>NC_084733.1:18455422-18477922 GCF_033978785.1 Entelurus aequoreus | reverse complement strand
AGCATTCGTGCAGAGTACAAATAATACAACGGTGCAAAGTAATACAAAGTGCTCGCCTGTACGTTATCAAAATAACCAGCCTACCGGTATATGAAAAGTCAGTCTTTAATCATTGTGTCATCGTCTTCCTCCTGCGTACTAAAACCACCGAAATCCTCTTTGTCGGTGTCGGAGAAGAACACGCCGTAAATAAGCCGCACCCTTGTATAAGCCGCAGGGACCAGAACGAGGGGAAAAAGTAGCGGCTTATTGTCCGGAAATTACGGTACACATACATAGGCTATTATTTACACAGTTATTGTAACAAAAATACATTTCTCCTTGGATCAATACTGATTCATATTATTATTATTATTATTATTATTATTATTATTTTTATTATTATTATCCATTCTACTGCAACTGTTGTTGGTGTTGTTTAGTAGCTATCATCATCATTATAATAATGCTGATTTGCAATTAAACTGTACTGCTTCTGCAGAAGTGATTTGGTTCACGTACTGAACTGCGGCCACAGTGTGGTGATGTGTCAGTCACTGATTCTAGTGATTCGTACAGTCAAAAGAACTGCAGAAGTGATTCGGTTCACATACTGAACTGCGGCCACAGTGTGGTGCTGTGTCAGTCACTGATTCTAGTGATTCGTACAGTCAAAAGAACTGCCGATCCCATGAAAACAAGCCACATGAAAACAAACACACGTCCCCATTATCTCAACACATAAAGTTATGAGAGTAGACTACTAGTCTACTAGCAGTCTCCTGGCGGGGGGTAAAGTGTAGGGCAGGCTGTTTTGAGAAGATTTAAAATAAAAATAATAACTAATGTATGTACACATACATAGGCTATTATTTACACAGTTATTGTAACAAAAATACATTTCTCCTTGGGGATCAATTCTGATTCATATTATTATTATTATTATTATTATTATTATCCCTTCTACTGCAACTGTTGTTGTTGTTAGATTAACGCGAGTCCCTACGCAGTGCGTGGGGACACACGTTCACCCTATTTGCTGCTTCTCCCGCGAATGTCTGCACTGTACTGTATATATTTATACTATATACACATATATATATATATATATATATATATATATATATATATATATATATATATATATATATATATGTATATGTATATATATATATATATATATATATATATATATGTATATATATATATATGTATATATATATATATGTATATATATATATATGTATATATATATATGTATATATATATATATGTATATATATATATATATATATATATATATATATGTATATATATATATATATATGTATATATATATATGTATATATATATATATGTATATATATATATATATATGTATATATATATATGTATATATATATATATATATATATATATATATATATATGTATATATATATATATGTATATATATATAATATAGGCAGCATGGTGGCAGAGGGGTTAGTGCGTCTGCCTCACAATACGAAGGTCCTGAGTGGTCCTGAGTTCAATCCCGGGCTCGGGATCTTTCTGTGTAAAGTTTGCATGTTCTCCCCGTGACTGCGTGGGTTCCCTCCGGGTACTCCGGCTTCCTCCCACTTCCAAAGACTTGCACCTGGGGATAGGTTGATTGGCAACACTAAATTGGCCCTAGTGTGTGAATGTGAGTGTGAATGTTGTCTGTCTATCTGTGTTGGCCCTGTGATGAGGTGGCGACTTGTCCAGGGTGTACCCCGCCTTCCGCCTGATTGTAGCTGAGATAGGCTCCAGCGACCCCCCGCGACCCCAAAGGGAATATGCGGTAGAAAATGGATGGATGGATATATAATATAAATTATCACATATTGCATATTTTGTGTTTTTGACATTAAAACATGGCATAAAACATAACATAACATGCTTCCAAGCTCTGGAACGACCTACCTCTGAGTGTTAGACAAGCCTCCTCTCTTCCTGTTTTTAAATCTCTCTTAAAAACATACTTTTATTTCATGGCTTTTAACACTGAGTGATATCCATCCTGCAATGGCGCCCCATAATACACCTGCTGTGAACCTGTTTTTATGTTTTATGTATTTTATTTATTATCGTGTTCTGTTTGTGTTGTGTTTGCTCGGTACTCGTATTATCTTTTAACCTGCCCATTGTACAGCACTTTGGCTACCCCTGTGGTAAATTTTAAATGTGCTTTATAAATAAAGTTGATTTGATTTGAATTGATAAAAAAACCCATTTATGTCAACAGATAGATCTGAAGTTGATCTATAGATATATCAGCGTTGAAAGTAAAAAAAAAAATATATATATATATATATTTGACTTGTTTTTTTAACACTTTAATGACTGAGACCCTTTTGGGTCCACAGAATCTTTAACATTCATCAAAATTGAGTAGAGCCCTAATGATTACAATCAAAATTGTATTTGTTTGAAAAACTAAAAATATCAAAATGGCCCCTGCATGCTTTACTTTAGCGTAAATAGTTTGGACACCCTTGTCTTAGAGAAATCGATCGATACTCGAAGCAATATGCCAAGAGGAAGTGAATTTGTGTGACGTCACATCCACCACCCAACACACATTTTTTTCTTTACCATTAAAAAAAACTTTTACAAATGAAAACGGAAGAAGATAAACATATTTAAACACTTAAAGGGGAAGCACACTTTTTTGGGAAGGCTGCATATTGTTCACAATCATTATGAGAGACCTAATGATGATGTTTTTAATTTATTTTTTAGTATTCTAAATATTCAAATGGGATCAAAAGTTTGCTTCCATTGGAGCATATGGGAGCACATCCTTCATTAAGGTTTTATATACCGTACAGTATATATACAGATGTAAGTACAGTATATATGTACTGTAAATGTAGCAATGGGTGCATTTATAATAAGATTTAATATTTACGCATTTTGATCATTTTAAGCATGCAAGGCGCATTCATTTCAAAAACGCATCAGGGCATTTGCATTTTTTTCTTCATCACTGATTACTGCTCACTGCAGACTTCATGAGAGCCAACAAACATAATAAAACATCACTTACTGTGCAGTGTCTGTTGTCATTAGGATGCTGACTGCTAGGATGTTCTTATATTCCCATTTAAATGAAAATGACCACAATCTTCACGTAGAAATAGGGTGGGAATGGCGGGGAGACCCAGCGTCTTTTCGTGTCTTTCTCGCCATTTCCGGCCCCTAAATGGTTGTCAAAGTGTACCAACTTATCGGATTACCTCCTCAGACTTCTTCTGTCCAGGTAGGATTGCATGCATGATTTATGATCTACAATAAATTTCCAGGGAGCAAGGAAGCAGACCACTCGATGATGTAAACATTGGCACAAATAGTTTGTCTGCGTTAGCGCTTATATTAACAATATCACTAATACTTGGTTAATATTAATGTCACAAAATATAAATGAAGTATTGTTGTTGGTTTTTGAATGGTTATTTATTGGATTTTATGGGAAAAATAGAGTACCTCCCATTGGCTCTGCTGTAAGTTCTCCTTTAAAAAAAAAAAAAAAGTCTCTTAAGTAGCCAGAACAATATTATAATACACCATATTCCTTCTACCAAGAAAGTACATTGTGTGGCAATTTATTTATTGTTTAAGTAAAACTTGGTCATAAATGAATAAGTACATTTTGACCACATAAAATAGCGCACATTCATCAATACTGTGATAAAATATTGAAAATTATGATAATTTCGGTGACTATAACATCCATATGAAATTTTCATAGCGTTACATCCCTAGGTGGCATCACCAAACATAACAAGAAAAAACCCATGTGCAGGTAAGGTGTTCACTGATATCAGTTTGAAATGCAATGTTTGTCAGATTTTGAGGCATATTTTTTTTTAGAAAATGTTGGTTGGACTCCAAATTGGACCATTGTTGAGTTTAGTGCCCATTCAAAAGTTGTTTACTGCCAGAGATGCCATAGCAAATGTATACACAAATGTTGTTTATTTTAAGAGAAGTATATTTAGTTTGAGAGCAGGTGGTTACACACAGTTATTATTTAGTCTAGCCAGACATGAACCACCTTAGCAAACATTATTTGTGTGCCTGTCAATGTAGCGACGCCGCCAGCCTGCAGCTTCTTGTCTGCTATAATTTCTGTGACGTGAGCCTGTTTGTGCTTTTGTCAAAAAGACTATTAATAAATGACTGTGCCTGTTTGAATAATGGTTTATCCGCATGTATTATTAAGACCATTTCTTTGAATCCTATCAACAGACTGATTAATGTGTAAAACTAATCACAGCTTTCCTTGCTCCATAAACCACAGAGATGTGGCCCTCCTGGATTTGTCTGAGTTTACTATGTGCCATATACCATTTGTTTTTTCTTTTTCTTTTTTTTCCCCCTTCTATTGTAGCTGGGGGAGTTTATTTAATTTGGATGGATATTCATTGGATGGTCATAGTAATTGATTAGTAGCTTTGCTGACTCTTAAGCGTGAAATTGATCGTGGATTAATGGTGTTATGGCTGCCACTAGCAGAGGTGCTGTTAAGTCACTTAACCAGTTTGCTGTTTTAGGACAACATAATGTCAACTATATTGGCTATATTCACATCATGGCACAACTCTTACGGGCAGCATTATTCTGCTCTGTACAACACTGGCATGGAAACAGGAGTTCATTACATTTTCTCCAAAGGCAGTCAAAGAAATCTATAGACCAAAGCATGTATCTGGGTGGACAAAACAAAAATAATACATATATTACAATTAATAAAATATTAATACGTGTTAATCAATGTGTTTTATATGTTTACATTAATCATTTAAATATGTAATATTGATTAAATAATATATTGTAAAATGTAATCTTTAAAGACTGGATATTTGTTTTTGTGTTGTAATGTTAAGCAGTCTTTGCTCCGGAATAGTAGTTGTCTTTTAAATGAATTGTATATTTCATAGGTGTGCCAAAAAAAAACTTGATTCACATCTGAATTGTGCTTCTTATTTAGTTTGAATCAGTTTACAATTTTTCAAAACGACTTTTATTTGTAATGAATAAATGTTTTTCTAAGAATCTGTTTTAAAAATGTTTTTAGGCTATCAAAGTACTTACTAGCTGTGTGTACGTCATACATCCTCAGACAAAAGGGACAAGCGGTAGAAAATGGATGGATGGATGGATACCAAATATTACATTGCTAGAATCAGTTTTCATCAATTCTGAATCGAATCGTCAACTCAAGAATCGGAAATTGAATCGAAACGTGAGAAGGCCAAAGATTCCCAACTCTAATATTTCAGCTTTACAGATGCCAGGTCTGCTCTGCAAGTGGTATGTGCTTTTGTAGAGGCATCTACCCTAATACAGTTATAGCACTGTCATACAGTAGGCACTATTTGAGGTATGGCGTTACTTATTCCAGTGTAGGACACACTTTATTTCGGAGGCAGCGTGTGTTATAGTGGAGGGGACTTTTCTAGGAAATACAGTCAGACCACTAGTGACGTTTCGAGTTAACACAGTTCCCCATTTGTGTTGTTTTCCCTTAACAGAGCAAGACCACATCCCAGTGATGAGAGGCCAGTGGTTCATCGACGGCACCTGGCTTCCTTTAGAGGAGGACGAGAGCGACCTTATCGAGCGTGAGCACCTGAGCCATTTCCGCGGGCAACAGACACAGGACACCTTCGAGACCGACTTGGTTGTCCGGACCGTCGACAGTCAAGATGGTGAGTTTGTTGCTAATTTTAGGGTTGTGTTTAATTAGTAGTGTGCCTGCAGAGTTTTAAGTATTTATATCTACTCCTGTTTTAGAAAAGTGTGTGAAAGGCGTCTTTGCGTTCGTTTTGACACGCAGGATTTGAAGGCAACATGGGCTTCTATTCATTTGTGAGCGTACTTGTTTCGTTTCGTCATCGCCACAGTAGAAGCAGGTGCAGGGTGTACATTTAGGCACATCCCTAAAAAGGGCTGGTACTTGATGGCCAATAAAGAAAGAGCGTCTTTGATTCAACACTCTCATCTCAGGCTGCCTGATTGTGTGGGGGTGTGAAGGATAGTTGCTGAGAAAAGGACTTGAAATAAAATAAAGTAAGAGTGTGAAGAAAAATACAACTGAAAGAGATTGTATTAGGCTGCCAAGACCAGTGTAAAACATTACACAGTTGTAGTAACCTTTTGCAAGTTAGAAGTATTCAACATAGAACATACTGTACCTTGTTGTGGTACATTAAGAAAGGACACCATTTGCGCTCCTATCGCTACTCCTGTAGTGCAAGTGTCGGATTACGTGCATCCAGAATGCTCACCCGCATGTAAACACCCACACGCGACATAGTGATCATACTTTGCTTATCTCCATCTTTTAGCACGTGAAATGCACACACGAATGTCGTGTTTGAAATATATAATTAATACTAACCAGGCTCTAAACTGATTCAGTATCCTCAAGCACAAAGGTGCACGCACGAGTGCCGCAGCTGTGTTACAGACAATAAATTGAATCGTAAAGCTCGGAGATTGGATCTGACAGCGCTGCAGTGTTGCGCATTTATCACTTCTTCTTACTAGCATCTCTTTCTCCTTTTTATCTTTGAGCTCACAGTAAGCAGTATATAAATGGCGGACACACAAGTGATCGATACAGGCAACGTAACATAATAATACATTACTTTTCTTTCTTGTAACTGTAGATTCATGAGCAATTATCTTCGTGTTTGTGTGTGTATACATTAGGGGAGACATACTATCTGTATCATATCAAATAATCTGTTCCATAGTCAAACCGTGGCTAGCATAAACGATGCTCACAAGTATTATCACCAACAATACAAAACGCTGTTATTGGCCTTCATTTGCGGTTTCTTCGCACAGCATCTATCGTATACCCCCATCACACACTTTAAGCCCTTACAGCCGTCAAACTAAATGGACTCTGCTGATGGCTTGTACAGCGAGCTAACTTCCTGTGCACTCAGCAGGTCTACTCCTCATCAGCCCCCCGCCCTTTTGATGAGGGAGACATTGCTGACATTTACAAATCTAGTAGCTTGTGTCTTTGCACGGACTTAGTCATAGAGTCATGTTTGAGATTTAAAGCTTGCTAATTTGGCTAACAAACTGGCTGGTAAGACTTTTTTAATTTAAATGTAACGTCCAGATACCTTCGTGTACCTCATTGCAATTTAGGATGATGCTGAAAGTATAGGTAACTACATTGCTTAAACGTCTTCAATACAGAATGTGTAGCTCTGCTCTTTTATTTGTAATATAACTGCTTGAATATGTGTACCTTTTTAAATATATTAAATGACTCTGAACAAAAGCAATGTAAAGAATGGTGTTAAGCTAAATGCTATGCTAGGAATGAACCTTCTGTACATATGAGTCACTACCCCTGTCATCAGAGGCTCGTGTCAAGTAGTTCTGCATATTAGACTGTGGACTTGGTGGTGAGACACATCTCAGGACTGAGGTGCTGTTTAGGGATATTATCCACCAGTGCCCGTCATTGCAAATCAGTCTAACAGGTGTGCTACTTGACAAAATTGCCTGCTGAAGAGTGATGACCGGGGTAGCTTGTATGGCCCTTTACTCATTCTCTCTTGGTTGTTAGTTCTCTCCCACCTACCCCCTTTCTACCTCCCTTTTCTGTTCAAATGGAGTGGATATCAGACGAGTGCTAAAGCAACATGTCACAAGCGCAAACGCTGCCAAGGTATTGTAAAAGACTAGTTTTCTCTCTTACTTGAACCCGCTAGCTTTTACCCTCTCTACCTGTAGATCCTTGGTCTCTGTGGGACTAGATTTCCCTTTCTTCTAATAATTTAGACTTTTACTTAATGCTAGACCTAGGCTCAGTTCTCAACTGTAATTTTAACTGGGCCTAGTTGCTAGCACATCCCCCTTTTGTACTGTGATCCAGACTTTGGTACTGTTGCTGTTCTGTTGCTGCTTATTGAGGAACAAGTGCCTCTCTTTTCTGAGCCTAATAGAGTAGGCTGGTAGAGAAAGGACCACATAAACCAGTAGATCTTGAATGGCTGTCTTTTCTTAACTGACATCCCTTGCAGTATTAATGGAGCACCATCACTCTAAACAAGGCTGTTGGTTGCGATCCAAACACAAAAGGACTGACACAACAAGTCACTGTGCCATCTTTGATGTGTATCAGTGACCCAATTCTGGACGCATCGACCTTCATCAAATACGCTAAACAAAGAGGTCTGTCTCTGTGTTGTAATGTCACAATTGAATAATTATTCTGCTTACGTGCATAATTGTAGTACTCAGTCAGGATAGTCATTTATCCGTCCATTTTCTTCCACTGCTGCCACATTATTGTCTCAGGCCACTCTTTTAAGGGGGAGCCTGGAAAGAAAATCTGCGTATAAAGTTTTAAGCTTTGTCCTTTTGGTCTCTTGCCAAAGCTTGTGACCATCGGTTGACTGATAAATTTTCTTCGACACAACATTCCAATCTTGCGATTGTGAATGCCCCACCGACCTTTCTATTGATTCCACAAACAATTACCCAAAATATTTTAAATCCTTTGCCTAGGGCTATTATGTCTGAACAGTATAATTGGTTGTGGGTTCACTCCTGACTAAGACACGAGTAAAACTTTGCACAGACCCATTTGAAAGCAACTGAGATCAGTCAGGTTGGGGTACACTCTCTCCCACAGCTTTTATCCCCCATCCCTGTAGCCCATTACCTTAAAAGTGGGCTACAATTCAACCAAAGAGAAGTCCTCATTGGCATGCAGTTACAGAGGACATTCTCTCGTTCATTATCCCGCAGTGTGACCAATGCCACATTTGCCTTCGTTACGTTGAAAGAATGTGGTTGGTAGTTAACAGACTTATTGTGAATGTGGTCCTACTCATTTAGATCAGTTAACACAAACCACTCCTTACTCACTTCGCCTCTTATCAGTCAACAGTTACCTCCCCCCTGAGTTGCATGCCTCAGTGAATTTTCAAAGACGATAGCGTACAGCTCATAGGATTTGAAACAGATGAACTTTTATGGTTCATGGTTGAATGCCACCCCTTCCTTCCATAATGCATCAGTGTTCACTATAAAGCCGGAAGTCACTTGTATGTTACAAAGAGACATCTGACCAATTCTCATTGCAGCTTGTGACTTCCTCCTGCTTTACAGTGCTGCAAGGCTGCATTGTGTCTTGGATCACAATTGTGTGTTTTGCTTTGTGTGAATGCATGGTTTAAGAAACACACTCCCTTACGTTTCTATTCCATCAGGAGTTGTGTTGTGTTATTGTTGGTGTGATTTCTTCTTACGATGGTATAAAATGGTGGTCTCGCTAAGACAAATGCATCTAGCAATGGTGTCAGATACTTTGTGAAACTGTTTAAACACCAAAATGTCATCTGCATTTCTCCAAGTACTTTATTCTTAAGGCGTTTAATCCCCGAATTGGTTCAGAGTTTTGCAAGAGAGCTATGACTGCGCACTGGACCGCCGCCAAAGTCTTCTATCACTCTCATTTCAATGATGATTATGAGTGCTCGAAACGTCTAAGAGACGCATAGTGCAGGGACAGTTGAGCGTTTTGGTTCAGCCTCTGTTGTAGCTCTCTCTTGCTCTTGTAACTGCATTACAGTTAGAGGTGGGGGAAATGATTGATTTTTAGATGCATCGCAATTCGGAATTGGACGATTATAGAATCAATTAGCAAACGTCAATAATCGATAATTGATTTATTTATAGTAAATAAGGTAATGCAGACAGTTATAAAATTTCAGCGAGCCACCTCACCGAGAGATCCGACCAGCTCCTTTACTAGAGGGCACTTATGTTCCAGTTTTGCACACATTTTCATGAATTTAATTACATTTTGGATTTAATTTAACTTATTTCAAATGAATTGGGGTTTTTTAAAGTTGCAAGTGAATTATTTAGTGAAACTAAAATGCTTTTAAAACTTGCATCAATATACATTAATTAAAGATGAATCAATAATTGATTTTGAATCGAATCGTAGCTCCTGAATCGTAATCTTATTCGAATCGTGTGGTGCCCAAAGATTCCCACCTCTAATTACATTACACCAGAATATACTCATGTAAGCAGGCAACAAGCACAAACTAGCACATCTTGGTGCTGTTTTTCTAATCCAATGCGTATGATGCTTATTTAATTAACCTTTTCCAAAAAAAAGTAATGTTTTCTATTGATAAGATTCCTACATTTCTTGTCACAACTTTTGCGCACAACTTTTCCCATATTTTCCTTCTTCATTGTCAATGGATTTCCTTTTATCATGCGCTCACATTGCTTTATTGCTTTCCTCCAAAATCCCACAGCCATCCACAGCTTGAAGTTGAGTCGGACCCACATCGACTGGCACAGCGTGGATGAGGTCTACCTCTACAGCGATGCCACCACCTCAAAAATCGCTCGCACTGTGACGCAGAAACTTGGCTTTTCCAAAGGTCTGGAGGAGGAGATTACTCTGTCACTCCATTTAAGAAGCTTGAAAAATAGTTCCAACGTCTACGGTTTCGTTGTCATTCAGCCTCCAGTAGCGGAACGCGGCTTCATCGGGGATACGTTGAGGAGGCCTCTCCGGAGGATAGACCCCCTCAGACGACGCACATTGTCTTCGTGGTCCATGGGATTGGACAGAAGATGGACCAGGGCCGCATTATCAAAAATACTGGAATGTAAGTGTGAGATGTGATATACTGTAGGTGTGGCATATAAAATGTTTCTCAGACAGCGAGGATTGTTTTCAACGTACCAGAGCAGTCAAAGTGAGTCCCGAGGAAAAATATTTCACGCTAAATTGAGGAATGCCCTTTCACACGGGCGTCATACCTCTGTTACCACTCTGATACTACCTGAATAGGCGGAACATTGATGTCAGTGTTCCACTCATTGTTTATTCTCGTTCCATTTCGCCGGGACCCTCACTTCATGTACGTTCAACAGCAGTGTTGGCAGAGCATGCAAAGCAGAGCAGGGTCAGGCCATTACTTGCGGCTTAGGTCGGCTAAGCAGGTAAAGTAGACCAAGTCAGGTTGCAACACACCTTAAGCCTCACGAGCGGCTACCTCAGGATTACGGCCTACACACACCCTCTCCTGCCAAGAGGAAACATCAGCGTGGCATGTCTAGCCACTTCCTCTTATTGACGGACACTAGTATTTTGTGTTTGGTGGTATATTTGGTTTACAGAGTACACTTATAAGTAAAAATGTAAGTTCTGTCCAAATCTGTTCCAAGTACACATACGTCATGAATGTCACCTGTCTGCAAATATCTATTCATTATCTAACACTGCTGTTTCTACAAGATAAGCAGGTCTGCCAACATTGTGACCCTTAAAAACACTGTGCTGCTTTCTGAGTAAGCATTTTCCCGTTCGATTTCATTGAGTAAGAATGTCCTGATCAACATTTTGTTGATTTTTTTCGGCATCAGATCCGATGTGATTTCGAGGTCCCAATCCGATACTTTGACAATAGATCATAGAACGGAAAATGTTTGACTGATTGATTGATTGAGACTTTTATTAGTAGGTTGCACAGTGAAGTACATATTCCGTACAATTGACCACTAAATGGTAACACCCGAATAAGTTTTTCAACTTGTTTAAGTCGGGGTAGGATATGGACATCAAGTAGTGGACATAGAGAGAGAGAGAGAGAGAGAGAGAGATCAGAAGGCATAAGAAAAAGTATCTGCATTTGATTGTTTACATTTGATTATTAGCAATCCGGAAAGGGTGTTAGTTTAGGGTTGTAGCTGCCTGGAGGTGAACTTTTATTGCGGTTTTGAAGGAGGATAGAGATGCCCTTTCTTTTATACCTGTTGGGAGCGCATTCCACATTGATGTGGCATAGAAAGAGAATGAGTTAAGACCTTTGTTAGTTCGGAATCTGGGTTTAACGTGGTTAGTGGAGCTCCCCCTGGTGTTGTGGTTATGGCGGTTTATAGCGATATTAGCGAGTAACTAAAGTAAACACAATAACACATTTTTATAAACCATATCTTATTACATTTAGAATTTGCTAGTATTGATGTATGATGTATTCTATTTGTGATATTGAGTGCTACATAGTTTTATTGGGGGGAAGGGGCAAAAAAACTTACTAAACAAAAGCAAAAATTACTAATGTCCCTTATTTAAACCATTTGGGGTTTTCCCTCAAAACCTTCCTGTATCCAGAAAATTACTACCTGAGTCTGTATACAATATCAAAAAACGACCTCAAAAAATTATTTTGTAAGAACAAGAACACACACAGGCCACATCACTGGCAGCGCAAGCTACATCACCGATAGGTGGACCACTCGTGTGCTCTATTGGAGGAGTCTTGCACTTATTGTACTCTTTAAAACAAATCATCAAAGCAACAAAATACAAATCGATGCCATTTTCTAATTTCATTTATCAATTTACTCTGTGAATCTTAGCAGCCCTAACTGGGACACCACTGTGGTAAGTATCTGTTGGGCTCGGCAGCTCATCAGTCGATCGCCAATCAGTTAAAAAAATAGAAATATCGACCCCAATCTGATCCCATGATAAGGATCGGATCATCTCAAGTTTGGAGGTTATAATCTCTAAAGCCTGGATAATGCCACTGCATCGAGTTGCCAGTATACAATATACCAGTTCGCTCCTCCCTGCAAACCCTTTTGCGCAGCGTGACGTGCACTTAAAAAAAGAATGTAACCTAATGCCACGGCGAGGTAGACCCTAAAGGCTGTGATTGGGCTCTTTGGTTACATTATTTTCTGTGTGTGTATGTATGACTCGTTCAGCAGGAGAGTACCCGCCCTCCTTTATGAACATGTTCTCAACATTTGCCATAAAAGTGACATTCATTAGTTCCATCTTCAATAACGCTTCTTTTCTCTCTAATTACCATTGTTGTGCATGCGACAACAGAAGCTAACAAGCTACATATTCAATGAGAGTTGCGGTTGGTCACGTGAGATTACGTAACGCCATGCCCTCAACGCCGACAAAGAGGTATAAAAGTAGGGGTGTCCAAAGTGCGCTCGCGGGCTAATGGATAATGAATACTATATATTTCCCTTCAACAATTTCCATGTACGCACATGATTGTCTTCACATTGTTCTCTAACCCTACATACTGTCGGCTGTTGTTCAGGTTGAGGGAGGGCGTGAGGAAGATGGAGGAGAAGCACTTTTCGGAGCACAATGATGCACACGTGGAGTTTCTGCCTGTAGAGTGGCGCTCCAAACTTGCCCTGGATGGAGGTTTGAGATCTCTTTGATGCTCTTTGTAGTGGAGCAACATTGACCAGGCGACACTGTGCAGTTTACCTCTACTTTTACACTTTGTCTATATGTAGATACGGTAGACTCCATCACACCTGACAAACTGAGAGGCCTGAGAGACCTTCTCAACAGCAGTGCCATGGACATCATGTATTACAACAGTCCTCTTTACCGAGATGAGGTGATAGCACTAACAAATACATTTGATTGTCTGTTTTGTTAATTTTGTCCACTTCACTCCTCTTCTCTCAATCTAGATCACCAAAGGACTAACACAGGAGCTTAACAGACTCTACACTCTCTTTTGCTCACGTAACCCTGAGTTCGAGGAGCGAGGAGGAAAAGTCTCCATCGTGTCCCACTCCCTCGGGTGTGTCATTACCTACGACATCATGACCGGCTGGGATCCCGTACGCTTCTGCCTGCAGGAGCATCACGCCGTGGAGGAGGAGCTGGACCTGCATTGGATGTCCTACGAGGAGAGGATTCTCCTAGACCAACTGCGGCACACTAGAAATAGGTACGATTAACGTATTTCCCCAAAACAATAGCCTCTAATTAATGAGTGCATTTTTAAAAATATTTTTTACTACTTAAAGTATATCTGTTGCCACCACGTGTTGCGGTACGTTGTTCAGGGGTTCCCACAAATTGCCAATATAATTGTGGTGGGTGCGAGGCCTGAGTGGGGTCAAAATGACATCTTATGATTTGTAGAATTGGCGCCGATGCGTATATTGTCTCTTAAAGGCTAAAAAATTTTATACATACATTTGAAAACACATAAAAAGTTTAGCCCTTTTTTTAAATCATTGCTGCTTATTGTATAATGTAACACCGGCTGCACTTTGTTGAGAAGTTTTCTAGAGACCTTTTCTTTATTTGAAACAACTAAAAACTAATCTAGCATATTTTTCTAGTGTTATAGGAGACTGTGCTCATTTTGGAGACTCTTTATTTCTGTCGCTCCATGTCCACAACGAACAGCAAGAGCTGCAGCGAGCCTCTATTATCCCAAATCACTCACTGACGTCACACTTGCCAGTTGCACTCTCTCTCCTTAAAAGAGCGCCACTGTCCTCTTAATATTTGCACATTGCACATTTTATAGATCGCTGTCTTAGAGTATATCTCGGATATATTTAAGTATGTTGAAAGCGCAGACATGCTGCCTTTGCTCCAGAAAAATGCATATGTAATCACAACATCCTCTTTTAAAAATGCTGTTTTAGTGATTAAATTCTATAAAAGTCTAAATAATAGGCGGCTATACATCCATTCATATTACTAAGTTTAGTTTTCTTGTAAAAACCCCTCATTTTTAAGGTATGGCTTCTTTTTTTTGCCGTGGCCTGCATGCTTGCCAATCAATATACTTGTGGCGTTTGGAGCGTGGCCAAAATATGACATCATCATATGATTTGCTTAACAGTCGATGCATATATTTTCTTGAAAAAAGGCTTAAAAAATTATACCTACATTTAAAAACAAATCTGTGTTATTAGTAATTAGTGTTAACATATTGTTTCTTATATCGTTTTGCTCTTTCTTTATAATTATTATTGTTGTACACTGTAACAGAGGCCGTATACCAGTGGCGGCTGCTGTTCTTCCAAATAGGGGAAGTTCATTTTCAGGTACTCTCTAAACATGATTACAGTCTCCATTTACAGAAAAAAGAAACAAAGATGCTAAATTTTACAAAGAAAATGTCACTTAAAAGATTATAAGATTCTCCATATCAACAGGAACAATGGAATGAAAATTAAAAAATGCTATGGCAGTGTTTTATATTTCAAAATCGCTGATTCACTCATTTAGCCGTCTATCAAAAAGGGATGCAGCGTATTACGTATTAATTCAATTTGTTTTCATATATAATATTCAGATTTTTAAGGTTTCATTTTCAAGGTGTGGCGGCTTTCGCATTGCCGTGGCTCTGCACCACGATCAATTACATGTAGAGGAAACCCTGCAAATATAAAAGTGTGATCAAAAGGAATTCATTTTTAATTATAATGTTAACATAATATAATTTATTATACATATATACAGGTATATTGTGACAAGTCGCCACCTCGTCACAGGGCCAAAACAGATAGACAGACAACATTCACACTCACACACACACACACTAGGGCCAATTTAGTGTTGCCAATCAACCTATCCCCAGGTGCATGTCTTTGGAGGTGGGAGGAAGCCAGAGTACCCGGAGGGAACCCACGCAGTCACGGGGAGAACATACAAACTCCACACAGGAAGATCCCTAGCCCATGCTAAAAAATAAGTAAATTATTTAATAACATAAAAAAAAGGTAAAAAATATTTTGAATATATATATATATATTTATTTATTTTTTAATATATATATTATAATTATATATTTATATATATATATATATATATATATATATATATATATATATATATATATATATATATATATATATATATATATATATATATTATAATTATATATATATATATATTTTTTTTATATACAAATTATTTTTTACCTTTTTTTTATGTTATTAAATAATTTACTTATCTTTTAATTTTTATTATTCAAGGCCTCCTGAACACATTACTTCAAATAAAAGCTATCCTTTATAGTTAAACAAATAAACATGTCCACCGCAACTATTTGAAAAGATACAGCTATCAAATATAAATCTCTACTTTATGGCCTTTTTATGCTGAGTCATGAGACACGTATTGTTATTGCATTAGCAAGGGAATATATATTCCATCCACAGCAACCATGAAATCTCTCCAGGCTACAAATGCTTGTAGTTCACTTGCACCACCATCTGTCCAGTCTTGTGTATTGGCAGCCTCTATCAGGCACAAGCTTTTAATGGACTTGAAGACTAAAATACTCAAGAATGAGCTCTGTTTGTCTGTGTGTTTATGTCACTTAAAAGTACTCCCTTTGTCCATTTTTGCTTGTAATAGATTACGTGAGCTGGAAAATCAGCTGTTAGCACTGGAATCCTCAAAACCGTCTGCACCTCCAGCACTCAAATTTAAGGTGTGTACTCCCAAAACTGCTCAAACTAGTCCAATTCTTTACTAACTGTACTGTTGCTAATTGGAAGCTATAAGTAAGTCTCGATTCCATCTCTTTTAGGTAGAGAACTTCTTCTGCATGGGTTCCCCTCTTGCCGTCTTTTTGGCGCTGAGAGGGATCCGTCCTGGTACCAGCTGCCACCAGGACCACATCCTGCCCACTTCCATCTGCAGCAGGCTCTTCAACGTCTTCCATCCTACAGACCCTGTGGTCAGTTGGCATTACTTGCCTTAATGGACAACTTTTTTGGTAATTTGTGTTGTGCAGCAGTTTCTTTGATGCTAAAACATCCTAATTTGCTCCTTTTCAGGCCTACAGACTAGAACCCCTCATCCTCAAACATTACAACAACATTGCACCTGTCCAGATACACTGGCAAGACTCATTTATAGCACTGTTATAATGTCTAATCTATCACATATTGTAGCATTGAACATGTTCCTGCTCCATCAGGTGTAGCGCCACCAACCCGACACCTTATGATGAGATGCGACCTACTTCCCTAAACCTTGTTAAAGAGCCCACATCCGACATGGAGAGCATCCCCAGTCCAAGCACCTCTCCTGTCCTGCCCCGTAGACACTACGGAGAGTCCATCACCAACTTAGGCAAGGCCAGCATACTGGGTAAGACTTATTATCATGATCAGCCTATTATTCCAAAAAGCAGCATTTAAAGCAATGATTTTGTAGGTCAGGGGTTCTTTAGCTTTATGACCTCAGGTTCCAACTTTACCACTATAGAGGGCCCTGGGGCCCACTCAAATATTAACATTGAATTAGCAATTTTACTCTTAATTTTAATCGTATTCAATAGCTATATCTAATCTATTTACAATTACCAGGATTAACCTTGTCAAATTAAATGAAACCATGTGTTATTCACAAATATTATTATTGAGGCTTAGGTCAGGCTAATTTCAAAAATAAATACTAATCAAATATAGTGCATAAGAAGAGACTCATACAACTAATGAAAAATACATTCACATGCAATTACACAATGCTAAAATAAATACATTCTAACTAAATTAATAGTATACCATATTATATATATATATATATATATATATATATATATATATATATATATATATATATATATATATATATATATATATATACTGTGTGTGTGTATATATATATATATATATATGGTTTACTTTGTAATTAAGTAAACGCAGTCTCAAAGAAGTATAACCTGCGGAGGCACTTTCTGTCGAAGCATCCACATTTCGATGTCCGGCCCCTGAGCGCTTGGGCTCTTAAAACTGCAGCCCTCTTCATTTTGTAGTTGAATAGCCCTGATGTATTTCATTAACAGGAAAACAGTGTGGAGTAACTCAATTATTGAGATATTGTCTAAATAAAACGCGATTGGTGGGATCTACTTTTTCTTCCGCCAAGGTGAATACAGCGGCACTTTGTGCTGTGCTTAGTCATTCAGTCAGTTCTTTGTTTATTTCAGCAAATGACTGGCAATTAAATTAAAACAGCAAGTGTACTGTATCATTTTAATATAGGGGACTTGGAGACACTACATACAAGTTGAATATAAATAAGATAACACATTCAGTGCTGAATAACGCCATCATTTGTTTCGCTCTGTGATTTTATATAATTTGAAGATAATTCCTCAAGAGCAGCACCACTTGAAATACACTACTTTTTACATTTTACCAGACACATTAAGTATATTTGCAGAAAGTATTTGTATCGGATCGGTTCAACATTACCAGCCTGAATTCTACTCTATATGCAATCGGAAAGTATCAACGGTATGGCACATCCCTACTATACTAACCACAGCTGAGAAAAATATTTTTTGGCGGCCCACTAGGGGGCAGAGTCGTGTATAGAGTATGGCCAACTCTGTTTCAGGCGATCTCCTCAATGATTGGTCAAAAGGCACAAAACTGCAGGGCATTATGACTGCTACCAATATTGACCTGCTGATGCGTGTCTGCGGCGCTTTCTCCTTAGTTTTTCGGCGTGTAAAAATGCCCTCTTGTGCAGCATAGGGCTGGGAATTGTGGAAATCTTTTACATTGCTTTCCCCGCAACCCGGGAAAAAGACAAGTGTGGGAAGTGAAGGTTAGCCATCAACACTGGATAGTCACACACTAGTGTCTTATGCCAGGTAAACACACGACACCTCTGTGTTTTGTTCAAGAGAGAACACACAGAAGCTAATACAAATGACAGAAGAAATTAAAGAGATGGTTTGACAAAAACAGACTATCCTTGAACCTCAGTAAACATAAAATAATGCAATTTGGTAGCAGCAGATGAGAAAGCCAAACAAATACGAATAGACAGAATACACATTGAAACAGTAAAGTAAATGAAATTTGGGGTGTAATAACAGATGATAGTGGATCAATAAAGTTTGTCTAAGACTAAAAGCACAGGCATAGATAGCACAGTGATTACAAACAATACATTGGAGGCAGCCAACACTTCACGCACAAGTCATATTATCTCCGTAATTGTTTGTCCAAAGCTAATGAAGATTTTGGCAAAATTAGGGTAATAAGGTATTTGTTGGTCATTCTGGGTATTTTTTTTTTCACCTTTTATTGCGCCGTCTGTCGCATGTTATAGAGTCTGCTGGTCACTAAACACTGCATGAATGGAGCAGCAGAGTGCCTGAAATACGGCCGCAAAATTATGCTTTGACGAAATAAAAGCATGTTTTATTGTAAGTTTATGAGCTAGAGTATGTTTACAACTATATTTACACTTATTTTGGTTGAAAACTAACGTCAGAACGGGCAGCACGGTGGCACAGGGGTTAGTGCGTCTGCCTCACAATACAAAGGTCCTGGGTTCGATCCTGCGCTCTGGATCTTTCTGTGTGGAGTTTGCATGTTCTCCCCGTGACGTGCGTGGGTTCCCTGCGGGTACTCCCGCTTCCTCCCACCTCCAAAGACATGCACCTGGGGATAGGCTGATTGGCAACACTAAATTGGCCCTAGTGTGTGAATGTTGTCTATCTGTGTTGGCCCTGCGATGAGGTGGCGACTTGTCCAGGGTGTACCCCGCCTTCCGCCCGATAGTAGCTGAGATAGGCTCCAGCACCCTCCACTACCCCAAAAGGGACAAGCGGTAGAAAATGGACGGATGGCGCCTCTTGTTTAGTTGACCATACTCTTTATACACGACTCTGAACAATGGTTCCGGGGTCTTATGGTTAAGAAACACTGTCGTAGGTCATGTTATTGGTTGATAGTTTTGATGAAGTTATATAAAGACCAGCTACTCATTCATTTTAATATATATATATAGATATATATATATTTTTTTGTATTATTATTAATCAGTCCAAAAAAATAATACACAATAATATTACAATTACAAATTCAAACCAAACCCAGCCCAGCAACATTCAGAGTAGCAATCAACAGAGTAATTGAGAGGACACACAAACATGACACAAAACAATCCAAAGTTCATTTAAATATTTGAACGAAGGTCAAACAATCTTAATTTAAATGAGCAAAATGTGCAAAAAGTGAAGCGCTGTGGATACTTCCCAGATGCTCTGTATCTATTGTGTACAGGAAATCATGTTATTTAATACAGCTATTAAATTGATAAACATAATTTAGATCAGCAATATGAATAATGATTTTGAATATATAGAGAGAAACATAAGTAGATATTTGTATATATTTTATGTTTTGCAAAATTATCTAAAAATAAATGCACAATTTGTATTATTAAAATATTTTACAATCATGCATTATTCACCGAGGATTTAGAACAACAAAACTAGTCGCCACGGGGGGGCGCTAGGAAACCCTGGAGTTGTCGACCAGTTACTTGAGTTGGATTTACTGTGTGATTTTATAGATGTACATTTTAAATCATTGTACTTTACCACCGTGTTTGTTGTTTTTGGGACGAATACTACATCAAATACTGCAACACTATGGACACTCCAGAGAATTGTCACCAAGGCTTTGATTGATTGATTGATTGAAACTTTTATTAGTAGATTGCACAGTACAGTACATATTCCGTACAATTGAAACTTTTATTAGTAGATTGCACAGTACAGTACATATTCCGTACAATTGACCACTAAATGGTAACACCCAAATAAGTTTTTCCAACTTGTTTAAGTCGGGGTCCACGTTAATCAATTCATGGCTCCTCTGTCCCTGTCCCTCTCTCTTTATGTATCTCTCTCTCTCTCTCTCTCTCTCTCTCTAGGAGCGGCGAGTATCGGCAAGGGCATCGGCGGCATCCTCTTCTCTCGTTTCTCACGCTCCAACAGCCAACCTTCCGTCTCCATAGCGCTGGAGGGCGGGGCCAGCCCCGAAGACGAGGAGCAGAAGCGAACGGAGAGCCAGTCGGCGTACGGCCTCTCCACCATGGCCCGGCCCACCTCGCCCACCGCCGACACATCACGTTAGTCCCGGGCAGAACACCACCCTCCTGTCTCAGCAAATGTCACGCTAACAACCCTTGTCTCTGTCCTCAGTGGAGCTGGAGCGCCGCGTGGACTTCGAGCTGCGGGAAGGTCTGGTAGAAAGTCGCTACTGGTCCGCTGTGACCTCGCACACGGGCTACTGGTGCTCACATGACATAGCGCTCTTCCTTCTGACCTTCATTTACGGGCAGAGGACGACGCCCTCTGACCCCGAAGAACAAATCCCCGAGCCTGACTGAGAACTATTTTTGCTAAGATATTTTTGATGCGCAGATATTTTTCCTATGACCCAACACTTGAGAACCGTTAGTAATAACCTGACTGACTAGTTTCATTCCAGTGTTTTTATTTTTATTTTGTGTAGTTCCGTGCAGTGTCTCACCTTAACGGAGGACCAGAAACCATAGCGACCTTAGCTGGTATGACCTCTGACCCCTGTAGCTGGTTAATGAATAGCATGGACAGTCCGGAGCCTTCATGACACTGATGCCTGTCGCTCAAGCATGAAAACAGCCGGAGCGTTTCTTTGCCTTTTTTTCCGAAGTAGCCAAACATTGTGGGCATTCTAGCAACCCCCGGTGAGGAGGATTCTCAGTTTGCACACACAAGTCACAGCCCTTTAAAGGAAGCATGGCCAGTTCTCAAAAAAGCTAACTCGCTTTCTCCTGCAGCGTTCTCTTTATAACCCGCAGCTTTAAAGATGGCACTGAGAGTTTTTTTTTTGTTCCCTCAAAAGGGGGAAAAGGGAAGCATCAATTTTAGGTTCTGCACTGGAGCGAAGGCCAATATTTAGCGCCTAACATTAGGAGGCCTGCTTATGCAATAACACATTTCACGGTTTATAGTGGAGCTAAAGGCATTATCATTTATTTTTGTGCAAAATATCGCGTCGTTCCCCCATCAATCAATCAATCAACCCTCAACCATGTTTGGTTTGAGCGTTTAAAGCATTTTAATATTTGAATTTCAGTTCCTCATAGTGCCCTTTCGCACGCGCAGCAATCAACCAAGAAGTCATTATCTGTGTAACGAGCTTTGCATATGAAGGGGAATATGGTGCCAATATGCCATGTTTGCACCATTAAATCCGTTTTATCACACAAGAATAGAAACAACACTGTGGAGAAGATGCTTTGTTATTAACATCATTGCCAAGAGCTCCATTAAATTACAGGACCGCTTTTGTCTTCTGCACAAACAAGGGCTGATGCATCCGTGAACTGACTGCATTGTTTATCGCTGTCAAAAGTTATTTATTTGTCGTCCTGTTGACTGAAACCCAGACTGCCTTCCAGAACAGCCCAAACGTTGGGAAGCGTTCTCGAAATGAAAGGAAGCAAAAGACACATCATCGTCATCTCTTCTACTCCTTTTTTAATTTTTTTTTTTTTACATTTGCACAATTTCAATGAAAGCAATTTAAAATTAAAAAGCACAGCTACTTTTTTTCAAAGGATGATATTATATTTTTCTTATTGAAGGCACTTTTGTAGGTTCCCTTCTGTTACTTCCCACTAATTTGAAGCAATATGTCACTCCTCACAACAAACGTCTTGACCTAATGGAGTGAAGGAGAGAAATGTGCATTAAAAGTGTAACTTCCATCCAAAGCAATGTATTTAGTTCCTTTCATTAAAAAGTTTTCCTTGTTTTGGAGCACTTACGCCTCTCATTTGCAATTATTACAAAACCCAAAACAAGTGAAGTTGGCACGTTGTGTAATT
>NC_084733.1:18333553-18451053 GCF_033978785.1 Entelurus aequoreus | reverse complement strand
TATTGGCGACTCTGTGTGGATACTTCTGTCGCGCCATGTGCGTGACGAAAAGGGAGTCTGACGTCACACTTGCTTCGTGTTGCTGGGAGCCTTTCTGTCATTAAAAGCGGCCACTGTCATCTTAAATTGTGAAGATCGCTGTCCGCGGGTATATCTCAAATATATTAAAGTACGTACACAGCGCGGACGCGCTGCCTCATTTAGACAACCCCGTGCGTATAGTGTACGTCAGGGGTCACCAACGCGGTGCCCGCGGGCACCAGGTCGCCCGTAAGGACCAGATGAGTCGCCCGCTGGCCTGTTCTAAAATTAGCTCAAATAGCAGCACTTACCAGTAGGGATGATACTCGAAACCGGTTTTCTCGGTTGTTCGATAAGAAAAGAACCGAGTCCTCGGACTCGAATCCCTTTTTGAGAACCGGTACCCGTTATCGAGACCACTATAGTAAAGAAAAAGAGTTGGTTCTTTATTCGAATCCCTGGGAACGAATCCCGTCCCGACCAGAAATGCTCCGTGGGACATCACAAGAAATGGCGTCACGTAGCTCAGTCATTAGGCGCAGATAGCGAAAGCAGGGGAAAAAGCGCTCCAAGGTGTAATAAAGTTCAAAACAAAAGGTATAATCCAATGAATAACTTTACTGAGAGATTTGAGCAGGGTACAAACACATGACCAACACTTTTACGACCAACCGGAAACATAGCAACCAGGCTAGCAACGTACCTCCTTTACGGCAGCTGTCACAACGTTCTTAAAGCAAGCGCAGCACATACATATATGACATCTCCCTTTTTTAACTTTCGTTTTTCTTGCCTTGTAAACAAAACCAAATCACACTGTATATGTGTTGTCTGTCTAATTATAAATAATGCAGACGAGGCGTGTTGGCTGAGTTCTTGACGTTTACTTTCACAGCGTGCTCATTCTTAGCTGCCGGGTGACGATATGCAACAACACTTTTCGGGGCTACCGCGCATGCTCGTCACTCCCGTTGCATGCTGGGTAGTGTAGTTGTTATATTCCCTAGCTCATAACATATTTCCCCATATAAGGAAATAATGTTAACTCAAAGTGTATTTCTTTTATTAGCTTTAACTTTTCATTTTTTTAGCATTGTATCCACATTTGCAAAGAACTTTTCTCTTCATAGAATTTTCTTTCAATAAACAAATAAAGTGCAAAAATGTCAAAGCATCATAACAAACAGTTCTGTCAAATAGCAGCAGAAGTGCACTTTTTGGAGAGCTGTATTATTTTCAGTTTTGTGCCCAAGGGCCTGATTTTATTTAACACTATATTATTATTTATACACCTATAGTGATCACAGAGACAGGTTGCTTTTGTGTTACTGTATATATTTGTTTTTCTGAAAAAATCCCACTTAATATACTTTGGGTAACAACAGTCAATATTTATTTATTTTATTTTATTTTTTTAGTGGGGTAACAGTCAATATTTATTTATTTATTAGATTGAATTGTTTTCTTATAAAATAAAAGTGAGCTTTTGTTAAACCAAATATTGTGTTTTTTTTTCCATATACAACAACCTATCTGGACTCGATAAGAGAATCGATAAGGAATCGGTTCGATAAGAGGATTCGATAACAGACTCGAACTCGATAATTTCTTATCAAACATCATCCCTACTTACCAGTGAGCTGCCTCTATTTTTTTAAATTGTATTTATTTACTAGCAAGCTGGTCTCGCTTTGCCCGACATTTTTAATTCTAAGAGAGACAAAACTCAAATAGAGTTTGAAAATCCAAGAAAATATTTTAAAGACTTGGTCTTCACTTGTTTAAATAAATTCATTAATTTTTTTACTTTGCTTCTTACAACTTTCAGAAAGACAATTTTAGAAAAAATATACAACCTTAAAAATTATTTTAGGATTTTTAAACACATATACCTTTTAAATTTTTTCCTCTTCTTTCCTGACAATTTAAATCAATGTTCAAGTAAATAAATTTTTTTTATTGTAAAGAATAATAAATACATTTTAATTTAATTCTTCATTTTAGCTTCTATTTTTTCGACGAAGAATATTTGTGAAATATTTCTTCAAACTTATTATGATTAAAATTCAAAAAAATTATTCTGGCAAATCTAGAAAATCTGTAGAATCAAATTTAAATCTTATTTCAAAGTCTTTTGAATTTCTTTTAAAATTTTTGTTCTGGAAAATCTAGAAGAAATAATGATTTGTCTTTGTTAGAAATATAGCTTGGTCCAATTTGTTATATATTCTAACAAAGTGCAGATTGGATTTTAACCTATTCAAAACATGTCATCAAAATTCTCAAATTAATCTTAATCAGGAAAAATTACTAATGATGTTCCATAAATTATTTTTTAAATTTTTTCAAAAAGATTCGAATTAGCTAGTTTTTCTCTTCTTGTTTTCGGTAGAATTTTGAATTTTAAAGAGTCGAAATTGAAGATAAACTATGTTTCAAAATTTAATTGTCGTTTGTTTCGTGTTTTCTCCTCTTTTAAACCGTTCAATTAAGTGTAAATATCATTAATTATTAATAATAACAGAGTTAAAGGTAAATTGAGCAAATTGGCTTTTTCTGGCAATTTATTTAAGTGTGTATCAAACTGGTAGCCCTTCGCATTAATCAGTACCCAAGAATTAGCTATTGGTTTCAAAAAGGTTGGTGACCCCTGGTGTACGTCATCACAACATCGGTTTTGTTATGTTATTGTGTTATGGTGATCATTTTTCCCATGGTATTTGAACACAGTGTCGGCGGAGAATGAACAAATGTGTGTCTTGAAGTGAAACAAGGAGGCAGACGTGGGTGCACGGAAATACTTGTTGGAATTGGGCCCGTTGTTAGCATAAAATTGGCAATAATAGCTAAAAAGAAAGTCAGACTTTGTTTGCTTTCTCCTGGGCGCTACAATACATCATATTACTTTATTTTGTTAGGTGTGGCGGCTAATATGAAGCCGTACATTAAGGAGAAACCCTAAATGTAGTTAAACTGGATGTATAGCGTAGCGCTTTTATTTTGAAACCGGAAAAGTGTGTGATTGTTTTGAGAAAGTGTCCTGACATGTTTTGATGTCGGATCCGACTGTTTTCAAGAAAAAAAGTCTCCTATCGCCATCCCGCCGACGCCTTTCATTTCTGTTGAGCTTTTATGTCATCTTACCTACTAAACATGTAACAGTAACAATCTAAATGTTATGTTATCACTGCACCTTAATCGTAATCTGAACACGGAAGTGAAGCACCATCCACCTCTTTCGACGCGCGATTCAGGTGTTTGGTCACAGCGCAAAATAGTCCTTTCTTGTCCGGAGAACTTGCCACAGCTTTGAACCTGATATTTGCATAAGGTAGACTTTCCTTTGTCCATTTCTGCTCGCTTGTTGCTCATCTCTAACGTACAATGACCAGCTGCGCATCAAACTTTTTAAAAAAGAGGGCGTGCGGTACCGACTTCTCGACTCTCGGGTGTGATACAATGCTTTGGTCAGCGACTGCATTTGGCTTTTAGTGAGTGACTGCAGCTTTATTTAAACATACACCAATTTTCTCGGTGTGTCAAATATTGAACTACAACTCAATTTAAAAGTGCCTCTCCCCATAGCCTGTGCAGACTAAGGTACTGTAGTTAAAGTACCACTGATAGTCACACACACACTAGGTGTGGTGAAATTACCCTCTGCATTTGACCCATCCCCTTGTTCCACCCCCTGGGATGTGAGGGGAGCAGTGAGCAGCATTGTTGGCCGCGCTCGGGAATCATTTTGGTGATTTAACCCCCACTTCCAACCCTTGATGCTGAGTGCCAAGCAGGGAGGTAATGGGTCCCATTTTTATAGTCTTTGGTATGACTCGGCCGGGGTTTCAGAATCGAACTCACAACCTACCGATCTCAGGGCGGACACTAGTGAAGTGGCTGGGTGGCTGAAAAGTAGTTTTTAACTTAACAGCCAGCAACTTTCACCGCAGTTAGCGAGTAGAAGCTGTAAACCTAACATTCATAAACAAAATGAACAAAAATTGCTTTGCCATTGTAATGGCTCACCCATTACTTTAAAAAAAATAAACACAACATTACATTACTACTTACAACAAAAATAATCTGAGAGCTCTCAACACTGCATATCTACCCATACAACACTGAGGCAATCTTAAGTCCTTTGAACGATTTTTTTTAATATATACTGATACATATCGAACATACATTCGAACTAAAAATACCACAGTATCACTTTTGGTTCATATTGCCCAGCCATAGTCAGCAGCCAAGATGAGTTTTTGTAACCTGTTCTGGACAGGTTTTATTATAATGTATATAACAATAAATATATTACAAAAATCGGGTTGAATCAAGAATCGATTCTGAATTAAATCATCACACCAAGAATCGGAATCAAATCGTGAGGTGCCCAAAGATTCCCACCTCTACTGGACAACATGGTAGGGTGTTTCCTTCTGAATGTACAGTATATTAACTCAACGCATCATTAAACTCACTCCCCAAATATAAAATCACTGTAATTCTCCATAAAGATAACATATTCTTTATATAATTATGAACTGTGGCGATACGGAGGAGGACCCGGCATTTATTCACCAGCCAAAAGTCCCAGCTTTAATAGCTCTATTTACCAGTTCCCTCAAATAAAACCGTACACTAATTTAGCGGCTATAAACAAAAATGGATGTTCGTGGTACTGTGGTTGTTATTTGGGTAGATTCATTTATTCAACTGAAGATGCTGCCTCCTTTACAAGACAACACTCCATTCACACAACAGGCAAAAACAACATGACACATTGGCTGTTCTTCATCATTAAAGTATTAACAATGCTGCCGTCTATGTGCATTCATCACAGCACTGACACTTCCACAGTGAAAATAACTGCATCGAATAAAACACATTTTATTTCCTGCTGCTTCAAAGTGTGCCAAGGACACTTTATGTTGCCAAAGTGGCTTGCTTGGTCCACCACTCAGAAACGACCTCTTAGGGGAACATTATTAGGAAGATAAACTAGAGATGCAAATCATATTCTTTTTTTGTTGTTGCTTTAACACCCTGCTTGCTTGCAATCTGGTCGTCCCACTATAACATTTTTTATTTAACAACTGGCTGCCCAAGTTAGCAAACATGCCCATGTTGCTCACCTAAAAGTTAAATATTAAAATGGTTCACATAACGACCCAGTTTTACATCCCCTGGGAGGTTTCGTATTTGCTCGGGTTTGTTTGTCAGTTAGTTGGCAACATAACTCAAAAAGTTATGACAGTATTGTGATGAATCTTTAAGGAAATGTCATAAACGCAGTAAGGAACAAGTGATCCGATTTTGGGGGTGATCCGAAGCACCATCTTAATATATACATATATATTTTTTGTCCTGTCCAGCCACTCAGACAAATCAAATTGTTGATGTAGATGTCTATATCTGCTGTACAGATTTACTTTACAAAAGAGAAGTGTGGGATACTTCTCTTGTTGCCTGTTTTGTGTTTGACTTTATTAAATAGATGTATTTAATGTTTGGGCCAGCCGGACCGGAGCAGGAAGGGATAGAAAGAAGAAGAAAAAGAAGACAGAGGTGGAAATCGGACAAGAGGGAGATAAGACATAGACACAAACAACGACAGCACAACATCAGCAAATACTATATGTACAAATATGATATGAAAATGATAGCAGAGAAGCGGTTAGTGAAGTAAATATTAAGAACACAAAAATGAAAATGAACAAGTGTAAACTTTTTCTCACTCCTTTTCAAACATGTGAAATAAAAAGAAAAGAAAGTCCATTGTTCATTTTCTTTTTTTATTCTCCATTGTTTTCATTTTGTTATAATGGCTGTTAAGGCTATAGCAACTGTATTGGATCAGGTTTGCTCTTGTTTTTTTTTGCATATTTGAAATAAAATTTAAAAAAAATAATATATATATATATATATATATATATATATATATATATATATATATATATATATATATATATATATATATATATATATATATATATATATATATATATATATATATATATATCATCATATCATGAAAATTAACATTATAGCACTACAGATGAATCTATAAAAATACCAATAGAAATAGCACTATTGATAATGAATAATAATAATTACCTCTATTGTCAACAATACAATTGTTGCAAATGCAACAATACATATATGTAATGAACACTTGAATTACAAAAGAAAGTAGGTGAATGGAGGAGAGTAAAGAGAAGCAAACTATATTAACCTTGTACATTGTTACAGTAAAAATAAGTTAAGCTTAATCAGTGTGCCGTGTTTCACCTAGTTTCCCCACGGGGAATGTTAATATATGTTTGATGAAACGTGATTATATGCATGAGTGTACATGTATATGTGCTTGTGTATGTACAGTATGTGAATAAGTATGTTTGTAGAGTGAATGTGTACAAGTACCTATGTGCGCACGTATCTATCCATTTTCTACCGCTTGTCCCTATACGGTATATCAATATATATTGCGGTAGACAATATAATAATAATAATCAATGTGAACAAAAAATGTGTTCAACAAAACGTTCAAGATTTTCTTTTCTTCTGTCGAAAGTTGCAAAGCAAGGTTGGTTGTATGAACAAAGACACTCGCTCTCTGGTAACCGAGCAACGCAGGAAGTGATCACTGCTCAGTGGGAGTGACACGCTATCAGCCAATTAGGTAAGAGTATCAACTATCTATTTGGTTGCGCCATGTTGTCTCACGGTTGATTCTTTGCATGGCGTGAAAAAACATACTAAAAATGTGTGCTTCAGAGAGCGAATTAATTGTCAATGAAACAGCAAAAGTCACATCAGCTTTTTGGGTTTTAAAAAACACGATAGTAAGTCTAATGTGTTGTGTAAATTATGCAGGGCGCCCGCCCCACCAAGACCGGTAATACCACACCACCTTCAAGTTCAAGTTTCAAGTTTCATTTACACAGACATTTAAACATTTGGCAGATAACGAGAAAACATGTTTTATACATACAGTCTAAAATGGAATAAGCAGAATCTAAAAGGTTATTACACATATCTCAGAGTATTTACAAAATAAAAACAGAAAAAACTACTAATGTGTTATGCATGCAGTTGTACATTATTTTGTTCTGTTTTGTTTTTTTGTTTCCCGTTCATCACAAAAACATTTATGAAAAAGCTCCATCATATTAATGTTACATTGTTAGCATCCATTCTCAACATATTCTTTAATAATTAAGCCAGACTCACTCCTTATAGCACAGCCGTAACTTCTTGGCATGAAACCTGCAGAAAATAGTTCTTCTCTGGTTTCTCTTTGTTTACATTTTCACACTTTGCACTATTTATTAAAGCATTTTTTACATATTCCTTATATTTGCACCTCCATTTTAAATAGATTACAGTTAAGTGTTCAAATTGATTTTAGAATTGTATTAACATTGATTGTTTAAGTGTTTTCCATGGTTGTGTTGACATTTTCTTTCCTTTTTGCCTTGATAGCGGATGGGATTATAATCAGAAGACGGTTACATTTGAGAGCTGAGCTCACTGGATCGGTTCGCAGCTGAGTGTGAAACGACTGGGATGAGAATCAGCACCTCCAAGTCCGAGTCCATGGTTCTCGCCCGGAAAAGGGTGTAGTGCCATCTCCGGGTTGCGGAGGAGACCCTGCCCCAAGTGGAGGAGTTCAAGTACCTTGGAGTCTTGTTCACGAGTGAGGGAAGAGTGGATCGTGAGATCGACAGGCGGATCGGTGCGGCGTCTTCAGTAATGCGGACACTGTATCGATCCGTTGTGGTGAAGAAGGAGCTGAGCCGGAAGGCAAAGCTCTCAATTTACCGGTCGATCTACGTTCCCATCCTCACCTATGGTCATGACATTTGGGTTATGACCGAAAGGACAAGATCACGGGTACAAGCGGCCGAAATTAGTTTCCTCCGCCGGGTGGCGGGGCTCTCCCTTAGAGATAGGGTGAGAAGCTCTGGCATCCGGGGGGAGCTCAAAGTAAAGCCGCTGCTCCTCCACATCGAGAGGAGCCAGATGAGGTGGTTCGGGCATCTGGTCAGGATGCCACCCGAACGCCCGCCTCCCTAGGGAGGTGTTTAGGGCACGTCCGACCGGTAGGAGGCCACGGGGGAGACCCAGGATACTTTGGGAAGACTATGTCTCCCGGCTGGCCTGGGAACACCTCGGGATCCCCCGGGAGGAGCTGGACGAAGTGGCTGGGGAGAGGGAAGTCTGGGTTTCCCTGCTTAGGCTGCTGCCCCCGCGACCCGACCTCGGATGAGCGGAAGAAGATGGATGGATGGTTACATTTGATATAAAAATGCTTAAATTTAATATATTTTCTCTTGGTCCTTAATTTCGATATTTTTTATAACCTATCAATAAGTATTGATATCAACCGATATAAAACAGTTTTCAGCCTTGTTGCCCAACCCTAGTAGATATGATATCAAAGTTATGTAACGATGAAGGTTTACATTGTTACATTAAATTTCTTTTCGTAAATAATGCAGATGTGCAAAGGTTTTTACGAGCTGGAAAACATCTGAAACGTTTTCCAAAAGCTGGATTTTAAATGTTTTAAAGACACGGCCGACGTCAAAACAATGTAATGAAGAACACATCCAAACGGATAACGTGACATACATTCTTTGTAAATGTTAAAAACCTTTTCATTAGCTGTAAACGTCACAGAAGCATTGAAGTTAAGTGAACATCTAAGTGAAAAGGTCAGTTAGAATAATACATAATGTTGGATGTAGAGAACATACCAACCCTTTATTTATTGATTCAAAAATATTGAAATTCAGTTCAATGCATTTGTAAACAGTTACAATTATGCACAAAGCAAACTATCCCCTGCTACCCAAAAATGTACAACAATTCTTCTCAATAAAAGAGGAGAAATATAACCTTAGAGAAAAATCTAACTTAAAACATTAGAATACACTTATAACACTTAAATCATTTAGCATATCAGTCAGTATGTGGAATTAAATTATGTAATGGATTAGCTAGTGCTTCTCAAATATTTTCTGTTGCGCCCTCCCATTGCTAAGTAAGAAGAAAATACTCTCCACCATGACTAAAAATAATATAATTTGTCTATACAATTAGTATATAAGTATACCTCTGCATAACATTGTAAGCTTATTAACATTAAAGAAAACAACACACCGGTATTTCCTCGTCTCCCACCGTGGATCCAGTGAAGCCAAGTGCTACATACGCTTCATCATATTCTGGTATGGCAAAAAAAGGCATGTTCTGAGTTTGAAACATTTTGTTTTATTTGCACAGCTATGTTATTTATTTTAAATAAAAATAATATTTTTCTATTTTATTTATGTTATGTAATTCTGTGCGACTTAAACAGTTTATTTTCTGTGCTGTTAATACCCATCTTGACTATCTGGGTTAATAAAAGTCCCACTGACTGCTTACAGTACAGTTGTCATTCACTTCGATTTCCGTGAATCACCGGAAAATATATCGAGATATATATCGAATATCGAGTTTAAGTAAAAATATATTGATATACTTTTTCGTCCATATCGCGCAGCACTATGTACTAATATGATACACTTTAAGAGGCTGTTCAAACAACAAATGTTTACAAAGTACAAGAAGAATTTTGATAGACATTGTGAACTTTATTGAAAAAGAGATATTATTCACCTCATTATGTGAATCCTAACTGAACAAACTATTTATTTAAGAGAACAGTTGTATTTAGAATTCTTTGACATAAATTATCTTATGAAATGAAAACGGAAAGCTATCATAATATGGGTGTAACGATTCATCGATATATCGATTTATACTCCTTAGATTCAACTACATCGATCTGTGTTCGACAAGTTTGCCTTCCAGAAGATAGGTATCGATCCAAGATCGTTTTAAAGAGGGATTGATCCATTTTATTGATACTAGAAAGAGGAGAACATCGAGTTTAAGAATGTCAGACTTTATATCAAGTTCAGCAATTTTAATACTAAGGACGTTAAGCCACAAAGGACCCAGCCCATACAACAGAAGTGACAGCGGAGCTGGTTAGTTACGGCGACGCGATGACTTCCGTAACACAACATGATGCGACAACACTACAACTGGCAGCCAAGGAAAAGTCATTTCATGATTAACAAATACAAACGATGGGTCAATGAGGCTATGGGAATTAGGAAGCAGGGGCCAACACCATCAGCAGGGATGAGGGAGCATGGATACATGCTTCTGCACAACTGGGACGCTGTCCTTCATCGGCGATGCCACAGAGGAAAACAGATACCGTATGGCCAAATCTGGGAACTTTATTTAGCAGGTAAATCTACTGTTAAAATGTTGCTTACTGTACTTTTGTTGTAAATTGCTTGAACGTTGAAAAGTGTTTCCTCATGTTAATTAAACCGAAAGTGTTGGTTGCACTTTATTCAAATAAAATGTGAATCTATCGCCCATTAATGGTTTACTGCTTGTTTGTATCCATAATTATGTATACCTAATTCCCTTTTAAGAAATAACAGCAATATAGGAAACTTCAACTGCAGTGTCCAGTATTTATTTCACACTAACGCTGCTTTTTTTTTTTTTTTTTTTTTTTTTTTACTAATAAAGTTACTGAATCAATTTTAACTCACTGAATCATTCCGATCGTATCTGCAACCACTAATTCTGTATCGAATCAAATTATTGTTAAAACTAATCCTTGCAAACCCCAAGACAGTGTAGGCGTTAACACACTTTTTGTGGCTTTTTACGCATTGAAATCAGAAAGGATGAGCATTTCCGGTGGGACGCAGATTTTTTTTTTTACCGACCCTGCCTTCTTCGGGTTAAAACTCCGGTTTGCTTGTTTTTTTTTATCGATTATCGCTTTCCGCCGGTGTTTTGTTTGTTTATATTTGCCGGGTCAAATTTCCGTCTCCGTTTATTGCGTTTTTGTTAGTCGTAAATTCTGATTCGCCGAAAGTTTTATCAATCACAAATACTGCCTCAGTTTGCACTCGGACAACTTTGCCGCGAGGAGCTGTCAAAAGAAAGAATGAGGTGAGTGTAAAGTCAACCTTTTTAGCTTCATCCTGTGCAATGTCTCCAGTAAATGAGTTGTTTTAGGCTTTGTGAGTCCATGGAAACTTCACTTTTATCTCCTGCTGGATCAACATCGTTCGAGGATGGAGACAGGCTGGCTGTTAGCTTCAAGCTAACCAGCACCAGACCAGACTCCTCCACCCCAGAAACATACTTTGCAGGTCAACAAACGGGGCAAATATGTGCCTTTTGAAGTGTTAATGTGCGAGGAGTGTTCAAAAGGAGTCTCTTGGAGAAGTGGCTGTCAAGTTAGCAAGTGTCGCTCGCATCGCTGACAGTGAGGTCATCACCATCATTGCTTACTGAAGCAGAGATGCTGACTGTGCCTTATGATACCATACCAACTTTATTTATAAAGCCCTTTAAAAACAACCACAGTTGAAAAACAAAGGGCTGTACACCACAAAGAAATAAAGGCAAAGGACAGACTAAAAAATAAAATTTAAAACAGAAGTAAAATACACATTAAAAAAGCAAATACAAAATTACCCTAAGAACAATTTTGTTAGATAAAAAGCAGTTAAAAAAGTTAAAGGTTAAAAACAGTTTAAAGTCTCATGCTGGGTTAAAAGCCAGTGAATAAAAATGGGTTTTAAGAAGGGTCTTAAAAATAGCCAAAGAAGGGGCCTGTCTCACATGGAGTGGAAGATCATTCCAGAGTTTGGGGCCCGCAACAGAGAAGGCTCTGTCCCCTCTGAGCTTACGCTTGGATTTGGGTACCTCCAGGATCAGCTGATCAGCTGACCTGAGGGACCGGGTGGGGGCATAGAGGTGGAGCAGCTCAGAGAGGTAAGGTGGGGCAAGACCATGTAAGGTTTTAAAAACAAGATAATTTTAAAATGGACTCTAAAAGACACAGGCAGCCAGTGGAGGGAGGCTAAAACAGGAGTAATGTGCTCTCTTTTTCTTGTGTTTGTTAAAAGTCGGGTGATAAACGCGCATGCGTCGCCAGGCTCTGCTTTTTATCGATAGACTTATCAGATTTAATTTTTTATTATCTATAGCAGGGGTGTCAAAAGTGGAGGTGGATGCCATTTGTGGCCCGCAGCTAATGTTTTAAAGGCCCACGGCACATTCTAATCATAAAAGTGGAATAAAAAAGCTTACAGGTGAAATGTAATCTAGAAAAAGTTGCAATGTTGACTAATAAAACAAAGCAGTTTTTTTTTCTTTAAAACTGTCATTGCTCAAAACATAATATTGAATCAAAATTAATGTTTTTATGAATTATTGACTTATCCAAGAATCGGATTACTTCACATCAAATATTCCACTTTGAAAAATATTTTTGTGCGTTTGCCATAAAAAAACAGTTTTCTTTGACAAAAGGGGCAGAAAACAAACATTAAAAAATAAATTAGAATTAGAATTGACAGATAAATCTGAAGTTGATGTAGACTCTAGAGATTTAAGCGTTACATAAATAATGTATGTATGACCTGGCACACGATTATCATAATTTCATGACAGAAGCAAACAACTTTTTACACTTTTATACTGAAATAAATACACCTACAACTTATTAAAAACAAATATAGAAAAAACTACCAGCAGCGGTAAAGTTTAGATCCATGAAGGAAAGAAGAAAGTGAATGAATGTTTATAACTGAATAAATGTATATATGCATACAAATTTGTTTTCTTTTGTATTATTTTTTTTAATGAATTAAGTAACGTTTATGACAACCTTTTTCCAAAACACAATATATAATGTGAGATATAACAGGATAATGCATACATTTGTTGTCAAAACGGTTACAAAACAGTGGGACCACAAACATTTACTGTGGGACCCCATTTTTATGACTTGATGGGGTTCCCTAACCCTAAATTCCTAGCGCCAACACTGCCAAGAACAGTGTTTTTCAACCACTGTGCCGCGGCGTGTCATGAAATACAGCCTGGTGTGCCGTGGGAGATTATGTGATTTCACCTAACTGGGTTAAAAATATTTTTGCAAACCAGTAGTTATAATCTGCAAATAATGTGCCGTTGTTGAGTGTCTGTACTGTCCAGAGTAACCGTGTAATACTCTTCCATATCAGTAGGTAGCAGCAGGTAGCTAATTGCTTTATAGATGTCGGTAACGACGACGATGGTTTGTCGTGATCACAATATGCAGACGACAGCAAAGACTTACGGCGTGTGGAGCAGAGATGGCGTCTACAGAGTACATCCGAACATGACATCACAATCAACAATGTCCCCACAAAGAAGGATAGCATCCGCAAAACTTAATCAAAGTCTTGATTGCTAAAACAAAGCAGGTGCTGTGAATAGCGCTCAAAGGAAGACATGAAACTGCTACAAAACAAAACAGGAAAAGCCACTAAAATAGGAGTGCAAGACAAGAACTAAAACACTAGACACAGGAAAACACCAAAAAACTTAAATTAAGTCACGGCTTGGTGTGACAGGTCGTGACAGTACACCTACTTTGAGACAAGAGCTATAGTGATGTATGCTTGGTTATAGTTTGAATTCATATCAAACAATTGCGAAAACAACTTTTTATTGTCAATATCGGCTTCATTTTTTAATGGTTTCTGCTGGTGGTGTGCCTCCGGATTTTTTCAATGAAAAAAATGTGCCTTGGCTCAAAAAAGGTTGAAAAACACTGGCCCAGAACAGTGTTTTTCAACCACTGTGCCGTGAGATAGTCTGGTGTGCCGTGGGACATTATGTAATTTCACCTGTTTGGGTTAAAAATATTTTTTTGCAAACCAGTAATTATAGTCTGCAAATGATGTGTTGTTGTTGAGTGTCGGTGCTGTCTAGAGCTTGGCAGAGTAACCGTGTAATACTCTTCCATATCAGTAGGTGGCAGCCGGTAGTAAATTGCTTTGTAGGTGTCGGAAACAGCGGGAGGCAGCGTGCAGGTAAAAAAGGTGTCTAATTCCTAAACCAAAAATAAAGAAAAGTGAGTGCCCCTAAGAAAAGGCATTGAAGCTTAGGGAAGGCTATGCAGAACGAAACTAAAACTGAACTGGCTACCAAGTAAACAAAAACAGAATGCTGGACGACAGCAAAGACTTACTGTGGAGCAAAGACGGCGTCCACAAAGTACATCCCCACAAAGAAGGATAAAAACAACTGAAATATTTTTGATTGCTAAAACAAAGCAGGTGCGGGAAATATCGCTCAAAGGAAGACATGAAACTGCTACAGGAAAATACAAAAAAAAGCCACCAAAATAAGAGCGCAAGACAACACTACACACAGGAAAACAGCAAAAAAAACTCCAAATAAGTCACTGCGTGATGTGACAGGTCGTGACAGTACACCTACTTAGAGACAAGAGCTATAGTGATGCATGCTTGGTTATGGTTTAAAGTCATATCAACAATTGCGTCAACGACTTTTTACTGTCAACTGAGATTCGTTTTTTTTAATGATTTCTGCTGGTGGTGTGCCTCCGGATTTTTTCAACGCAAAAAAAATGTGCCTTGGGTCAAAAAAGATTGAAAAACACTGGCCTAGAACAGTGTTTTTCAACCACTGTGCCGCAGCACACTAGTGTGCCATGAGATACTGTCTGGTATGCCGTGGAAGATTATGTAATTTCACCTGTTTGGGTTAAAAATATAGTAATTAAGTATAGTAATTATAGTCTGCAAATGATGCGTTGTTGTTTAGTGTCGGTGCTGTCCAGAGCTCGGCAGAGTAACCGTGTAATACTCTTCCATATCAGTAGGTGGCAGCCGGTGGCGAATTGCTTTGTAGATGTCGGAAAAGCGATAGGCAGCGTGCAGGTAAAAGGGTATCTAAGGCTTAAACCAAAAATAAACAAAAAGTGAGAGCCCCTAAGAAAAGTAATTGAAGCTTAGGGAAGACTATGCAGCACGAAACTAAAACTGAACTGGCTACAAATTAAACAAAAACATAATGCTGGACGACAGCAAAGACTTACTGTGGAGCAAAGACGGCGTCCACAAAGTACATCCGAACATTACATGACAATCAACAATGTCCCCACAAAGAAGGATAAAAACAACTGAAATATTTTTGATTGCTAAAACAAAGCAGGTGCGGGAAATATCGCTCAAAGGAAGACATGAAACTGCTACAGGAAAATACCAAAAAAAGAGAAAAAGTCACCAAAATAGGAGGTGGTGACAGTACACCTACTTTGAGACAAGAGCTATAGTGATGCATGCTTGGTTGTGGTTTGAAAGTCATATCCAACAATTGCGACAACGGCTTTTTATTGTCAACGGAGTTTCGTTTTTTAATGTTTTCTACTGGTGGTGTGCTTACGGATATTTTCAACGCAAAAAAAATGTGCCTTGGCTCAAAAAAGGTTGAAAAACACTGGCCTAGAACAGTGTTTTTCAACCACTGTGCCGCGGCACAGTAGTGTGCCATGAGATACAGTCTGGTATGCCGTGGAAGATTATGTAATTTCACCTGTTTGGGTTAAAAATATAGTAATTAAGTATACTAATTATAGTCTGCAAATGATGTGTTGTTGTTTAGTGTCGGTGCTGTCTAGAGCTCGGCAGAGTAACCGTGTAATACTCTTCCATATCAGTAGGTAGCAGCCGGATGCGAATTGCTTTGTAGATGTCGGAAAAGCGGTAGGCAGCGTGCAGGTAAAAGGGTGTCTAATGCTTAAACCAAAAATAAACAAAAAGTAAGAGCCCCTAAGAAAAGTAATTGAAGCTTAGGGAAGACTATGCAGCACGAAACTAAAACTGAACTGGCTACAAATTAAACAAAAACAGAATGCTGGACGACAGCAAAGACTTACAGTGGAGCAAAGACGGCGTCCACAAAGTACATCCGAACATGACATGACAATCAACAATGTCCCCACAAAGAAGGATAAAAACAACTGAAATATTTTTGATTGCTAAAACAAAGCAGGTGCGGGAAAAATCGCTCAAAGGAAGACATGAAACTGCTACAGGAAAATTCCAAAAAAAGACAAAAAGTCACCAAAATAGGAGGTGGTGACAGTACACCTACTTTGAGACAAGAGCTATAGTGATGCATGCTTGGTTATGGTTTAAAAGTCATATCCAACAATTGCGACAATGGCTTTTTATTGTCAACAGTTTTGTTTTTTAATGTTTTCTACTGGTGGCGTGCCTCCGGATATTTTCAACGCAAAAAAATGTGGCTTGGCTCAAAAAAGGTTGAAAAACACTGGCCTAGAACAGTGTTTTTCAACCACTGTGCCGCGGCACACTGGTGTGCCATGAGATACAGTCTGGTATGCCGTGGAAGATTATGTAATTTCACCTGTTTGGGTTAAAAATATAGTAATTAAGTATAGTAATTATAGTCTGCAAATGATGTGTTGTTGTTTAGTGTCTGTGCTGTCTAGAGCTCGGCAGAGTAACCGTGTAATACTCTTCCATATCAGTAGGTAGCAGCCGGATGCGAATTGCTTTGTAGATGTCGGAAAAGCGGTAGGCAGCGTGCAGGTAAAAGGGTGTCTAATGCTTAAACCAAAAATAAACAAAAAGTAAGAGCCCCTAAGAAAAGTAATTGAAGCTTAGGGAAGGCTATGCAGCACGAAACTAAAACTGAACTGGCTACAAATTAAACAAAAACAGAATGCTGGACGACAGCAAAGACTTACAGTGGAGCAAAGACGGCGTCCACAAAGTACATCCGAACATGACATGACAATCAACAATGTCCCCACAAAGAAGGATAAAAACAACTGAAATATTTTTGATTGCTAAAACAAAGCAGGTGCGGGAAAAATCGCTCAAAGACATGAAACTGCTACAGGAAAATACCAAAAACAGAGAAAAAGTCACCAAAATAGGAGGTGGTGACAGTACACCTACTTTGAGACAAGAGCTTTAGTGATGCATGCTTTGTTATGGTTTAAAAGTCATATCCAACAATTGCGACAACGGCTTTTTATTGTCAACGGAGTTTCGTTTTTTAATGTTTTCTGCTGGTGGTGTGCCTCCGGATATTTTCAACGCAAAAAAAATGTGCCTTGGCTCAAAAAAGGTTGAAAAACACTGGCCTAGAACATACGTTACCAATTGCTATGGTACGAAAAGTGGTAGGGTTCAAAAAAGCTTTGCTTCCTCCTACTTATTTGTTCCTAAATGTCATGAGAAATGACCACATGAAAACGTGTCATATTGCAACTGTACACATGTTCCGAGGTATACAAACAATAACGAGTAACGTTGGTAACGTTCCAGAGTCATTTGGACGCATCTAAACACACACGTAACTGCCACTCCTTCTCGGTGTAACGCTAGTTCCATGCCCCGAATAACAATGTGGAATATACCGCGCTAACACAAGCCAAACGCGAAATACCAAAGTAGGTATTAGACGGTTATTAGGCGGTTTACGAAGCGTTTTTTAACGGCGACACGTAGGCGTTCACCCCGCCGACTGTTTATAAACACCAGCGGCTCCGAGCTAGCTGGCAAGGAAACGCCGCTAGGCTAACGTTAGCGAGAGCCCACTAGTTTTTTTGCGACGTAATTGCGGTGAGCGGACGGGAGAACCGGAGAATAACGAGTCCGAGTGAAGGCCAACACAACCGCTGTGACGTTCGAGAGCTTTCCCTTAAATCCTCCTCACCTTCCAAGAGCCGAGAGATGAGGCTGTCCACGTTCAATTCACCCTCCGCCATCTTCGCTTTGATGGAGTACAAGTGTTGGCCGCTTGCATTTCTCCTCATGCACGCTGGGAGTCGCTGTTGTAAACCCGGTTACCAACAACTGGATTTATTTTATCATTAAAATATTCTTCAAATATCTTGTCATTTCCAATTCAGTAATCCTAAAGTGTCATTTGAATACTATTGTTTTAATTAATATCTCATTTAATTAGCTGTTTTTAATTTGTGTTTTGTCATAGTTCAACAAATTAGACTTAGACTTAGACTTCCTTTTTATTGTCATTCAAATTTGAACTTTACAGCACAGATAAGAACGAAATTTCGTTACATAAGTTCATGGTAGTGCAGGATAAAAAAGCAATAAGGTGCATATATAAATAAATAATATATAAATGTATATATATAAAATAAATAAATATATATAAATAAATACATAGATTACTGTACAGATAAATATGTGCACTTTTCCCCATGCGTCCACGTTTATGGATGGATGTTGTATTGTCTTTTTTATTCCAGCGAGTTAATCCATTTTGGGGGGAGTTGAGGGGATACTTTAATTATGATGCGTTCAAGAATCTCACGGCCTGAGGGAAAAAGCTGTTACAGAACCTGGAGGTTCTGCTTCGGAGGCTGCGGAACCTCTTTCTAGAGTCCAGCAGTGAAAACAGTCCTTGGTGGGGGTGGGAGGAGTCTTTGCAGATTTTCTGAGCCCTGGTCAGGCAGCGGCTTTTTGCGATCTCCTGGATAGGAGGAAGAGGAGTCCTGATGATCTTTTCCGCCGTCCTCACCACTCTCTGGAGAGACATCTGATGTCAAATGATGTCATAGTTCATTTAATTAGCTGCTTCTAATTTGTGTATTGTCATAGTTCAACAAATGATGTCATGCATATGTTCCTTTTTGACTGTACTTGAATGTATAATGGACTGTATTTATATTATTCACATGTGAATAATGCTGTATAATGCACAGTACACACCTCTGTACATAGGGGAGACAGAGGTGGACAGGGTGAAAACCTTTAAATTCCTCGGGACCCACATCAGCGAGGACCTCACCTGGGATCACAACACCCAACAAACAGTAAAGAAAGCCCAGCAGCGACTGTACTTCCTAAGAAGGCTGAGAAAATTTGGCATGCCACACAAAATTCTCAGCAACTTCTATAGAAGTACGGTTGAGAGTGTCCTTACCAGCTCAATCACGGTCTGGTATGGAAACTGCGCTGCTAAGGACAGGAAGGCACTCCAGCGAGTGATTAAAACTGCTCAGTACATAACCCCCACCCCTTTTTTACTTTTATCTTTTGAACAAAAGACAGCTACCATGACCACCCCAGAACTGTGAACCATCACTGTAGACACTTTTCACCTTTGATCACTAAAGACACTTTAAACTGCTGCTGTGACCCAATGTCACCTCCATATTTATACTGTTGACTGTGAACCAGAATGTGCAATAATGTTATGTTACTCACTGTGCCTTGTATATAACATTTTTTATTTTTATTTTAGCTAAGTACGGTGTGACTTGTTGAAGGGTGGACTAGCAAAGTAAGATTTTCATTGTACGGCAAACTGTTTAACTGTGCATATGACAATAAACAATCTTGAATCTTGAATGTGAATAATACTGTATAATAGACTGTATTTATATTATTCCCATGTGAATAATGCTGTATAATAGACTATATTTATATTATCCACATGTAAAAAATACCTAAGTGTTTGAAGTATCAATGATTGCCACACACACTAGGTGTGGTGAAATTTGTCCTCTGCATTTGACCCACCCCCTGGGAGGTGAGGGGAGCTGTGGTGGTCATGCCTGGGAATCATTTTTGGTGATTTAACCCCCAATTCCAACCCTTGATGCTGAGTGCCAAGCAGGGAGGTAATGGGTCCCATGACTCGGCCGGGGTTTGAACTCACAACCTACCGATCTCAGGGCGGACACTCTAACCACTAGGCCACTGAGTAGTATTGTTTATTGAGAGCGAACTGTGGTGCTGAATTCAATCAATAAATTACTTTCTATTCTATTCTATAGTTCAAAGAAACTTGCCTTGTCATAGTTCAAAGAAACTTATCAAGAAAACTGGGATAGGCTCCAGCACCCCCTCGACCCTGAAAGGGACAATCGGTAGAAAATGGATGGATGGATCAAATATCTATATATATATCACATGGACAAAGATAAGACCTTCTGAAGGAAAGTTATGTGGTTAGATGAAACAAAAAATGAGCTGGCCAACCACAATATCCAGCAATATGTTTGGAGGAGAAAAGGTGAGGCCTTTAATCCCAGGAACACCATCCCTACCGTCAAGCATGGTGGTGGTAGTATTATGCTCTGGGCCTGTTTTGCTGCCAATGGAACTCGTGATTTACAGAGAGTAAATGGGACAATGAAAAAGGAGAATTTGATTTATATTCATTTATTGGTCCCTGTTGGGGATATTAATTTTCACTTACCTCCAAATTCTTGAGGACAACCTAAAATCATCAGCCCGGAGGTTGGTTCTTTGGCGCGGTTGGGTGTTCCAACAGGACAATGACCCCAAACACATGTCAAAAGTGGTAAAGGAATGGCTAAATCAGGCTAGAATGAAGGTTTTAGAATGGCCTTCCCAAAGTCCTGACTTAAACGTTTGAACAATGCTGAAGAAACAAGTCCATATCAGAAAACCAACACTTTTAGCTGAACTGCACCAATTTGTCAAGAGGAGTGGTCAAAAAAACAACCAGAAGCTTGTGAATGTCTACTAAAAGCGCCTTATTGCAGTGAAACTTGCCAAGGGACATGTAACCAAATAATAACATTGCTGTATGTATACTTTTGACCCAGCAGATTTGGTCACATTTTCAGTAGACCCATAATAAATTCATAAAAGAAGCAAACTTCATGAATGTTTTTTGTGACCAACAAGTATGTGCTCCAATCACTCTATCACAAAAAAAGAAGAGTTGTAAAAATTATTGGAAACTCAAGACAGCCATGACATTATGTTCTTTACAAGTGTATGTACATTTTTTACCACGACTGTATATATATATATATATATATATATATACTGTATATACTACATGTGTGTTTGTGTGTGTGTGTGGGTGTGGGTGTGTGTAGAGTGCAGCTGTCCCGCAATAATGTTATTATACAATTGACCAATCCAAAGTGTAGTTCTGTTAGATATCAATCCTATATGTTGAAACACTAGGATTTGTGCCTTCTAGGATAGGGTAGGATATGAAATAATGTGTTCATACCCCATCCATACATCCATTTTTTACCGCTTGTCCCGTTCGGGGTCGCGGGGGGTGCTGGAGCCTATCTCAGCTGCATTCGGGCGGAAGGCGGGGTACACCCTGGACAAGTCGCTACCTCATCACAGGGCCAACACAGATAGGTGCGCCTTATATATGAAAAAAGATCGAAAATAGACCATTCATCGGCACTGTGCCTTATAATCCGGTGCACCCTATGGTCCGGAAAATACGGTAATTCAAATAAATGCATAACTTACTATGAGGCTGTATAGCAGGGGTGTCCAAACTGATTCCACTGAGGGCCGCACAAGGAAAAATTAAAGCATGTGGGGGCCATTTTGATATTTTTCATTTTCAAACCATAACAAAATATATGCATTTTTTAAATTTAATTTACCTTTAGGGGTCCCGGGGACCATAAAGGGTCTCAGTCATTAAAATGTTAAAAATAAGTCAGATTATTATTTTTTTTAAATTATTTAACGCTTACAGTAAATCTCTATATCAACTTCAAGTTGATATAAAGTAATACAAATTATTATTATTATGTTTTATGGCTTTTCTGTCAAAAACAACTTAGTTTTTTTATAGTAAAACTGAAATATGCAGTATTTAGTAATTAGAGCCCTAAAAGATCAATAATGCAGGACACCATTGATTTTAATTATTTCATATTTTTGAGTAATCACAGTGAAAAGATAAATAAAAAATTACTAAATATATTTGGGATCCAAAAGGTGCAACACTCATAAAGTGATACATTTTTATTAGGTTTTTCTTTTACTTTCAACACTTAAGTTACGAGATCAACTTCAGATGTATCTGTCGATTTTAAGCTGGAGCTATTATTTTGTTTGTTTTATGCGCTTTTGTCAAAGAAAACTTTGATGTTTTTATATGGCTACTACACAATATATACAATATTTATTACCACATAAAACATTTTAAAGTGAAATATTTGAAGTAATGGGAGCCCTGAAAATAATTCATTGTAACATGGATTTTGTGTCATTATATATTTTTTTTGAGCAATGGCAAAAAAAGAAAAATGAAGAAAGACAAAGAAAAAAAACCAGCCTGCATGGCAGCTTTTGTGTCAACATTGCAACTTTTTCTCATTAGATTTCACCTCATTCCACTTTTTTTAATGTTCTTTTTTATTTTTACAATAGTATTTCCAGAATGTGTGGCGGGCCGGTAAACAATTAGCTGCGAGCCGCAAATGGCCCCCGGGCCTGTTACATAGGTTCGAATTGGACCCAAAAAACAAATAAAATTCATATTTTATTCGGAAGACTGGCACTTAATTTGATTTGTCTTGATTGGGTTGTCAATTTAGTTGTTAGACCAGCTACAACACTTAAATAATTCTAATAAAATAATATTTTTGTTTGTACATTTGAATAGAAAAATATGACAGTGAAATTGGGTGATGCAGGATATTGTACAGTACTTGAATTTGACGACTCTGCATACCTGCACTATCTCCATGAGATCAAGTAAAAAGAGCCGCAGTAAATTCATGCGCCATTTTAAAGGGTGATCATTGTGATTGTAGTGTGGAGAGGTGACTTCCCATCGTGGTGGGGGGGGGGGGGGTTGTGTTCCATGTTTTAAAACAAGGCGCTCTTCATCTCCACTGTTGTCGCGTTCATCCTCATCTTGCTCCTCTTGGCCTTGCAAGTGAAGAGCAGCCAGGTGAGGCCCCAGCCCAGGAGGAGGCCGCAAACAGCCAACACTGCAGCCAGCCATAGCGGTGCACCCTCGGGGCAAGTTGGTGGCGCGGCTGCGGTGGGCGTGCTGTGAGTTGGTGGTGATGTGGTGCTGATGTCCACACTGGGCAAACTGTTGACCTTTGTGAAGATGTAAGGATGCTCCTGCAATACACGTTGCAGGTACATTAAGCACACCAGATAAACAAAAACAGTGTGGGAAACGGTGAGCTTGTGATTTCATACCTCTGTGGGACACTTGATTCTATTTCTGGCGTTTGTGAAAAGATTATACGTCTGCTTTTTCCCCACCGGCTCCAGCTGGAAAGAAAAACAACAACGCATATTTACGTTGCAGTGGAACCTCAAATCGAAAACATTTAGAAATCCACCCAAAATACACATTTAAAGTAATGTTTTGATTTTCCCTAGCTTACAGCAGTCTTGGTCCATTCATATGGGCAGCAGCGTTACTCAGTTGCAATGCACTTTTCTACCACTTGTGGCAGTAATGACAATACCAAACAAACAGAAGAAGTCTGGAGCTAAAGTCATAGAGATGTTTCTTTACGCTAAAAAAATAAAATGGTGAATTTGTTTTCTCATTTGCACTTTAGTGTAATCGGCAGTTTATTTAAGAAAGATACCGTAAATTACGGGCTATAAGACGCTACTTTTTTCCTACGTTTGAACCAAGCCGCTTATGAAACGGTGCAGCTAATTTAACACTTCTAAAGCAGGGGTGTCCAAAGTGCGGCCCGGGGGCCATTTGCGGCCCGCAGCTAATTGTTTACCGGCCCGCCACACATTCTGCAAAAATTGCAAAATTGATAATATTGCAAAAATTTAAAAAAACATTTAAAAAAAGTGGAATGAGGTGAAATCTAACAAGAAAAAGTTGCAATGTTGACACAAAGCTGCCATGCAGGCGGTTTTTTTTTTCTTTTGTCCTTGTTTATTTTTCTTTTTTTTGCCATTGCTAAAAAAAAAAAAAAGACTAAAAATCTATGTTATAATGAATTATTACTTTAAAAATATGTTTTATGTGGAAAAAATATTGCATATATTGTGTGGTTGCCATAAAAAAAACATCAACGTTTCATTTGACAAAAGAGCATAATACAAACAAAATAATAGTTGAAACGTAAAATCGTCAGATATATCTGAAGTTGATCTCGTAATTTAAGTGTTAAAAGTAAAAAAAAACCTAATAAAAATGTATCACTTCATGAGTGGGGGACCTTTTGGATCCCAAATATATTTAGTAGGATTTTATTTAACATTTCACTGTGATTACTCACAAATATTAAAGAATTAAAATCAATGGTGTCCTGCATTATTGATCTTTTAGGACTCTAATTACTAAATACTGCATATTTCAGTTTTACTATAAAAAACAAAGTTGTCTTTGACAGAAAAGGCATAAAACCTTTTTTTTTAAAATTTGTTTTACTTTATATCAACCTGCAGTTGATATAGAGATTTACTGTAAGCGTTAAATAAAAGATAATAATAATTTGACTTATTTTTTACATTTTAATGACTGAGACCCTTTATGGTCCCCGGGAGCCCTAAGGTTAAAAAAAAAAATCCATATATTTTGTTAAGATTTGAAAATGAAAAATATCAAAATGGCCCCACATGCTTTAATTTTTCCGTGTACGGCCCTCAGTGGAAAAAGTTTGGACACCCCTGCTCTAAAGGCTTAGTGGCCACATGCATGGCCAGCACCTTTTAGCTCTCATTTCCAAAATTGTGTACACTACTGAATTGGGGTCTTATGGCCGCTTATGTGGACACTTATACTGCCATCTGCTGGTGTCAGAAGAGTATAACATACAATGGAAATTGGGGGGAAAAAAGTGTAAAAATAAGAATTAGCATGTAACTAAACATGAAGTACATGTTTGTGTACTTATGGATTAAGTACATCATATAAAAAGATGATTCTTAGTTTTTATTCTAATTAGGGTCCAATAAGCCCAAATAGCAAAGAGAAATAAAAAAAGCATGTAAACAAACAGCTTGGGCCTTAAGAGGGTTTAAGGATTTTTCTTTGCCATAATGTTTTGTGTTCAATAGTTTTCATTAAACCCAAACAGAGGACTGAAATTGTGTGTTATTGTTTGTGCTACGTTGGACTGCAGGGTTGAAAATGTACTTCAATCAATCAAAGTTTGTTTATGTAGCTCTAAATCACGAGTGTCTCAAAGGGCTGCACAAGCCACAACGACATCCTCGGCTCAGATCCCACATCAGGGCAAGGAAAAACTCAATCCAATGGGATTATGAGAAACCTTGGAAACAATGAGAACCCCCCCGGGGGACCGGTGCAATGGACGTCGAGTGGATCTAGCATAATAGTGTTCCTATTCTAATGTTTAAAGTAAAACTGTACATAGCGTTGTCTGCTCGAAAGGATTCTTCATTCATCACTCCAAGCCCCGTGTGTAAGTTTTACAATATAACTAAACAATTAATACTATACATACTAAACCGTCCCATGTGTGATGTCTGTAGGAGTGTTTTCATGCATATTTGTGCATACTTTTGTAATGTAATGTAGCTAGTATCGGTAGCATGAGCTAATATGCTAACATGTCTGCGAGTGTTTGTGTTATTATTATTAACTTACAATGGCATTATTTTTGTATTGTTTTAGTTTTTAAAGTCACCAAAACGTGAGCGTGGAGTCTGTTTAGCTGATTGGAGAGCTAGCTTCCGCAGCTAGTGGGTCCATGACGATGACTTCTGTTTTGTTTGATCAGCTGTTTTACTGCCGTGTTACAGGCACCGTTCGGAAACATTTAAGGTATGTAAATAAACATTTACAAAATATTTTTGTGTAAAAAAACGTATTTCTTAACATATATATCTGCGGCTTATATGGAAACATTCTTTCTTTTAAAATTTAGGGGTGCGGTTTATATCCCGGTGCGCTCTAGAGTCCGGAAAATACGGTATATATTATTAATTATTAATATTTATTATTAATTTAGTTAGAATAGATTTATTTTAGCATTGCGTGATCATATTTCAATTTATTTTTCATCAATATTTATGAGTCTCTTCTTTTGTAGTATATTTGCTTAGTATTTATATTTGTAATCAGCCTGACCTAAACCTTAATAATAATCGTTGTGATTAACACATGTTTCATATCATTTGACAAGGTTTATCCTGTTAAACTGTAAGATATAATTATTGAATACGATTAAAATCAAGAGTAATTTACCTAATTCAGTGTTAATATTTGGGTGGGCACTCTGTAGTGGAAAAGTCAGGAAGGTTAAGAACCCCTGGTGCAGAAGTACCATAGATTGAAGGTGTGATGATAAACATAGAACAGGCGGGGTAGCATAGCGACAAAAAAGGAAAAAAAGCAGTTTACGCCCATCTGTCATGGCTGCTCAGTACAACATGGGGATAATATTCACTGATAAAATACGTTATTTTTTAATGTCCAGAGTCACCTCCCAGTCACATCAGTAAATGTTGACTACACGATATTTAACTTTTTAAATACGGTAAAGGTTTAACTACAAGAGTAAAAGACAATATATTATTGCAATATTTAATATACAACAATACAGCGATGATGTGATAGCGATACATTTTCATCACTAAATGTATGAAATTGAAAAATGAGAAAATGGATGGGTCTTCACAAAGGGTCGTCTCGCATAGCAAGAAAAAAAAGTTATTGAATTAATTAGACAAACAAGCGTGTCTTCTTAGTCATCTGCGTTTCCTGTTAATGATAGCCTAAAGTAAGTAAACACATTTTACAATGCGCGGCTTAACTTCTTTTTACATCTGTGTGACAGTTTAAAAAATGCATGGATTTTATCAGGCGTTCGTCATTTGTTTTAATATCATTTCTAAAAACTAACATATTGCCGTGGCTAACTTATTTTTACACTTGTGACTTTTAAAAAAGACATGAATTTTAACACAAGTTCATCATTGTATTTATTATCATTTCTAAAAACTAAAATATTCTAGTGGTTAACTTCTATTTACACTTGTATGACAGTTACATGTAGGGATGGATAGTGTTCCCATTTGAACCGACAAGGTACCAATTCAAGGTACATAGGAATTGATACCGGAACTCAACTACCGGTACTTTTGTGTGTTTTAATGAATATTTTCTTTGGTTCCGGAGGACACGACGTCCACAGTTTCCAAGAACAATTTGAAATGTGGACTCGTCAGACCACAGAACACTTTTCCACTTTGCATCAGTCCATCTTAGATGAGCTCGGGCCCAGCGAAGCCAGCAGCGTTTCTGGGTGTTGTTGATAAATGGCTTTCGCTTTGCATAGTAGAGTTTTAACTTGCACTTACAGATGTAGCAACAAACGACAGTTACTGAAAGTGGTTTTCTGATGTGTTCCTGAGCCCATGTGGTAATAGCCAGATTTTTTGAAACATGTCTCAGGCATCAAATTCCAATTGAGCTAAAATTTGCAAAAAATAACAAACTTTTCCAGTTCGAACATTAAGTATCTTGTCTTTGCAGTCTAACATATTATAGTGGTTAACTTATTTTTACACTTGTATGACAGTTACAATTAGGGGTGGTTACTGTTCACATTTGAACCGATACGGTACCAAGTCAAGGTACCTGAGAATTGATACCGGGTAATCAATGGTACCAATTTTTGGTACTTTTGTGTGTTTTAATGAATATTGTTTTTGATAATAAAATCTCATATTTTAGTGCAACATTTAAAATAAGCTAATTATGAAAGCTAGTTTTGTTAGCGCTTTTCTGAGTCTCCTTTTCAAGTATGACATTAAGTTGCAATCCCAGTTGCAAGTCCGAGAAGTTAGGTGGCAGTAGTGTATAGTTTATGGTGTTTTGGCGAGTCAGTTCAGTCCTGGCTGAATCTAGTCTTTTGTTGCGCCCTAAAAAGTGTTAGTACTGTAAGTATTGTCCTTTTTTTCACCAGCTGTTTGACTGTAACGTGCATCTCAGTTGTAGTTTTCTCAAAAATAATTTGGAGGTGTTGAAATCGCCATGTAAAATCGCTAATGCTAATAAGTAGCATGTCGGTACATGCCTGTACTGTTTTACATAGGCAAGAGCTTGACCCTAGAACTGATGAATTCCCTGTATGTTTTTCTTATGTGAAATTTGGAACCAGATCAGACTGCATTCAACCCCTAAGAGGTTAGTTCCACGTTTTGAGGTGAGGCTGCAGGACGACCGCGTCCTTCCCGAGCGCTCCGACTCGTCCATCCTCGCTCACCATATTATTCCACATGGCCACAGCCATGTCGGCGTGCCCCCTCTCGCTGAAGTGGAAACAGTCCACAGAGAAGTAGGTGACGTCAGGTCTGCCATCCTGGAGATGAGAGCACACGCTATTGTGTGAATGGTTAGCTTCACTGCTAAATAGCAGTGTGTGTGTGTGTGTGTTCGCTTACAGCGTTCAAAGGAATGATAGAGTTTTTAAAAAAGGGCTGCACCACCACGGCAAAGTCCTCCCTGTTGTCATAGCGACTGCTTGAGGCCAAATTCTCCGTCTCCATCTGGAAGAGACCACAAATTAACCAGAATTGTGGACTGACTCTTCATGTTGTTTTTATGACTAAAAAGTGCCTGCCTATGTCACTTGTGTCCACAAAAAAATGATTTGAGAGCTATAAGGGCTATTTCTTTACAAAAAAAAAGAAAAAGTTTTTGTTAATGTTGTAGGATTGTTAACTTCTTCATTATCGCTCAGCAGCGTGAAACATAACTTCTCCCTTGTCACACAGCATTTCAAATGTGAACAGTTAATTCCTGTTCAATGCAAAGTAAGCTTCAAAATGTAAGCATAGCATATTTGTATTTTCAAATTGTTTTAATGTTAGCGACCGGAAGAAATACCTTTTTACAGCAGCTAATTTAATAATAACTAGATGAGGCAATTCCTGAAGGAACCGTGTGTGAATGCGCCAATGCTAAAGTTGAACTGAAATCCTGGAATTTTTTTTAGAATTGTTGAAATAAAGTACACAATTCCTTAACAAGCTGAATATTTTGAAGTTGGAACAGTTTGAATCAGATGAAAAATGTGGTAAAATTGGGGAATTTTGAAGAACGTCCCATTGATTTCAATGGGAATTTCAGGATAAGCGGGAATTTTTATTAAAATGGTAAAAAAAACTTGAATGGTCTAAAATGACTTGAAATGGTTGGTGTTGAAATTTTTCAAATAGGTCGAGAAATGTTGAAGTAGTAACATGGTAAATGGGTTAAATGGTAAATGGGTTATACTTGTATAGCGCTTTTCTACCTTTTTAAGGAACTCAAAGCGCTTTGACACTATTTCTACATTCACCCATTCACACACACATTCACACACTGATGGCGGGAGCTGCCATGCAAGGCCCTAACCACGACCCATCAGGAGCAAGGGTGAAGTGTCTTGCTCAAGGACACAACGGACGTGACGAGGTTGGTAGAAGGTGGGGATCGAACCAGGAACCCTCAGGTTGCTGGCACGGCCACGCCGTCCCATATTTTGAAATCGGAACAGTTTGAATCAGATTAAAAATGTGGGAATTGTGGAACTTTGTCCAATTGATTTAAATGGGAATTTCCCCAAAATTTGGGAATTTCAGGAAAAGCGGGAATTTTTTTTTAAATGGTAAAAAACTTGAATGGTCTAAAATGAGTTGAAATGGTTGGTGTTGAAATTTTTAAAATCGGTCGAGAAATGTTGAAGTAGTAACATGTTGAATTAAGAAATGCCATCTATTTTCTGGATGGATGGCATTTCTCAATTCAACATGTTACTACTTCAACATTTCTCGACCGATTTGAAAAATTCCAACACCAACCATTTCAACTCACTTTAAAATGGTATTACGGAATTCCTGGAATTTAGGGAAAACCAGGAATTTTTCCAGTTAAAAAAGCAACTTTGTTTTTTCTCCTAATTAAGAGGAATGTTTTGACGGTGGAACGGTTGAAGTGGGTTGAAAAATGTGGAAGGAGTAGTCGCCAGAAAAAAGGGTGGAAATAGGGCTTTGGAAAACCAGGAATTCTGGAAAATCCTAGAATTCTTTTGAACTTGGAAAAAGAGTAGTTTGAATTTCCAGGATGGTGGAATGTGTTGAAGGGGGAATTTTTATTAAAATGGTAAAAAACTTGAATGGTCTAAAATGAGTTGAAATGGTTGTTGTTGAAATTTCTTCAAATCGGTCGAGAAATGTTGAAGTAGTAACATGTTGAATGGACAAATGGTATTACGGAATTCCTGGAATTTCGGGAAAACAGGGTATTTTTCCAGTTAAAAAAAACAACTTCGTTTTTTTGTCCTAATTAAGAAGAATGATTTGACGGTGGAACGGTTGAAGTGGGTTGAAAAATGTGGGAGGAGTAGTCGCCAGAAAAAAGGGTGGAAATAGGGCTTTGGAAAACCAGGAATTCTGGAAAATCCTAGAATTCTTTTGAACTTGGAAAAAGGGTACTTTGAATTTCCAGGATGGTGGAATGTGTTGAAGGGGGAATTTTTATTAAAATGGTAAAAAACTTAAATGGTCTAAAATTAGTTGAAATGGTTGGTGTTGAAATTTCTTCAAATCGGTCGAGAAATGTTGAAGTAGTAGCATGTTGAATTGAGAAATGGTATTATGGAATTCCTGGAATTTCAGGAAAACCGGGAATTTTTCCAGTTAAAAAAAAAACGTCGTTTTTTTGTTGTTGTCCTAATTAAGAGGAATGTTTTGATGGTGGAACGGTTGAAGTGGGTTGAAAAATGTGGAAGGAGTACTCGCCAGAAAAAAGGGTGGAAATAGGGCTTTGGAAAACCAGGAATTCTGGAAAATCCTAGAATTCATTTGAACTTGGAAAAAGAGTAGTTTGAATTTCCAGGATGGTGGAATGTGTTGAAGGGGGAATTTTTATTAAAATGGTAAAACATTTGAATGGTCTAAAATGAGTTGAAATGGTTGGTGCTGAAATTTTTCAAATCGGTCGAGAAAAGTTGAAGTAGTAACAGTAACATGTTGAATGGAGAAATGGTATTACGGAATTCCTGGAATTTTGGGAAAACGGGGAATTTTTTCAGTTAAAAAAAATACTTAGTTTTTTGTCCTAATTAAGAGGAATGTTTTGACGGTGGAACGGTTGAAGTGGGTTGAAAAATGTGGAAGGAGTAGTCGCCAGAAAAAAGGGTGGAAATAGGGCTTTAGAAAACCAGGAATTCTGGAAAATCCTAGAATTCTTTTGAACTTGGAAAAAGAGTAGTTTGAATTTCCAGGATGGTGGAATGTGTTGAAGGGGGAATTTTTATTAAAATGGTAAAAAACTTGAATGGTCTAAAATTAGTTGAAATGGTTGGTGTTGAAATTTCTTCAAATCGGTCGAGAAATGTTGAAGTAGTAACATGTTGAATGGACAAATGGTATTACAGAATTCCTGGAATTTCGGGAAAACAGGGTATTTTTCCAGTTAAAAAAAACAACTTCGTTTTTTTGTCCTAATTAAGAGGAATGATTTGACGGTGGAACGGTTGAAGTGGGTTGAAAAATGTGGGAGGAGTAGTCGCCAGAAAAAAGGGTGGAAATAGGGCTTTGGAAAACCAGGAATTCTGGAAAATCCTAGAATGTTTTTGAACTTGAAAAAAGGGTACTTTGAATTTCCAGGATGGTGGAATGTGTTGAAGGGGGAATTTTTATTAAAATGGTAAAAAACTTAAATGGTCTAAAATGAGTTGAAATGGTTGGTGTTGAAATTTCTTCAAATCGGTCGAGAAATGTTGAAGTAGTAGCATGTTGAATTGAGAAATGGTATTATGGAATTCCTGGAATTTCAGGAAAACCGGGAATTTTTCCAGTTAAAAAAAAAACGTGTTTTTTTTTTTTGTCCTAATTAAGAGGAATGTTTTGATGGTGGAACGGTTGAAGTGGGTTGAAAAATGTGGAAGGAGTACTCACCAGAAAAAAGGGTGGAAATAGGGCTTTGGAAAACCAGGAATTCTGGAAAATCCTAGAATTCATTTGAACTTGGAAAATGAGTAGTTTGAATTTCCAGGATGGTGGAATGTGTTGAAGGGGGGATTTTTATTAAAATGGTAAAACATTTGAATGGTCTAAAATGAGTTGAAATGGTTGGTGCTGAAATTTTTCAAATCGGTCGAGAAAAGTTGAAGTAGTAACAGTAACATGTTGAATGGAGAAATGGTATTACGGAATTCCTGGAATTTTGGGAAAACGGGGAATTTTTCCAGTTAAAAAAAATACGTAGTTTTTTGTCCTAATTAAGATGAATGTTTTGACGGTGGAACGGTTGAAGTGGGTTGAAAAATGTGGAAGGAGTAGTCGCCAGAAAAAAGGGTGAAAATAGGGCTTTGAAAAACCAGGAATTCTGGAAAATCCTAGAATTCTTCTGAACTTGGAAAAAGACTAGTTTGAATTTCCAGGATGGTGGAATGTGTTGAAGGGGGAATTTTTATTTAAATGGTAAAACATTTGAATGGTCTAAAATGAGTTGAAATGGTTGGTGCTGAAATTTTTCAAATCGGTCGAGAAATGTTGAAGTAGTATCATGTTGAATGGAGAAATGGTATTATGGAATTCCTGGAATTTCAGGAAAACCGGGAATTTTTCCAGTTAAAAAAAAAAAACGTCGTTTTTTTGTTGTCCTAATTAAGAGGAATGTTTTGATGGTGGAACGGTTGAAGTGGGTTGAAAAATGTGGAAGGAGTAGTCGCCAGAAAAAAGGGTGGAAATAGGGCTTTGGAAAACCAGGAATTCTGGAAAATCCTAGAATTCTTTTGAACTTGGAAAAAGAGTAGTTTGAATTTCCAGGATGGTGGAATGTGTTGAAGGGGGAATTTTTATTAAAATGGTAAAACATTTGAATGGTCTAAAATGAGTTGAAATGGTTGGTGCTGAAATTTTTCAAATCGGTCGAGAAAAGTTGAAGTAGTAACAGTAACATGTTGAATGGAGAAATGGTATTACGGAATTCCTGGAATTTTGGGAAAACGGGGAATTTTTCCAGTTAAAAAAAATACTTAGTTTTTTGTCCTAATTAAGAGGAATGTTTTGACGGTGGAACGGTTGAAGTGGGTTGAAAAATGTGGAAGGAGTAGTCGCCAGAAAAAAGGGTGGAAATAGGGCTTTGGAAAACCAGGAATTCTGGAAAATCCTAGAATTCTTGTGAACTTGGAAAAAGAGTAGTTTGAATTTCCAGGATGGTGGAATGTGTTGAAGGGGGAATTTTTATTAAAATGGTAAAAAAACTTAAATGGTCTAAAATGAGTTGAAATGGTTGGTGTTGAAATTTCTTCAAATCGGTCGAGAAATGTTGAAGTAGTAACATGTTGAATGGAGAAATGGTATTATGGAATTCCTGGAATTTCAGGAAAACTGGGAATTTTTCCAGTTAAAAAAAAACCATCGGTTTTGTTTTGTCCTAATTAAGAGGAATGTTTTGATGGTGGAACGGTTGAAGAGGGTTGAAAAATGTAGAAGGAGTAGTCGCCAGAAAAAAGGGTGCAAATAGGGCTTTGGAAAACCAGGAATTCTGGAAAATCCTAGAATTCTTGTGAACTTGGAAAAAGAGTAGTTTGAATTTCCAGGATGGTGGAATGTGTTGAAGGGGGAATTTTTATTAAAATGGTAAAAAATTTGAATGGTCTAAAATGAGTTGAAATGGTTGGTGCTGAAATTTTTCAAATCGGTCGAGAAATGTTGAAGTAGTAGCATGTTGAATTGAGAAATGGTATTACGGAATTCCTGGAATTTCGGGAAAACCGGGAATTTTTCCAGTTCAAAAAACAACGTTGTTTTTTGTCCTAATTAAGAGGAATGTTTTGACGGTGGAATGGTTGAAGTGGGTTGAAAAATGTGGAAGGAGTAGTCGCCAGAAAAAAGGGTGAAAATAGGGCTTTGAAAAACCAGGAATTCTGGAAAATCCTATAATTGTTTTGAACTTGGAAAAGGGTAGTTTGAATTTCCAGGATGGTGGAATGTGTTGAAGGGGGAATGGTTTGAATATGTACAAAAAATGTGGAAATGGTGTAAATGTGAAAAATGGCCAATTCATTTTGAATGGGAAAAATGTCTGGTAGTCTGAGAATTTTTGGAATTTGCCAAGGGAAAGCCAACGATTCAGTTTGAAGTTGGAACGGTTTGAATTGGGGGAAAAATGTGGAAGGTAGAGTGCAAAATCTGGAGACGAAGAAGTTGTTGAATAATAATAAATAGATGCATTTTGGTGTAGAAAACCATATGTGTGGATGCTTTGGAGCATTCACACAATTAGGGATGGGTACCGTTCACAATTAAACCCATACGGTACCACCAGGCAGAAGTAGTAGTTTCCCATGACAGTGTGCCCCCCCCCTGCAAGAAATTGAAAATGGCACCGTCCTGCTGTCTTTTGTCCATACGGGTGGACTAAAATAAAATGAATTACAATTGATTTTTACACGTGAAGCTATCTGACCTGCACTTCTCGATTGATCCTCTTGACTTCATGCAGCTCCAGGGAGTCATCACTGGGCAGCATAAAGCACGGACAACCCAACCTGAAGGTGTAAAAAAAATTAAAAAATCGTATTTTAACCCAGACATATAATGAAAATTCCTGGATATAACAATAAACGGTAACACTTTAGTATGGGGAACACATATTCACCATTAATTAGTTGCTTATTAACATGCAAATTAGTAACATATTGGCTCATAAGTAGTGCCTTATTCTGCATGGCCTTATTAACCAACCAGTAAGCCATTAACTAAGAGTCTTCCTTCAATAATCTCAGAATTATTTCTTATTAGTAACCCTAACCTTAACCCTAACCCTAACCCTTATCTGTTCCCCTAGTGTCCAACTAACTCTAAATTAAGTCTTTGTTACTTTAATAAGCAACTAATCTTTGTTGATCCACCTCTTCTTTGTCAAATTGTTAAGAGTTTAGTCTTGTGTCATCTTGACTATTGTTCTACAGTCTGGGCGTCTGCTGCAAGTGGTGAGATCAGTAAGCTCCAGATTGTCCAGAATAGGGGTTGTTCAAATCAGTAACCGGTAGTAAAACTCCTGCTTTTCTCATGGCCCAAATAGTTCACAGTAGCACTATACATAATCACAATACCAGGGAGTCCAGTGAGGGGCATTTTGTACTCCCTCGTCCCAGGAAGAATGCTTTACAGAAATCTTTTATTTATAGATCTTTATCGCTCTGGAATAACCTGCCTCGAATTCTCACCAGCATTGAAAGTAAACAGGTTTTTAAAAGGAGAGTAATATTTTATCTGAGTTTTTAAATTAGTTTGCTCGTTGATGATGTGTTTGGTTTTATATTGTGTAGTTATATTTATATGGTAATTATTATTCTGTGACTGTAAATTGTTTGCTTGTTTTTTTATGGATGCTTTTATTTTATTCTATTTTAAAAATAAAATTAAAAAATTTCTTTCTGTATTGTGTAGTTATAATTATATGCTTTTACTTGTAATTGTATTGAATTGTGGACCCCAGGAAGACTAGTGGGTTGTTGAGGCAACCAGCTAATGGGGATCCTTAATAAAAATAAAAAATCAAATCAAATCTAATTAATGTTGAATATGTTCCCCATACTAAAGTGTTACCCAATAAACAATCAACACACTGTTGTAACACGTTGCACCCGAGGCTATCCTTCTTCACCCTACGCAGGCCGTCAAGCTGCAGAATCTCCAGAATGTTGACGATGGTCCTGGGAACCTACAGAACGTAGAATGTACGCATGGACACGTTAATACAGTACATTCACACACATGAATAGATTATAAAACTAGAATAAATGGTGATCTTGGACTGCTAACACAGTAGCCATGAATTGATTAACGTGGACCCCGACTTAAACAAGTTGAAAAACGTATTCGGGTGTTACCATTTAGTGGTCAATTGTACGGAATATGTACTGTACTGTACAATCTACTAATACAAGTTTCAATCAATCAATCAATCAATAGAACGGGGATTCATTTAGGCCCATTCGTAGCGGTTTACCTGACACATGAAACGTGACGAATTGCACTATCCACTTTATCAGTAGAGTGTTGAATATCTTAAAAACGTGTGTTGTGGCAATTTGACCACAGAGTCAGTTGCTATGTGGAGTGGCGCTTAGCATCATTTTCAGCAGACTGCATTGCAAGACGATTAACCCCCACTCTTCCTCTCACGCGAGATCCCCCCAGGAATGTAAAAACACTGACAGCATACCAGGGCAAATAATACACCAGTTCAGCACAGTTGGTACACGTATGGAAGTTAGCTGTTCCTCGTGTATTGACAAATACAGTTCTTTTTGTGCATGACCTCACCTCTTTGTAGAGCATATCCAAACTCATCATCAAGTGGTAGCTGAAGTTCTTAGGTGACAAGGACGCCTGCGAGTGGTCGAAAAAAAAACGTCAGTAACGGTGGCAATACTGGAATACTCGCTGTTCTGCGAGATTTTGCAGAACAGCCAACAAAGCGTCATGTATGCACCCTTTCACGCAGCTCTGGTGCTACCTCCCAAGCCGCAATATTGTCGAGGTCAACGCCCGTTTCTGCCTCAATGCCTTTCATACAGAACAGTGACCAAAAACATTCTATCCCACAATAGACTGATACTGTATGTCTGCTGTGACTAAAATGTTCAACGCAATTATCAATAAAAATGATACTAAGTTGTTTTGGGGGCTCTTTAGTGTCACTCTAGTGGCTCCCTGGACCTCTTTCAGAGATGTGTGAAAATGGAAAAAGATGAAAAAATATATATATTTTTCCTGTCGGAGAACAAACATGAAACAAACTTTCCTAATTGTTAGAAATCCCAATGTTTATGTTATACATGCTTCACTGATGAGAGTATTTGGCAAGCACCGTTTTGTCCTACTAATTTCAGCGATCCTTGAAGTCATCGTAGTTTGTTTACATGTACAACTTTCTCCGATGCTGCCACAGAAAGACGTGTTTTATGCCACTCCTTCTTTGTCTCAATTGTGTCCACCAAACGTTTTATGCTGTGCGTGAATGCACAAAGGTGAGCTTTGTGGATTTTATTGATTTGTTGGAGTGCTTATCAGGCATATTTGGTCAATCCATGACTGTAAGCTAATCAATGCTAACATGCTATTTAGGCTAGCTGTATGTACATATTGCATCATTATGCTTTGTTTGTAGGTATATTTTAGCTCATTTAATTTCCTTTACTTATGTCTAGGGCTACAACAACTAATCGATTAAATCGATTAAAATCAATTATAAAAATAGTTAACGATTAATTTAGTCATCGGTTCGTTGGATCTATGCTATGCGCATGCGCAGAGGCATTTTTTGTTGTTGTCGTTTAAATATATATATATATATATATATATATATATATATATATATATATATATATATATATATATATATATATATATATATATATATATATATATATATATATATATATATATATATATATATATATATATATATATATTTTATTTATTTTTTAAAATTTTATTTATTAAAATAAACCTTTATTTATAAACTGCAACAGGTACAAACAGCTGAGAAACAATAATCAAAACAAGTATGGTGCCAGTATGCTGCTTTTTTCAATAAAATACAGGAAAGGATAGAAATGTAGTTTGTCTCTTTTATCCGATTATTAATTGAAGTAATAATCGACAGATTAATCGATTATCAAATGAATCGTTAGTTGCAGCCCTACTTATGTCCTCTGTGTATTTAATTTATATTTGCTTGTCTCATGACACATTATCTGTATGTAATATTGGCAGCATTACTCATAGTCGTTTGTGTGCCATGTTGTTCCAGACCACAGCAAATGTTACCCAGCTTGCAAAGATTGTAATACATCTATTAGAAGAAAAAAGCCTGCTGTTTCCTGAAACTTGGACACACACATCTATACCTTTGGCCATTCTGAGCCAGTAATTTCCAGAAGTTATCTCATCCTCTGAGAAGCCTCCATTTTTACTAATGATTTCAAAATTGTGTAGAATAAAAATTAAAAATACAACATTTCTGTCAACGAAGATTTGCGTCAGCCTCTGATAGTAGGCTAATATACACTACCGTTCAAAAGTTTGGGGTCACCCAAACAATTTTGTGGAATAGCCTTCATTTCTAAGAACAAGAATAGACTGTCGAGTTTCAGATGAAAGTTCTCTTTTTCTGGCCATTTTGAGCGTTTAATTGACCCCACAAATGTGATGCTCCAGAAACTCAATCTGCTCAAAGGAAGGTCAGTATTGTAGCTTCTGTAACGAGCTAAACTGTTTTCAGATGTGTGAACATGATTGCACAAGGGTTTTCTAATCATCAATTAGCCTTCTGAGCCAATGAGCAAACACATTGTACCATCAGAACACTGGAGTGATAGTTGCTGGAAATGGGCCTCTATACACCTATGTAGATATTGCACCAAAAACCAGACATTTGCAGCTAGAATAGTCATTTACCACATTAGCAATGTATAGAGTGTATTTCTTTAAAGATAAGACTAGTTTAAAGTTATCTTCATTGAAAAGTACAGTGCTTTTCCTTCAAAAATAAGGACATTTCAATGTGACCCCAAACTTTTGAACGGTAGTGTAGCTAATATAGACACTTACATCATGTGTTGCCTTCATTATAAAATTTATATAAGGCTTTTAATTTTTTTATTTGCCTTACGTTTGACACTCCTGTCCTATGGCCACCTAGTCTAGTTTAAAATGTAGCTCAAAGATGTAGGTAATGGGTTTCACTATGTAAAATGCTTTGAGTCTCTAGAGAAAAGCGCTATATAAATATAATTCACTTCACTTCACTTCATTCCTGGGAAAGATTTGGCCCCAGTTAAATATAGCCCTGGTTTAGTTGTTTCCAAAAGGCAACCTCCGTGTCAGAGGGCAAATCTGAGGGGAGGTCAGAGTGTGTTGACTTGTGCGTCATCTATGTCAACAAACAAGGTCTGACACTGTGCAACAAGCCTGCAGAATGCAGGCTGAAACAGAGGAGGAGGAAGACAGAACATAATGCGTCCATTCAAAGGACGCCATGTCTGCTCACGTCCCACCAGGGCACAATAAAAACATTTTGGACTTGACAAAGCTCCATTATTACACACTGCATTGCTCTGTGCTGTTTGGAGGGTGATATCATTGGTCAGCTCTTGAAGAGGAGGACATTAGACAAACACAAGTAAGGACTGTAAACATGTTGCATCATCCTCGTAACAGAAGGCCCAGCATTTTTTGAAAGCCTGAAAGCAGACTATTGCTTTAAGCAGAACATTATTATTAATATTGCTGTATGTGTGTGGCGGGCTATGAGCTTCAAGCACACCTGTGAAGTGAAAACCATTTCAGGTGACTACCTCTTGAAGCTCATCGAGAGAATGCCAAGAGTGTGCAAAGCACTAATCAGAGCAAAGAGTGGCTATTTTGAAGAAACTACAATATAAAACATGTTTTCAGTTATTTCACCTTTTTTTGTTAAGTGCATAACTCCACATGTGTTCATTCATAGTTTTGATGTCTTCAGTGACAATCTACAATGTAAATAGTCATGAAAATAAAGAAAACATTATTGAATTAGAAGGTGTGTCCAAACTTTTGGCCTGTACTGTACATATACATATATATACCGTACATATACACATATATATTATGTACATATACACATATATAAATACATATATACATATATATGTATATATACACACATATATATACAAATATACACATATATATACACGTGTATATATATATATATATATATACACATACACACACATATATATAATCTAGATATATCCTAGATATGTTAATCTCATTTTTAAAATGTCAAAAACCTTGAGGGTTTAACCCCTTTTTTTTGGAATTTTTTTTAAAAAGCTGCTTTCAACCAAACCCATGCAATAATGTGTTTTTTTAGTGTGTGTGTGTGCGTTCGTATGCGTGTGTGTGCCCTGCGTGCGCCAAAATTATACCCAGTTTTTTGTATGTTTCTGTGTGAAAGTATACAGTTTCAGCAGCCGCTTTCACAAAGAAATCCTGAATATTAGATGTGGCTGCGGGCACTTCAGGGAGCCGTTCTTCTATGATGGACACAGAACGGCAGCGTAGTTGGAACAATGGTGTCTCCTACAGGCTGTGTGAAAGGAGCTGACTTACCCGGTCGTTGCAGTACTGACACAGGTCATTGCCACCAATAAACAGGGTCACCAGCTTCCAGTCGTTAGCAAAGTCCACAGTCTGTTTATATTGGGAAGGTTAAAAAAATAAATACATATACATATATATACATATACACACATATACATATATATACACTACCGTTCAAAAGTTTGGGGTCACATTGAAATGTCCTTATTTTTTAAGGAAAAGCACTGTACTTTTCAATGAAGATAACTTTAAACTAGTCTTAACTTTAAAGAAATACACTCTATACATTGCTAATGTGGTAGATGACTATTCTAGCTGCAAATGTCTGGTTTTTGGTGCAATATCTACATAGGTGTATAGAGGCCCATTTCCAGCAACTATCACTCCAGTGTTCTGATGGTACAATGTGTTTGCTCATTGGCTCAGAAGGCTAATTGATGATTAGAAAACCCTTGTGCAATCATGTTCACACATCTGAAAACAGTTTAGCTCGTTACAGAAGCTACAAAACTGACCTTCCTTTGAGCAGATTGAGTTTCTGGAGCATCACATTTGTGGGGTCAATTAAACGCTCAAAATGGCCAGAAAAAGAGAACTTTCATCTGAAACTCGACAGTCTATTCTTGTTCTTAGAAATGAAGGCTATTCCACAAAATTGTTTGGGTGACCCCAAACTTTTGAACGGTAGTGTATATACATATACACACATATACATATATATCTATATATATATAGAAAACAAATATATATAGATGTATGTATATATATATATATATATATATATATATATATATATATATATATATATATATATATATATATATATATATATATATATATATATATCGAATTCGAATCGCGATTCTCACGTGGTGCGATTCAGAATCGATTCTCATTTTTAAAAAATCGATTTTTATTTATTTATTTCATTTTATTTTTTAAATTTTTCTTTTTTAAATTTTTTTTTTTAATTAATCAATCCAACAAAACAATACACAGCAATACCATAACAATGCAATCCAATTCCAAAACCAAACCCGACCCAGCAACACTCAGAACTGCAATAATCAGAGCAATTGAGAGGAGACACAAACACGACACAGAACAAACCAAAAATAGTGAAAAAAAAATGAATATTATCAACAACAGTATCAATATTAGTTACAATTTCAACACAGCAGTGATTAAAAATCCCTCATTGACATTATCATTAGACATTTATAAAAAAAAGAAAAAAAGAACAATAGTGTCACAGTGGCTTACACTTGCATCGCATCTCATAAGCTTGACAACACACTGTGTCCAATATTTTCACAAAGATAAAATAAGTCATATTTTTGGTTCATTTAATAGTTAAAACAAATTTACATTATAGCAATCAGTTGATAAAACATTGTCCTTTAAAATTATAAAAGCTTTTTACAAAAATCTACTACTCTGCTTGCATGTCAGCAGACTGGAGTAGATCCTGCTGAAATCCTATTTATTGAATGAATAGAGAATCCTTTTGAATCGGGAAAAAAATCGTTTTTGAATCGAGAATCGTGTTGAATTGAAAAAAAAAATCGATTTTGAATCAAATCGTGGGACACCCAAAGATTCACAGCCATAATATATATACATACACTACCGTTCAAAAGTTTGGGGTCACATTGAAATGTCCTTATTTTTGAAGGAAAAGCACTGTACTTTTCAATGAAGATAACTTTAAACTAGTCTTAACTTTAAAGAAATACACTGTATATATTGCTAATGTGGTAAATGACTATTCTAGCTGAAAATGTCTGGTTTTTGGTGCAATATCTACGTAGGTGTACAGAGGCCCATTTCCAGCAACTATCACTCCAGTGTTCTAATGGTACAATGTGTTTGCTCATTGGCTCAGAAGGCTAATTGATGATTAGAAAACCCTTGTGCAATCATGTTCACACATCTGAAAACAGTTTAGCTCGTTACAGAAGCTACAAAACTGACCTTCCTTTGAGCAGATTGAGTTTCTGGAGCATCACATTTGTGGGGTCAATTAAACGCTCAAAATGGCCAGAAAAAGAGAACTTTCATCTGAAACTCGACAGTCTATTCTTGTTCTTAGAAATGAAGGCTATTCCACAAAATTGTTTGGGTGACCCCAAACTTTTGAACGGTAGTGTATATACATAAATACATACATATATAATTAGAAAATCTCTGAAAAGTGTATTTTTTGAAAATATTATTCTATACACAGTGAAATATTTAACCAATGTATTTTGTCATAGCTTGCAGCTAATAAGAAAAAAAAACAATTCAGCAAAATAAAATGTGAAAAATGATCAAAAGGTTCATTAGGTAAAATCAAAAATATAGTACATCATTTATTTTTAGTTATTTTAAATTTTTAAAATACTTTTGATGCCACATATGAGACTCACAGTGTCGTTTTTCATCGTGTCAATCAGGCGCCTGACCTGCGCTGGGATTCCCCTGCAGTGTTTTGAGACATTATTATTATTATTGTTATTATTTCATGAGCACAGGGAATAAATATTGCAAAGCTATAAAATAAAACTCACGACACTTTGGCTCCCCCTACAGACATATTGAAGCCGCTCCTCCTCTTTCCTTGACCCTTTGATACTCCTTTCAGGTGGGGATTAAATTTCCTAAGGATGTCTAAAGTAACAGCATGTGTTATAAAAAAAAAAAAAGACCCCATGCTGCCTCCTAGTGGCATAGTTGTGCATTACGTGCTTACTGGCTAAGGTGGTGACAGTCTCAAGGGTTTGATCTCCTCCAATGCTGTAAAAAAAAAAAAACACATAGTAAACAAACCACAGAGGCTGGAATCCATTGTCATATTTTACCTCCATGACACTCCTCGGTACTCCGTTGTAAGCTGCAGCAGATTCTTTGCCTTTGCGCCAAAGCCGGTCTAATTACGAAAGAAAACGTTTTGTTTGTTGTCGTCTTGAACAATTGTTTGTTTTCATGCAAACTTACCGTGACCGAGTCTCCCAAAGCGGCCGCCACCTTGATGTCAGCTGGCCGCACTCTGTGAGCTGACAAGGGAGCAATGAAGTCATTCAATAGACAGCAGATGTTCAACACCGCAGCCCCTTTTACACAGTCTTTTAAAAACCATCTGGAAATACCACATTTTCCGTTAACAAGGCACTGCTCTGGAAAAGTTTAATGTTTTTCCCATGTTACTTTTTTTGTAGGAAAAGCACTGACCTATTTGACACTACCTGTAAACACCTACTTTTTGTATTTTGTATAAAAGGCACTGACCCGCTATTTCACACTATCTATAAACATAGACTTCTTTTCATGGTCCTTTTTGTACAAAAAGGCTATTTCTCAGCCCTCTGAGAGGAAACGTTTTTTCCTTGTTACTTTTTTGTATAAAAGGCACTGACTCGCTATTTAAGATTAAAGATTAAAGTACCAATGATTGTCACACACACACACTAGATGTGGTGAAATTTGTCCTCTGCATTTGTCCCATCCCCTTGGGGAGCAGTGGGCAGCAGCGGCGCCGCGCCCGGGAATCATTTTGGTGATTTAACCCCCAACTCCAACCCTTTGTTGCTGAGTGCCAAGCAGGGAGGTTATGGGTCCCATTTTTATAGTCTTTGGTATGACTCGGCTGGGATTTGAACTCCAACCTCACACTATCTATAAACATAGACTTCTTTTCATGGTCCTTTTTTGTACAAAAAGGCTACTTCTCAGCCCTCTGAGAGGAAACGTTTTTTCCTTGTTACTTTTTTGTATAAAGAGTTGTACTTTTTCATGTCAGTTTTATTTTATTTGTGAAAAAGCACTGACCCGACTATTTTCCACTCTTTGTAAACACCACCTTTTTTCTTGTTATTTTGTATAAAAGGCACTGATGGCTATTTTACACTATATGTAAACATTGCCTTTTTTTTGTATGAAAAGGCGCTGACTCAATTTCATGCTGTCTGTAAAAGTTAACATTTTTCATGTAATGTTTGGGGTATAAAATCACAAACCCGACTATTTTTTTTTGTATACAAATCACTGACCTGGTTATTTTCTACCTTCTAAAATAGAAGCCACATTCCCTTTCACACTGTCTGTAAACATTGTTTTATTTTACACCATCTGTAAATGTCAACTTTTTTCTTGTTACTTTTTTGTATAAAAGGCACTGACCCGCTATTTCACACTATCTGTAAACATAGACTTCTTTTCATGGTCCTTTTTTTGTACAAAAAGGCTATTTTACAGTACTGTATCTGTAAAAGTTGACATAGAATTCTCAGCCCTTTGGGTGGAATTGTTTTTTCCTTGTTACTTTTTTGTGTATAAAGGCACTGACTGTTTCACTCCACCTATAAAAGTTGTAATTTTTCACATAATTTTTATTTTATTTTGTGAACCCGACTATTTTCCACTCTTTGTAAACACCACCTTTTTTTCTTGTTATTTTGTATAAAAGGCACTCACTGATGGCTATTTTACACTATCTGTAAACATTGATTTTTTTTTTTTGTATGAAAAGGCACTGGCTCAATTTCATGCTATCTGTAAATGTTAACATTTTTCATGTAATTCTTTGGGTATAAAATCACCAAACCGACTATTTTCTGCCTTCTGAAGTAGTATATGCAGCCCCTTTCTCACTTTCTGTAAGTATTTTATCCTTGTTACTTTTTTGTATAAAAAAGGCACTGACACGGCTGTTTCACACCAGTTGGAAAAGCGGACATTTTTCATGTCATTTTTTGTATGAAAAATAACTGACCTGGCTATTTTCCTCTATCTGTAAACATTATTTTTTTGTATAAAAAGGTACTGGCCCTATTTTACGACTACTTTATTTCACACTAGATCTAAAATTTGACATTTTTATGTAATTTTTTTTTGTATACAAATCACTGACCTGGCTATTTTCTACCTTCTGAGATAGAAGCCACATTCCCTTTCACACTGTCTGTAAACATTTTTTTTATTTTACACCATCTGTAAATGTCAACTTTTTTCTTGTTACTTTTTTGTATAAAAGGCACCGACCCGCTATTTCACACTATCTATGAATATAGACTTCTTTTCATGGTCCTTTTTTGTACAAAAGGCTATTTTACAGTACTGTATCCATAAAAGTTGAAATAGAATTCTCAGCACTCTGAGTGTGAACGTTTTTTCCTTGTTACTTTTTTGTATAAAAGGCACTGACTGTTTCACTCCATCTATAAAAGTTGTAATTTTTCACGTAATTTTTTATTTATTTGTGAACAAGCACTGACCCGACCAACTATTTTCCACTCTTTGTAAACACCGCCTTCTTTTCTTGTTACTTTTTTGTATAAAAGGCACTGATGGCTATTTTACACTACCTGTAAACATTGATTTTTTTTTTTGTATAAAAAGGTGCTGACTCTTTTTCATGCTATCTGTAAAAGTTAACATTTTTCATGTAATTCTTTGGGTATAAAATCACCAACCCGACTATTTTCTGCCTTCTGAAGTAGAATCTGCAGCCCCTTTCTCACTTTCTGTAAGTATTTTATACTTGTTACTTTTTTGTATAAAAAAGGCACTGACTTGCTGTTTCACACCATTTGGAAAAGCGGACATTTTTCATGTCATTTTTTGTATGGAAAAGAAGTGACCTGGCTATTTTCCTCTATCTGTAAACATTTTTTTTTTTGTATAAAAAGGCACTGGCCCTATTTTACGACTACTTTATTTCACACTATATCTAAAATTTGAATGTAATTTTTTTGGTATACAAATCACTGACCTGGCTATTTTCTACCTTCTGAGCTAGAAGCCGCATTCCCTTTCACACTGTCTGAAAACTGTCTTTGTTACTTTCTGTATTAAAAAGGCACTGACAATTTTACACCATCTGTAAATGGCAACTTTTTTCTTCTTACGCTTTTGTATAAAAGGCACTAACCTGCTATTTCACACTATCTGTATACATTGACCTTTTTTATATAAAAAAACACACTGCTTATTTTACACTACCTGTAAACATCAACTTTTTCTTGTTACTTTTTTGTATGAAAGGCACTATTTGTAAACATCAACCGTACTGTAGAAAAAGGCATTGACCCAACTATTTCACACTATCTGTAAAAGTTGACATTTTTCATGTCATTTTCTTAGAATAAAAATCACACACATTTTCTGCCTTCTCAGGAAACATTCTCAGCCCCTTTCACTCTGTCTAAAAAATGTTTTTATTGTTACTTTTTTGTATTAAAAGGCCCTGACCTGGCTGTTTCACGCTATCTGTAAAAGTAGACATTTTTCCATGTCTTTTCTTTGTATAAAATATTTTCTGCCTTCTGAGATAGTATTCACAGGCCCTTTCACATGATTTGCATACGTGTTTTCCTTGTTACTTTACTGTATAAACGGCATATTTCGGGGGGGAACGGGTATGGTAATTATTGTTTTTTGTTTTGTTTTTTTGTCATAAAAAAATACAATCTTGCGTGCTTACAGACTGTATCCCTGCAGGCTGTGTTGATCTATATTGATATATAATGTAGGAACCAGAAATATTAATAACAGAAAGAAACAACCCTTTTGTGCGAATGAGTGTGAATGAGTGTAAATGGGGGAGGGAGGTTTTTTGGGTCGGTGCACTAATTGTAAGTGTAGCTTGTGTTTTTTATGTTGATTTAATAAAAAATTAAAAAAAATACAAAATTTAATAAAAAAAAAAAAATAAAATTTTTTTAAATTGAAATTTATTTTTTTAAAATTTAAAATATCTTGTGCGGCCCGGTACGAATCGATCCACGGACCGGTACCGGGTTGGGGACAACTGATCTATACGACTCGTAATAAAAGCATGCATTAGCGTCTCCGTGTTGCCCTGACAGAGAATTGGGCAAACTCTGGCTATATTCTTAAGATGATAAAAACCTATTTTTGTTATGTCATGGTTCTGTATAAAAAGCAACACCACAATCTGATTTTGAAACGCAGTGTGAAAGCGCACAGAAGAGTCTTCGCCGGGTTCTGTATGAAAGGCATAGGCGAAGAGATGCCGGATCTCAGTTTGGCAGATTCTCTGTGTGAAAGAATCTGTTGATTGAGTTTTACCTGACGTGGGCACAGGGTCAGATGGATGCGTGTTGAGGCAGGAGAAGTCGCTGCCCCAATTCTAAACATAATAAATGTTTTAAAAGGAAGATTACACTCAGCATAGACAGGAAATGGAGTCAACTTACGGTCACTGGAGGAGGAGTCGGCGTAGGTCCTGGGAAAGTGTAGTTGCTGTTGGCAGCTGTTCTGAAGAACGGAGCAGCCTGACAGGGACCAAAACAAACACATTTATTAATATGCACATGTAATAACGGTTAATAAACAGTCCACCTCAGAAGGACACTTTAAATCAATCCCGGCCGTGAAGTCTTGCGTGAACGTCTTGTTTCCGACCGGCTCCAGCTACAAGATCAGGAAAAGTCAGCGATTCACTTTGAAATATTCAAGCATCCGAGCCAAAATGTGCGTGTTTACGTTGCCGCTTCCTACCATGTTGTTCCACAGAGCTCTCGCCATCAGAGTGTGAGCTCTCTGGCTTAGGTGAAAGCAATCAGGTGAGAAGTAGGAGCGATCGGGCCTTCCGTCCTTCAGAGAATACATGGAGTTAGGAAGCATGTGCATGAGTGAGTTTTCGTGGAAAGGGACGTTTGGGACACGGGCCTTCTTTTACCGGCAACGTAGGAAGGAAAACTTCTCTGTAGAAAGGCTGCAGTACTACAGAGAAGTTGTCGTGTGTGTCATAGCGCCCGGAGTCCACCAGTTCCCGCATTGCATGCTGGGAACAAACACAGTAAAAGGTAGCGCAGTCGAAGTTAACGTCATTGGTGCTTTTTTAACGTTTTGTCTATAAACTGTTCCTGAAATAAAGAAATAATTGAAATGGTCACAAAATAGAAAAATATGTCATAAAATAAATAAATGGAAAAAAATCAGTGATGAAATAAATAAATGATTAATTTGGTAACAAATGAAAATACATTTGTCATACAAAATAAATCAATAAATTGGTCAAAAAATAAATACATTTGTCAAAAAAAATGAATGAATTGCTAAATCAGTCATGAAATAAATTACTAAACTGGAAACATAATAAAAACATTGGCCATAAAATAAATGTATTAAGAAATCAGTCATAAAATAAATTTAAAAAAATGGTCACAATATAAATACAGTTGTCATAAAATACATAAACTAATAGATCAGTCGTGAAATAAATAAATGACTAAAGTTGTAATGGAATAAATTCATTGGTCATACAATTAAAAAACAAAAGAAATCAGTCATGAACAAAATTAAGAAATTGGTCACAAAATAAGTACATTTGTCAGGAAATAAACACATGAATAAATCAGTCATTAAATAAATTACTAAACTGGAAACAATATAAATACATTGGCCATAAAATAAATGTATTAAGAAATCAGTCATGAAATACATTTAAAAAATGGTCACAAAATAAATACAATTGTCATAAAATACATAAACAAATAGATCAGTTGTGAAATAAATAAATTACTAAATTTGCAATGGAATAAATTCATAAAATGTCATAAAATAAAAACGTAAGAAATCAGTCGTGAAATAAATTAGGAAATTGGTCACAAAATGAATACATTTGTCATAAAATAGATTAATTAAGACGTCAATCATAAAATGTAGAGAAAGAAATCAGTCATGCAAAAAAAATCAAGAAATTGGTCACAAAAGAAACACATTTGTCATGTCATTGTCAAGAAATATTTAATTATGTGTCACAAAATAAATACTTTTGTCAAAAAATGAATACATTGTTAAATCAGTCTTAAAATTTAAAAAAATATAAAATTGCTAATAAAAAAATACATGGGCTTTAAAATGAATGAATTAAAAATCAGCCATGTAATAAATAGACTACTAAATTGGGAAATAAACAAATTAACAAATTGATGACAAAATAAATACATTTGTCATAAATTTTATCAGCAAAACAGTCGTGAAAAAAATGAATTACTAAATTGGTAACAACAAATACATTGGCCATACAATAAAACAACTAAGAAATCAGTCATGGAATAAATTATACAATTGGTCACAAAATAAATACATTTGTCAAAAAAAATTAATGAATTGCTAAATCAGTCATGAAATAAATTACTAAACTGGAAACAAAATAAATACATTGGCCATAAAATAAATGTATTAAGAAATCAGTCATTAAATAAATTAAAAAATTGGTCACAACATAAATACGGTTGTCATAAAATACATAAACTAAAAGATCATTCGTGAAATGAATAAATTACAAAATTTGTAATGGAATAAATTCATTGGTCATAAAACTAAAAAAAAAAAGAAATCAGTCATGAAATAAATTAAGCAATTGGTCACAAAATAAGTACATTTGTCAGGAAATAAACAAATGAATAAATCAGTCATTAAATAAATTACTAAACTGGAAACAAAATAGATACATTGGCCATAAAATAAATGCATTAAGAAATAAGTCATGAAATAAATAACAAAAAAATGGTCAAAAAATAAATACAAATGTCATAAAATACATAGACTAATAGATCAGTCGTGAAATAAATAAATGACTAAATTTGCAATGGAATAAATTCATAAAATGTCATAAAATAAAAACGTAAGAAATCAGTCGTGAAATAAATTAGGAAATTGGTCACAAAATGAATACATTTGTCATAGAACTTGAATACACCTCACGGTGATGCTTGGACACGTCATCAGTGATAAACCCGGGGTCATAGGGTGTTTCGGGTCTTTAATCATCAGACACCCTCGCCCGGGCGACCCAGCCGGGGGTGATCAGACCCCGGCCTGTGTCCAAGTAGCGCACCACGGATCCCCCCTACGGATCCACAGCCACCGGGAGGCCTTTTCTGCGGCCTCTAGGATGTTCTTGGTGGCTTTTCTCGACTGCAGTCCTCTAATGCCAAGGATTCTGAACACACGCTGTAGTGAGTGACCAGCAAAACCTCTGCACCCAATCTCGACTGGTTCACAGCGGGCTCTCCAGCCGTTACTCCGACACTCTACAGTGAGCTCAGCGTATTTGGCCCTCTTTCGCTCATTTGCTTCGTCAATTCGCTCCTCCCAGGGAACAGTCAGCTCCAGTAGCACCACTTGCTTGGATGACTCCGATGTTAACACCATGTCTGGGCGGAGTGACGTGGAAGCGATATTGGCCGGGAACTTGAGTTGCCTTCCCAGGTCAACATGGAGCTGCCAGTCACGAGCGGTGGCCAGGAGCCCTCCTGAGAAGTTGGGCTGGCGGCTTGCCTTCTGTCCTGCCCTGATGAAGGTGATTGACTGCTTCGGGGCGGCCTGGGACTTGCTGTTTTGTATCGCTGCGCAGATAGAATCCGCCAGGGCTTTTAAAACTTGGTCGTGGCGCCAGCGATACCGCCCCTCCCCTAGTGCCTTTGGGCAACAGCTCAGGATGTGCTCCAAGGTGCCCCTCCTCTGGCACAGTTTACACTCCGGAGTGTCTGCTAGGCCCCAGATGTGCAGGTTGGCGGGGCATGGGAGGACATCGTACACAGACTGTATGAGGAATTTTGTGCGCAGAGGTTCAGCTCTCCAGAGCTCTGCCCAGGTGAGTTTTCGAGGTTCTGCATGCTCCCACCTTGTCCACGCCCCTTGTTTGGACATGCTGACCATCCGGCAGCAACGTTCTTCCTCCACCTCTGCACGGATCTCCTCTTGGACCAGTTGGCGCTTCTCCTTGCCACGGGCCCGGTCCCAACGTGGCTTTGGAAAGCTGCCGAGGCCTGCCCTTCCCCTTGCCACAGTACCCAACAAGGTTTTGTGCCTCAGCCGCGCCTCTGCTCTGCTTACGGCTTCTTGTGCCTGCCACTTCCTCCCGGTCTTAACAACGATTCCTGCCGAGGCGACCTTGACATCTGCGGAGTCTCTGTACATCATTACCTCTCTGGAGCGGGTGACTTTGAATTCCTCCAACAGTCCCCTGAGAGGGAGCTGCAGCTTGGTGGAATGGCCATAAAGAGCAATGCTGCTTAAGGACCGAGGGAGCCCCAGCCATCTCCTCAGGAACTGGCTGATGGTCTTCTCTAGTACCTCAACCGTTGTCATTGGTACCTCGTAGATTAACAGAGGCCAGAGTATTCTAGGCAAGACTCCGTGTTGGTACATCCAGGCTTTAAACTTTCCTGGGAGACCAGATTTGTCGATGGCTGTGAGCCATGAGGTCAGGTCGCTCTTTGTCTGCTGCAAGGCCACTGCGTCCTTCAGGGAGCTATCAAAGATCTTGCCCAGGCTCTTAACAGGTCTTTCGGTCACCGTTGGAATCAAGTACCCTCCAACTGTAAAGCGGAAATGGTCGGCCACTTTACCTTTCTTTAGGACCAGAGACCTGGACTTTGCTGGCTTGAAGCTCATCTTTGCCCATGTGATGAGCCGTTCAAGCCCCTGGAGGAGCCACCTGCACCCAGGCACAGATGTGGTCATCACTGTCAAGTCATCCATAAAAGCTCTTATGGGGGGCTGCCGGGTCCCAGATCTTGATTTTGGCCCTCTGCATTCAACCTCCGCAGACTTGACAATCATGTTCATTGCCAAGGAGAAGAGTGACACTGAGATTGTACAACCAGTGATTATGCCCTTCTCCAGGCGGTGCCAGGCAGATGTTACTTGGCTTGAGGAGACTCTTGCTTCGAAGTTGTTGTAGTAGTCCATGATGAGGTTACAGATTTTCCCAGGAACATGGTGTCTTGTCAGTGCTATTTCAACAAGTTTGTGCGGGATAGATCCGTAGGCGTTGGTTAAGTCAAGCCAGAGAGTTGCCAAATCTCCTTTGTTCTCCCTTGCCTCCCGGATCAACTGTGTCACCACTCCTGTATGCTCCAGGCACCCAGGCACTCCAGGTACTCCCCCCTTCTGGACAGAGGTGTCAATGTAGGCGTTCTTCAAGAGGAACTCGGTAAGTCGTTGGGACAGGATTTTAAAGAAAATCTTGCTCTCAACGCTGAGCAGCGAGATTATACGAAACTGCTCGATGTTGCTGGAGTTCTCTTCTTTCGGGATCCAGACGCCCTCCGCGTATCTCCACTGAGCAGAGACTTTCCCTCTCCGCCAAATCACCTTCAAGATCTTCCACAGACGCTTGAGGAGCCGTGGACACTGCTTGTAGACCTTGTAGGGTACACCGCTGGGGCCGGGGACCGAACCAGATCTAGCAGCTTTCACAACTTCCTTAACCTCTGCCAGGGTGGGTTCATCACTGTTGAATTGGGACACTGGATCTGCTGGAGTCACCAGTGCCTCAGAAGGGCCAAGCTCTTGATCTCTTGAAGAGTCACTGAAGGTGGCATTGAGATGATGGTCAATCTCTTCTACAGGGCAAGCGAGGTGACCACTTCGCTTCTGGCCCAAAAGCCTCTTAGTGAAGGTGAAGGGGTTGCCTATGAAGGCGCTTCGCTTCCGTGCCTTTTCCTTTCCCCTCCTTCGGTGCCATTCGGCCCTCCTCAACGTGATGAGCTTCTTTCTTACGATGTTAGTGAGTTCCGACAGAGGAGTTCTCTCCTCTTCCTTGGCTGCCTTAAACTGACGTCTTAAGGATTTGAGTTCTTGCCTCAACTCGCTTATCTTGACTTCGCGCCGATTGAGTTTTGCTGGGTTTCTAGCTGCTCCTTGCTTCTGTTCCACTCCAAAACGCTCACCTCCTATGCTCATTATGAGGGAGCACATGGTTTGAAGTTTCTGGTCAGCGTCACCCTTCGAAATGGATTCCAGGGCTTCATCTACGTCCTCATCCAGCTTGGTCCACTCCTTGCTGTTAGCGACAGGCCACTTTACCCGGCGGTGTTCCGATTTTCTGCTTGGTGGGGGGAAACGTGTTGCTTGGAGGTTCCGGGTACTGTGGGGAGACTCCGGACCTGGCTCCTCCTCCGTCTGACCAGGTTCTGCAGCAGGCACAACAGGAACTGTTGCATCTGCTGCCGTTTCTGAGCGTCGCTTCACTTGTTCCCTCCCAAGGCAGGCCATCTTAGTCTGGTGGATCTTCAGACCTCTCGAGTTCTTGCAGACCTTGCCGCATATGCAGACTGCGCTCGTAATCCGTTGTCCATTTGCTTGGGTCATAACCATTAAATCCGTCCTGTTGGGATGCTCATCCTCCCCCCCTCTCGGGCATCCCTGGGGGTATTTTCCTGTAGGGTTCTTCGTAGCAAGATTTGGGTGCCCCCTCGCGGGAGCTGTAGGTCAGGGGGCTGGCCTTCCCTACCCCGGTTGCCGTCTCTCCGGGCTGTCCACTGTCTCTCCAGTTGTCACCACTCTTTTCGTGGACGTCATCCAGCCTTTCCTGGAGGTCACTGGCTCAGCCAGATGTGATAGAACTTGAATACACCTCACGGTGATGCTTGGACACGTCATCAGTGATAAACCCGGGGTCATAGGGTGTTTCGGGTCTTTAATCATCAGACACCCTCGCCCGGGCGACCCAGCCGGGGGTGATCAGACCCCGGCCTGTGTCCAAGTAGCGCACCACGGATCCCCCCTACGGATCCACAGCCACCGGGAGGCCTTTTCTGCGGCCTCTAGGATGTTCTTGGTGGCTTTTCTCGACTGCAGTCCTCTAATGCCAAGGATTCTGAACACACGCTGTAGTGAGTGACCAGCAAAACCTCTGCACCCAATCTCGACTGGTTCACAGCGGGCTCTCCAGCCGTTACTCCGACACTCTACAGTGAGCTCAGCGTATTTGGCCCTCTTTCGCTCATTTGCTTCGTCAATTCGCTCCTCCCAGGGAACAGTCAGCTCCAGTAGCACCACTTGCTTGGATGACTCCGATGTTAACACCATGTCTGGGCGGAGTGACGTGGAAGCGATATTGGCCGGGAACTTGAGTTGCCTTCCCAGGTCAACATAAAATAGATTAATTAAGACGTCAATCATAAAATGTAGAGAAAGAAATCAGTCATGCAAAAAAATCAAGAAATTGGTCACAAAAGAAACACATTTGTCATGTCATTGTCAAGAAATATTTAATTATGTGTCACAAAATAAATACTTTTGTCAAAAAACGAATACATTGTTAAATCAGTCTTAAAATTAAAAAAAATATAAAATTGGCAATAAAAAAATACATGGGCTTTAAAATGAATGAATTAAAAATCAGCCATGTAATAAATAAACTACTAAATTCGGAAATAAACAAATTAACAAATTGATGACAAAATAAATACATTTGTCATAAATTTTATCAGCAAAACCGTCGTGAAAAAAATGAATTACTAAATTGGTAACAACAAATACATTGGCCATACAATAAAACAACTAAGAAATCAGTCATGGAATAAATTATAAAATTGGTCACAAAATAAATACATTTGTCAAAAAAAATTAATGAATTGCTAAATCAGTCATGAAATAAATTACTAAACTGGAAACAAAATAAATACATTGGCCATAAAATAAATGTATTAAGAAATCAGTCATTAAATAAATTAAAAAATTGGTCACAACATAAATACGGTTGTCATAAAATACATAAACTAATAGATCATTCGTGAAATGAATAAATTACAAAACTTGTAATGGAATAAATTCATTGGTCATAAAACTAAAAAAAAAAAGAAATCAGTCATGAAATAAATTAAGCAATTGGTCACAAAATAAGTACATTTGTCAGGAAATAAACAAATGAATAAATCAGTCATTAAATACATTACTAAATTGGAAACAAAATAAATACATTGGCCATAAAATAAATGCATTAAGAAATAAGTCATGAAATAAATAACAAAAAAATGGTCAAAAAATAAATACAAATGTCATAAAATACATACACTAATAGATCAGTCGTGAAATAAATAAATGACTAAATTTGCAATGGAATAAATTCATAAAATGTCATAATATAAAAACGTAAGAAATCAGTCGTGAAATAAATTAGGAAATTGGTCACAAAATGAATCCATTTCTCATAAAATAGATTAATTAAGACGTCAATCATAAAATGTAGAGAAAGAAATCAGTCATGCAAAAAAAATCAAGAAATTGGTCACAAAAGAAACACATTTGTCATGTCATTGTCAAGAAATATTTAATTATGTGTCACAAAATAAATACTTTTGTCAAAAAATGAATACATTGTTAAATCAGTCTTAAAATTTAAAAAAATATAAAATTGGTAATAAAAAAAATACATGGGCTATAAAATGAATGAATTAAAAATCAGTCATGTAATAAATAAACTACTAAACTGGGAAATAAACAAATTAACAAATTGATGACAAAATAAATACATTTGTCATAAATTTTATCAGCAAAACAGTCGTGAAAAAAATGAATTACTAAATTGGTAACAACAAATACATTGGCCATACAATAAAACAACTAAGAAATCAGTCATGGAATAAATTATAAAATTGGTCACAAAATAAATACATTTGCCAAAAAAAATTAATGAATTGCTAAATCAGTCATGAAATGAATTACTAAACTGGAAACAAAATAAATACATTGGCCATAAAATAAATGTATTAAGAAATCAGTCATTAAATAAATTAAAAAATTGGTCACAATATAAATACGGTTGTCATAAAATACATAAACTAATAGATCATTCGTGAAATGAATAAATTACAAAATTTGTAATGGAATAAATTCATTGGTCATAAAACTAAAAAAAAAAGAAATCAATCATGAAATAAATTAAGCAATTGGTCACAAAATAAGTACATTTGTCAGGAAATAAACAAATGAATAAATCAGTCATTAAATAAATTACTAAACTGGAAACAAAATAAATACATTGGCCATAAAATAAATGCATTAAGAAATAAGTCATGAAATAAATAACAAAAAAATGGTCAAAAAATAAATACAAATGTCATAAAATACATACACTAATAGATCAGTCGTGAAATAAATAAATGACTAAATTTGCAATGGAATAAATTCATAAAATGTCATAATATAAAAATGTAAGAAATCAGTCGTGAAATAAATTAGGAAATTGGTCACAAAATGAATACATATGTCATGAAATAGATTAATTAAAATATCAATCATAAAATTAAGAAAATAAAACCAGTCATAAAATAAATTAAGAAATTGGTCACAAAAGAAACACATTTGTCATGTCATTGTCAAGAAATATTTAATTATGTGTCACAAAATAAATACTTTTGTCAAAAAATGAATACATTGTTAAATCAGTCTTAAAATTTTAAAAAATATAAAATTGGTAATAAAAAAAATACATGGGCTATAAAATGAATGAATTAAAAATCAGTCATGTAATAAATAAACTACTAAATTGGGAAATAAACAAATTAACAAATTGATGACAAAATAAATACATTTGTCATAAATTTTATCAGCAAAACAGTCGTGAAAAATATGAATTACTAAATTGGTAACAACAAATACATTGGCCATACAATAAAACAACTAAGAAATCAGTCATGGAATAAATTATAAAATTGGTCACAAAATAAATACATTTGTCAAAAAAAAACATCCAATATATTTGTCACAATATACTGTAAGTACTTTGGTCAAAAATGAATACATTACTAATCAGTCGTAAAATAAATTACTAAATTGGTAACTTAGTAAAACTATTGGTGACAAAATAAAGGCATTTCTAAGTTAGTGACAGAATAAACATATTGGCCATAAAAATAAATAAATAAATAAATAAAACATCAGTCATTAAATAAATTAAGAAATTAGTCACAAAATGTATCCATTTGTCATGAAATAAAAACATTTGTCATAAAATTAAATTAACAAATCAATTGTGAAATAAATAAATTACTAAATTGGTGACAAAATAAATACATTGGTCATAAAATAAACAAATCAACAAGTCAGTCGTGAAAAAAATGTACGAAATTATATCGAACATAAAACAAATTAATATATGAGTCATGAGATGAATAAATGCATTGGTCATCAAAAAATAAATTAGCAGGGTCATTCAGAGATAATTTACTAGCTACAATTTAAATATCCATCCACTTTCTACCGCTTGTCCCTTTTGGGGTCGCAGGGGGTACTGGAGCCTATCTCAGCTGCATTTGGGCGGAAGGCGGGGTACACCCTGGACAAGTCGCCACCTCATCGCAGGGCCAACACAGATAGACAGACAACATTCACACTCACATTCACACACTAGGGCCAATTTAGTGTTGCCAATCAACCTATCCCCAGGTGCATGTCTTTGGAGGTGGGAGGAAGTCGGAGTACCCCGGGGAGAACATGCAAACGCTACACAGAAATACCCCGAGCCTGGGGATCGAACCCAGGACCTTCGTATTGTGAGGCACATGCACTTACCCTTGTGCCACCGTGCTGCCACAATTTAAATATTCAATAGTTAATTGAATAAATAATTATTTTTATACTGTATACACAATTCTAGACCTCCATAAAATATATACATTATGCCATGAAATAAATAAATGAATATGTTACATTTCTGATTAGATTTCGCTATTATTTAATCAATTAATAATTGATTACAACTAGAATTCATTCAATTTTTTTCATCCCTATTGAAATATATGAAATTGGCCATTTATAGGCCAATAAATAAGTAAATAGGTTTAATATAAATATATGTATAAATTGTATTTATTTTATTAATAATTTTATATTAATATATATATATATTTTTTTTCCATAACATTGTCACTACTGCCTAGTTTCTCTTGTTATATTATTATGTCACTGTTATATTTTTATTCTCATTGTGGCTTTTTATTTTTAATCTTATTGTAATATTTTTCTATTTTGTTTCCATTTATGCCCCCACTATTTACTTTTTAAATTCGATCTCAATTCTGTACACTGCTGCTGGAATTTTAATTTTCCTGAGGGAACTCTCCTGAAGGAATCAATAAAGTATTATCTATCTATCTATCTATCTATCTATCTATCTATCTATCTATCTATCTATCTATCTATCTATCTATCTATCTATCTATCTATCTATCTATCTATCTATCTATCTATCTTAATACAACTCTTTCAGATTTTAATTCACAGCTTAATTAACTCATGGAAAATAGTATATGTTATTTTAAATACATTCATTGTATTTATTTTTATATATTAATTTGATACACATCTACAAACTAAAGCATGTTGTGGCCAGGAAGTACTAAAGTATTCACAGTAAGTACCTGATAGGCTCTACTGTACTCGTTGACCTTCTGGAGTTCCACCGAGCCATCTCTTGGCTTCAGTACGCAGGGGCAAACTATTCTGAAACACAAACACATGAAACATGGCATCGATTGCCGCATCATAAGCTTTTGAACTTGAATAACGGCAAGCACGGCTGACCTGACAAACCAGGTGGGGCAGCCCAGAGTATTATCTTTATGCAGATTACGCAGCGGTATAATGTCCAACAGCTCTACCAGGTTGACCAGCGCACGTGGAACCTACAGCACACGGTAGGAAAACGCAGCTCGTAAACTCGCTTTAGGGGGGTTTTTGTGCATGTGAAAGTCAGCCGTACTTCATCGTGGAGTATATCCAGAGCTCGACGGATACGGGCCGCCACATTCCTGGGTGAGAAAAACACCTGTTTAAGAAGAAAAACAGAGCTCACGTTAATACCAAAGCAATATTTAAATTGCAAATGAAATAATGAAAAACGCACGCTGTCTGTGCAGAAGTCACATATGTCATTGCCGCCAATAAACATGGTGATCACTTTCCAGTCGTTGTGGAAATCAATTCTCTGCATTAAACATGACAACATATATTATTACTACTGTACTAGTATTGTTTTAGGCCTGTGTCATTTACCGTGTCTTTTTTCATCCTGGCCACTAAGGCGCGCACTTGTTTCACCACATCGCTTAAAAAAGAAAAGAAAAGAAAGTAACAGTCATTCATTAATCATTTCCATTCACTAAATGTGTATAATTTATCAAATAGTCCAGGTTCTTCTATTTTCACATATGAGAAGTCCCAGTTCATGATACTGTACTCTCTCTAGTGTGACATTTAGTCAGTGGCGGGCCGTGCGTTTCTCACCTAGGCCTTCACTGATGTCTGACTTCAAAGATTACCTCTCAAAATACCGTAATTGATGTCAGTACATGACCCTTGCTGGAGAAATACTATAAAGGAGCACATTTACGCCCTACTGTGCATTGAACCACATCAACAGTGTACAAAACAGGTTATTTTCTGGCGCATTTAATAATCAATTAAAGCCAGTGTTGGGTTAGTTACTGAAAACCAGTAACTAGTTACAGTTACTAGTTACTTTATTTCAAAAGTAACTCAGTTACTTACACCAAAAAGTAATTCGTTACTGTGAAAAGTAACTATTTAGTTACTTCTTTTTTTTTTTCTTCTTTTTTTTTTCAAAGCTCCCATCAATGCCCTTTTAGCCTTAATTTCAGTACTGTTATTGCACTGGAGAATAATACAATCTGTTGATCAACTTGACATGCATTTGCATCACTGAACTCTGCTAAGCAATGTGGTCTACATACAACACACAAAGACAAAGATATGTTTCAAAGAGCCAATTTATTTCAGGCCAGAACAAATTGACAAACCTATTTTAAATAGCTGCAACATAACATACACAAGTAACAAACAGCATAATAACAACTAGTGTTGGGACTAACGCATTACAAAGTAACTCGTTACTGTAACGACGTTAGTTTCGGCGGCAACTAGTAGTCTAACGCGTTATTTTTTATATTCAGTAACTCAGTTACCGTTACTACATGATGCGTTATTGCGTTATTTTACGTTATGTTTGATGTAGTATCGGCTAGAAACAGAAGATCTGAGTGTGTTTTATTGGAGAGTTGCAGTGTCGTCCTTCTGAATGTTCTTGTGTCACAAGGGAGAGAAGAGGTGCTGTGTGTGGGGGGGCGTGTCTGTGTTTACTAACAAGACATCATGGCGGAGCCGCAGTCGAGTTTCTTAACATGGAGATATTCTCACTACTTTTCTTTTGTCGAGCACAAAGAAAAGAACATTTTAGCTAAATGTAAGTTGTGTCTTGGATCAAAGATCCTATCTACTGCCCAAAACAGCAATTCAAATCTGCTGAAACAGTTACAAAAGCAACATACTTCGACGAAGCTAGTAAAGAGAGACACACTTCACCTTAGGATTTTAACGGAGGGACTGCTAGCCAGGACAACATTGATAGAGCCATTGCAGTGTATGTGCTAGAAGACATGCAGGCTATTTCTACAGTGGAGTCACCCGCTTTCAGGGAACTAATTAGCATGAAATCGGGCATCAAACAGCAAATGGCACGAAAACATTTTCCAAGTTCCTGGACACAGTGGACAGTGAGGACATAAACATGGAAAGCAAGCTAGAGAAGACACTCCAAACTCGGCCTCTGCTCATCATTCATCACTGAAGTTGCACACACTCTGTCAATTCTCTTATATACTCTTTCATTCTAGACTTAGAGTGTTTTATTATCACATCACTCTAAATGTATAGACTATAAAGTTTACAAACTTAAAGAGGGATGCTAGTGGGCCAGGCCAATCTTTCCTTTTCTCTAAACTAAAACTGGGGAAATGTGTAGAGTGTTCTGGGCTTCAGTACAGTGTTGATCTCATGAAGACATGATTTTATTTCACAATTCCTTGAGAGAAAAAAATGCCTGGTTAGGCTTTGTGTATGTCATGTGTGCCTTCCTTGGGTGAAGCCAGGTTTACAGCTATGTTGTTATCAGTGTTGGGTTAGTTACTGAAAACCAGTAACTAGTTACAGTTACTAGTTACTTAATTTCAAAATTAACTCAGTTACTAACTCAGTTACTTACACCAAAAAGTAATGCGTTACTGTGAAAAATAACTATTTAGTTACTTATTTAAAAAAATATATGTTTAAGGCTCCCATTAATGCCCTTTTAGCCTTCATTTCAGTACTGTTATTGCACTGGAGAATAATACAATATGTTGATCAACTTAAATGCATTTGCACCACTGAACTCTGCTAAGCAACGTGGTCTACATACAACACACAAAGACAAAGATATGTTTCAAAGGGCCAATTTATTTCGGGCCAGAACAAATAGACACAACTATTTGAAATAGCTGCAACATAACATACATAAGTAACAAACCGCATGATAACAACATGTCACAACATAGCTGTAAACCTGGCTTCACCCAAGGAAGGCACAGATGACATGATTATATGTCATGTCACTATATACAGCACACATACTGCTATACACAAAGCCTAACCAGGCGTTTTTTTCTCTCAAGGAATTGTGAAATAAAATCATGTCTTCAGGAGATCAACACTGTACTGAAGCCCAGAACACTCTACGCATTTCCCCAGTTTTAGTTTAGAGAAAAGGAAAGATTGACCTGGCCCACTAGGATCCCTCTTTATGTTTGTGAACTTTATAGTCCATACATTTAGAGTGATGTGATAATCAAACACTCTAGAAGTCTAGAATGAAAGAGTATATAAGAGAATTCACAGAGTGTGTACCTTCAGTGCTGAATGTTGAGCAGAGGCAGAGTTTGGAGTGTCTTCTTTAGCTCGCTTTCCATGTTTATGTACTCACTGTCTACTGTGTCCAGGTACTTGGAACATGTTCTCCGTGCCATTTGCTGTTTGATGCCCGGTATCATGCTAATTTTGCTGCCTGAAAGCGGGTGACTCCACTGTAGAAATAGCCTGCATGTCTTCTAGCACATACGCTACAATGGAGAGAATAATTTCGCCACACCTAGTGTGTGTGTGACAATCATTGGTACTTTAACTTTAACTCTATCATTGTTGTCCTGGCTAGCAGTCCCTCCGTTAAAATCCAGCCGCTGTTGCTTAGGTGGAAGTGGAGGTGAAGTGGCATCGGAGTCTGTCTCTGTCTTTACTAGCTTCGTCGAAGCATGTTGCTTTTGTAGGTGTTTCAGCAGATTTGAATTGATGTTTTGGGCAGTAGATGGGTTCTTTGATCCGAGACACAACTTACATTTAACTAAAATGTTCTTTTCTTTGTGCTCGACAAAAGAAAAGTAGTGAGAATATCTCCATGTTAAGAAACTCAACTACGGCTGCGCCATGATGTCTTGTTAGTAAACACAGACACGCCACGCCCCCCCCCCCACACCCCCCACCCCCCCACACACAGCGCGCCTCTTGTGACACAGAAAGATTCAGAAGGACGACACCGCAGCTCTCCAATAAAACACACTCAGATCTTCTCAGTTTCTAGCCGATACTATATAAAAAATAACGTAAAAATGTAGTAGCGGTAACTGAGTTACTGAATATAAAAAATAATGCGTTAGACTACTAGTTACCGCCGAAAATAACGCCGTTACAGTAACGCGTTAGTCCCAACACTGTCTAGACTACGATATTGTTCAATTAAGCACACTTATTACGTATATTTAGCTTGTGTGTTATTGTGTGCTAAGCTGTTGTGTAGCTGCTTGCTTCCAGTAGCCTACCATGTTTACATTTTGTAAATGACTCCACTAAAATACAAGTAAAGACCAACCTTGTGTGCTTTTTGGAGGACATTTGGATTTTAACTGGCTGTCCAGCTTTGCACAAGTACAAACGCTGGACATTTTAGAGCAAACCCACATATTACGTTACTTGTTTTTTGTTGATATCGGACCGATAACAATATTGGATCGGTACACCCCGAATATACAATTTATGACAGTCGTGTTGTAAATTGAAGCTACCTTTTAAGTATGTTACGAACAATACGACCTGCACAAGCTGCATTGATTAGTAGTGAGAGTTAAATAAAGTTAGTAAAAAGTGGAATGACAGTAGGAAGTGAGGATGACTGACCCACTCGTGGCCCCGGCTACAGCCTGGTTGAGGAAGGCTCCAGGAGAGTCGGCCTTGCCTATTCCTTGAGAGAAGCCCGTCAGAGAAGGGTTGAACTCCTTTAGGATGTCTGCGCAATAAACGCACACACACACACACACACACACACACACACACACACACACACACACACACACACACACACACACACACACACACACACACACACACACACACACACACACACACACACACACACACACACACACACACACACACACACACACACATTACATAGGGTCTCTGACAGAACAAATACATAAGTATCAGTACTTATATTCTATATAACACAGATATTTGACATGTTGAAGTAAATGTTAATTTAATTTCATTCTGTTTTTTAATTATACATGTATATTTGTTGTTGTTGTTGTTACCTAATCACTAATAAATGGTAAAATGGAAGTGGATTAACTACCAGAAATTCTTGAGACAAGGAGAAGAGTTAAGAATAAATAAAATCTGCTTCTTCCTACTCCTTTTCAGATGCGCTGAATTGTGCTTTTGTGTGAAATAAACTAAACTTTTATTTATGTATTATTTTTCATTTGTGCATGTTGATCATTTTAGGCAACATATGGCAAATTTGCAATTGACGTACTCTCTGAATGAAATGCAACCGTCATATTACTATGTATATTTTTCCCAATGACATGATGCAGCCAAGATTTACATTTACAGTTTCTTCTAAAAAAAATAAAATATTTTGAATATTGTAATATATATATATATATATATATATCTTTTTCTGGCCATTTTGAGCGTTTAATTGACCCCACAAATGTGATGCTCCAGAAACTCAATCTGCTCAAAGGAAGGTCAGTTTTGTAGCTTCTGTAACGAGCTAAACTGTTTTCAGATGTGTGAACATGATTGCAATTGCAATGAGTGATAGTTGCTGGAAATGGGCCTCTATACACCTATGTAGATATTGCACCAAAAACCAGACATTTGCAGCTAGAATAGTCATTTACCACATTAGCAATGTATAGAGTGTATTTCTTTAAAGTTAAGACTAGGTTAAAGTTATCGTCATTGAAAAGTACAGTGCTTTTCCTTCAAAAATAAGGACATTTCAATGTGACCCCAAACTTTTGAACGGTAGTGTATATATACAGTACATATAATCTGAATACATACTTGGCAGAGTGGTGACTGTGGTGATATTTTCATCCCCACCAATGCTGAAAAGGTAAGAAATAAACACATAAAGGTGCTAGATGTACCAAGATACTGAACGTACTTATTTTTAATGTTACCTCCATGACAGTCCTCTGTACTCGTTGATGACCAGAAGAAGATTGTCAGACTTTGCACCAACGCCATTTCCTGCCTGCCACGTTACACAACACAGTAGCCAAATGTTTCTTGACATATTGATTACCCAGGAAATCGAGCAATATAGATCAATATATAGGAGAAGACACTGACTGTCAGAGAGTCACCCACAGCTGCCACCACCTTGATGTCTGCGGGTCGGAGGTCATGAACTGCACACAAGAGTCAAAGCGATGTTGTCACTCACATGAAAGGATCATGTTGTCATTTTCAGTACCTGACTTTGGTGTTGTTGGAGATGGACGACGGTCTGTGCAAGGTATCTCACTTCCCATGACCTGAACAACACACATATATTATATATACATTTATGTATATATAATGTGTATACATGCAGTATAAACATTAGCCGATTGTATATTACGTATACCTGTACTTATTGTATATTGTAATTGTTTGAATATATATATACATATATATATATATATATATATATATATATATATATATATATATATATATATATATATATATATATATATATATATATATATATATATATAAATATATATATATATATATATATATATATGTATATATATATATATATATATATATATATATATATATATATATATATATATATATATATATATATATATATATATATATATATATTTTTTTTTTTGTTGCCCTTTGTTATTATTAGTAATATTATTATTTATATTATGTTTTGACACAATAAAACATAAATACAACAAGACAACAAATAGAAATAACAAATTAATACAACAGTAAATATTATATTGTAATAGTTTATTATTAAATATATAATGTAAAATTATTATATGTACTTCTTCCGAGAGGGTCAAGCAGTAAAAAAAATGTATAAATGGAAAATATTATATTTACTATATTTTATATTTATTTAATGCAAAACACTATTATTATTACTAAAATATGTGTACATTTATTCATTATATTATCAAAATAATTGTAATGATTATCATTTACAATTATTTAAATTAGAACTTATATGAAAATATTACCTTTATTTTAATATGTATTTAATATGTTGTATTATTTTAATGTACTGTTGTATTTCTATTACACACACATATATACTGTGTATACATATATATATATTTATACATCAAACAAAATATAGGTTTTTGTACTTATTATTAGTAGTAGTATTCGCGTCATGATATGTATTATAGTATTTAAAAAATTCTACGCAAAAATACAACAGGAAAATAACTTAGAAATAAAATAAAAATAACTAATAAATAAAACAACAAATATAATATTGCGCAATAATCAATATCAATATTATTGCATTTTTTTCATATTTAATAATTATATTTATATTTATTCATTGTATTCATCATCTTTTACAATTATTATAATTATAACTTTTTAATGAAAATTAGGAAAATATTAGATTTATTTTAGTATTGTATATATTTTTTATTATTATTTAAATGTATTTCCTTGTTGTATTTATGTTGTATTGCCATGTATTGCAACTTATATTTATTGTTACTATATTATGATTCATAATACGTGACAATACAATATCAATTCAACACGGAAGCACATACAAACTATGATGAGTTATAATTAGAACATTAATAATAAATGTAAAATAGTACAGAACTGTTCTAACAATGATAATACACACCTTGTACATATTAATATTACAGTACATTAATCATAGGCTGCTGCCCCCGCGACCCGACCTCGGATAAGCGGAATAAAATGGATGGATGGATGGATACAGTAATGAATTATGAATTATTTTAAATGGAGAAATTACCGGGTCTGTTTGCAAAGCAGCGCCGCGGTTATCCACTTCCTGTCTGTTGTCGAGCAAGTTGAGCGGCGTCCTCAAATAAGGTCGCTCCTTCAGAATCACACAGCAGCCAAAAGTAAAAAATTTTTTTTATTCCACAACAAAAGTTTGGTGGAATCGACCATTTCTGTTTTTGTCTTACTTGAGTTGGACACGCGCTGAGCTGTGATGGACTGCGTGAGGCCTGAAGCTGCAGATTACACCATTTCAAAGGGCAACACAAAGGGAGAAAGAGACAATGTTGCCACTGTTAATCTTTATATCTTATTTTATATCTTATTTTAATCTAATCTACTTTACAGGGTAATAAAAGGCTCATTGGTGACGTCCTTTACTTTTGCTTGAACTCACCAGGCTTGTCCACAGCTGCACGGCCAGTTTGCTTACGTCAGCCAAAATGTCCTCCTGAATAAAAACAGAAGAAGAGCTGTGTGGTTCTTCATGCGGTTCTTTCCACTTCATTGGGTTCTTACTGAGCTGTGCTCCAGGATGAGAGGTCGTGGCTGCAGCAGAGCGCTGAAGTTCAACTGCTGCCACTTCGGATGTTCCAACGCACCACCTAAAGAATCCTGAGAATAAAACCTGTGAGTGGAAATCTTAAAAAAAAATCAACTAAGAAATGATCTTTACCTGCATTTTTTGCACAAGCGTGGCCTCACATAGTCGACTATGTTGTTGTTTCGCACCAATGTACGCGCTATTACAGCAAATAGGCAAAAAAAAAACGCACATTACATTTATATTTATTTATGTTTTCCCCAGTCAAGCACTTACTTGTCCTTGTGTTGACTTGAGTGACACACCACAACATGAACAAGAGTGTGATGCAACTGTCAAAGTATAGGAAAAAAAAAAAAATCACATTATTATGACAGGAGTGACCAGACTTTACAGCAGGGGTCGGCAAACCAAAATGTTGAAAGAGCCACATTGGACCAAAAATACAAACAAAAAATTAAAAGCCTTACATACACATAAGTGTTATAATGAAGGCAACGTGTGGTTTGTCTATATTAGCTATATTAGCCTACTATCAGAGGCTGACGCAAATTTTTATTCTACACATTTTTGCAACATTGGAAATCATTAGTAAAATGGAGGCTTCTCACAGGATGAGATAACTTCTGGAAATTACTGGCTCAGAATGGCCAAAAGTATAGATGTGTGTGTCCAAGTTTAAGGAAACAGCAGGCTGTCTTCTTCTAATGGATTTATTACAATCTTAGCAAGCTGGGTAACGTTTGCTGTGGTCTGGAACAACATGCCACACACACACAACTATGAGAAATGCAGCCAATACTACATACAGATAACGTGTCTTGAGACATGCAAATATAAATTAAATACACAGAGGACAAAAGTAAAGGAAATTAAATGAGCTCAAATATACCTACAAACAAGGCGTAATGATGCAAAATGTACATACAGCTAACCTAAATGGCATGTTAGCATCGATTAGCTTGCGGTCATGGATTGACCAAATATGCTTGATAAGCACTCCAACAAGTCAATAAAATCAACAAAGCTCACCTTTGTGCATTCACACACAGTATAAAACATTTGGTGGACAAAATGAGACAAAGGAGTAGCATTAAACACGGCTTTCTGTGTTTACACGTAAACAAGCTACGATGAGTTCAAGGATCACTGAAATTAGTAGGACAAAACGATGCTTGCCAAATACTCTCATCAGTGAAGCATGTATAACATAAACATTGGGATTTCTAACAATTAGGGAGGTTTGTGTCATGTTTGTTCTCCTACAGAAAATGTATTAAAACAAAAAATATATAACTCATTCATCGCTGATAATTGTTAACTGAATTTCCGCGAAGTAGGAATAATTAATTATAAAAAAAAATATTTTCATAGGTAGAACATTCAAAAACTGTTAACTACATTTTAAATGTTTTTTTTTTAATATTATGGAGACCTCCAGACATTAACTAACACTCTTTAATCAGCTTTACACTCTTTTAATCCTATATGACAGTGGCTTTTTTCACCAAGTACCACCTCAGAAAAAACCTGTCTCTCCAAGTACTACAACAATGACCAACATTAAAATACAGTAGTGCAGTGGGTCTAAATATTCATTAAAACAAGGCAGATGTTTTATTTAACAAGTATATTTAATATTTTTGGCCAATGTAACATTACACACAGTTTGAAAAGTAAAATTGTGTTTACCTACAAATCCCATTACCAGTGAAGTTGGCACGTTGTGTAATTCGTAAATAAAAACAGAATACAATGTTTTGCAAATCGTTTTAAACTTATATTCAATTGAATAGACTGAAAAGACAAGATATTTAATGTTCGAACTGAGAAATTTGTAATTTTTTTGCAAATAATCATTAACTTAGAATTTAATGGCAGCAACACATTGCAAAAAAAGTTGGCACAGGGGCATTTTTACCACTGTGTTACATGACCTTTCCTTTTAACAACACTCAGTAAACGTTTGGGAACTGAGGAGACACATTTTTGAAGCTTTTTAGGTGGAATTCTTTACCATTCTTGTTTGATGTACAGCTTAAGTTGTTCAACAGTCCGGGGGTCTCTGTTGTGGTATTTTAGGCTTCATAATGCGCCACACATATTCATCAGTCCATCTTAGATGAGCTCGGGCCCAGCGACGCCGGCGGCGTTTCTGGGTGTTGTTGATAAATATATTTGGCTTTGCATAGTAGAGTTTTAACTTGCATTTATAGATGTAGCGACTGTGAGCTTACTGACAGTGGTTTTCTGAAGTGTTCCTGAGCCCATGTGGTGATGTCCGTAACACACTGATGTGTAATGGACATCAAAATTACACACAAAAGGCCAAACATCACACTTAACAAAAATCGTCCTTTTACCTGCGGTTTATGGATCCAAAATAAAGAACCCCACTCAGTCTGTGTTTTTTCTATCCTACTGGTCCGATATCAGCAGAAAAAAACAAGTATCGGATGATATTGGCTTGCATCTAAAATCTCCGATACAAGCAGTCAAATCCAATCCAAAGTCCAATATTGATATCGGTTCGATATCAACAAATGACATAATATATGGGTTTGGATCTAAAATGTCCGATACAAGCAGTCCTGCAGCATGCAAAGCTGGACAGCCAGTTCACATCTAAATGTCCTCCAATAAGCACACAATTTTGGTCTTTTCTCCTATTTTAGTCAAGTTTTTTGCAAAAGGTAAACATGGTACTGTAGGCTATAGGCTAGCAGGAGCTAGCAGCTACACAACAGCTTAACACACAATAGCAAACAAGCTAGACATACATAAGTGTCCTTCATTGAACAATATTGCAGTCTAAAACAGCACATTTGTCAATATAAACAAGTATCAAATAATTATAGTTGTACATATTACTCACACATACAGAGTCTTCAAGGCAGAAGCGTATTAGAAAGTATCCACTAACAAACGTGTCCGCATCAATGACCTTATTGCGCCATGAGCGGAACTTAATGAGTTATTGTGAGCACGAGAGCAAAAATAAATTAACACTCCACTTCAAAATGATGAATCTTTCATAAGATGAGTGTTTTCATACTTGACAAATTCACTTGATTAAGCATTTTCTAACATTCCACACTACTAAACAAAAGTATGCAGTTGTACTATGATTCGTGCTGATATCGTATCGGATTAATATCGCTATTGGCCAATATCTTAAGGCTCCATGATAGACATAATATTGGAAATGAAAAAGTCTGCACATCCCTCCTTTTTTATGGGGCCAAAGAAAATTGCGAGTGACAGCACTCTGATTTAAAAAAAAAGGTGAGAAACACTCTTGAATTTAGGAAAGTACAAAGGCGGTCTCTCCCCTTCTCCTTTTTTGAAACAAGAGTGATAAAAGTGATGTTAAATGTTCATGTATCCATTTTATTGGTCATTTTTAAGCATATCACATTTTTTTTTACATATTAAACTATAATTGTTCATTATAAAATATGTTTTGTGTTCATATTTTTGGGTGTCTGGAATGGATTACTTAGATTATTTCTTATGGGAAAAATTGCTGACATTTTTTTGTACGATTTGGTTTACGTCGGGGCTTTTGGAACTGATTACTAACCAGGTACCACTGTATTTTTATTAATAATATATAGGCCAATAAACTTTATTTTTATTTTCTTTGGACAAAATCAAATATAATGTAAAGTAGATGATGATTACTGAACACTGACCAAAATATTTTTTCATCGTCAATAAAAGCAATTATATTGGGAGATGACTAAATGCTATATATATTTTTATTTATTTCATGTATTTCTAAGTTTTAACGAACTTCTGTTATGTGACCTTTAAAAATGTTTTCAACATTTTTGTGGAATTTCTTTTTAACATAGCACGCCACTTTTTTCTCATAACTTCACCTAATATTCCTTCCTAAGAAGGTCATATTTAATGTTTTGTTTATTTTTTTAATATTCAGCGGTTCATCAACTGACTTTGCTTTATAACAAAATAAATACTTGCCAGACACTTCATTAGGTACACCAACAATGTATAAAAAATAAAAGTGTTCAATATTGTTGTATAGATAGATGGATAGTACTTTATTGATTCCTTCAGGAGAGTTCCCTCAGGAAAATTAAAATTCCAGCAGCAGTGTACAGAACTGAGATATAATTTAAAAAGTAAAAAGTAAATAATAAATAATGGGGGTATATGTTATTGTTTTGCATCCCCTGTCACCCCCCCCCCCCCCCCCCCCCCATTCCCCAGAGAGGAGTTGTACAGGCGATGTACAATTTCACTGCATCATTCTAAAAGCTGTTCCTAATGTTTTGGCCACTCTAATAAGACACACAGGAGGGTCAAATTATTGCTGCAAAAAAAACTACAACAATAAAAATAAACACTTTGTTGTAGTAAAACCTTCCAAAACCGTGTTATTATTTCTAGGCAATTGGTGTGACTCTGGTTAGAATGCGCATGTGTACCTAATAAAGTGGCATAGCCAATCGGAACAAACAGGACCAATACCTGTTCTTGTAAAATCCCGAGAGCCGCCTCCACCTCCCGCGTGATGGCGCCGACCTCAGCATCAATCTGCAGCACAAAATAAACAACTTTCCTCAATCTCCGGTTTTACTGGCCTATTTTTACCGCAGCTGTGGAGCGAACGCAATCCCCCTACGTGTTGTGTGCAGGCGCTCAGGTGATCCGCGGAGACAAACAGCAGCACTAACTTCCAGTCCGACGCCTGCAAAAAAAGACACACAAGCATTATTAGAAGCCTCGTTATTCGCATATTCATTTTATAATAATAATAGCACATTTTTTAAATGGTAACTTGAATATAAAGTAGTGTGACGGTGCTGGCCGTTGGCGGAAAAGAGTACTGCAGCTATGAATCCAGCAGAGGGCGCTGTCCTACGAGTCAATTCACCAAACATTTTCCAGCATGAAGACACTTGCTCGTTTTGTAGGTACTGTACTGAAATAATGTAGCAGGTATCTACGGCAGTGATTCTCGTCTCCATCTAGTGGTACCCCAAATAATTGCTTAATTAAACATTCACACACAGTGTTACTGTTCAAACTGTGTGTAATGTTACAGTGGCTAAAAATATTAAATATGCTTGTGTAGTGGAATTTCTGACCTTTGAGCTATATTTCGTGTCTGTCAAGAATGTCTGCTCGTTTAATTTCTTTTCTATTCTAAACTATTGAAGGACCAGATGTAGGCCAAAGTTGAATATGGAGTCGCTCTGACCATTCTACAAAATGTTTTGATTGTCTAAGTATGACTAAGGGATTCAAGCATGTTGCAGAACAAACAGGTGGAAAACATCAGGACCTTGACGCATGAAGAAAACAGATAAAATGGCCAACTGACAAGGGCTGTGGAGTTTGCTTGATTCTTGTGTCCTCCGGAGGACGTTTGTTTGTCTGCATGGGCAGCTCTATCCAACTTTGTACTTTTGATTATTGGTAAATAAACCTTTTGTACTAAACTCACTTTTGTTGCTGTTTAAGCTTCGGACAATCCACTACACTTGTTAAATAAATCATATGCCTTGTTTTTAATGAATATTTAGGCCTACTAGGCTACTGTATTTTAACCTCTTAAGGCCCAAGCTGTTTTTTTTACATGTTTTTTTTTTTATTTCTCTTTGCTATTTGGGCTTATTGGACCCTAATTAGAATAAAAACTAAGAATCATCTTTTGATATGATGTACTTAGTCCATACGTACACAAACGTGTACCGTATCTTTCGGAGTATAAGTCGCTCCAGCCGAAAATGCACAATAAAGAAGGAAAAAAACATATATAAGTCGCACTGGAGTATAAGTCGCATTTTTGGGGGAAATTTATTTGATAAAACCCAACACCAAGAATAGACATTTGAAAGGCAATTTAAAATAAATAAAGAATAGTGAACAACAGGCTGAATAAGTGTACGTTATATGAGGCATAAATAACCAACTGAGAACGTGCCTGGTATGTTAACGTAACATATTATGGTAAGAGTCATTCAAATAACTATAACATATAGAACATGCTATACGTTTACCAAACAATCTGTCACTCCTAATCGCTAAATCCCATGAAATCTTATACGTCTAGTCTCTTACGTGAATGAGCTAAATAATATTATTTGATATTTTACGGTAATGTGTTAATCATTTCACACATAAGTCGCTCCTGAGTATAAGTCGCACCCCCGGCCAAACTATGAAAAAAACTGCGACTTATAGTCCGAAAAATACGGTACTTCATGTTTAGTGACATGCTAATTCTTATTTTTACACTTTTTTTTCCAAATTCCATTTTATGTTATACTCTTCTGACACCAGCAGATGGCAGTATAAGTGTCCACATAAGCGGCCATAAGACCCCTATTCAGTAGTGTACACAATTTTGGAAACAAGAGCTAAAAGGTGCTGTCCACGCATGTGGCCAACTAAGCCGTCGGTCATTATGGTGGTACTTGTGTTTTCTGAGGTGATACTTGGTGGGAAAAAGTTTGAGAACCACCGACCTACGGTATGGTACGGTATTCGATACATTTTGTACGTCAAAGATGCCAACAGCAAACCGATGCACGTCAATTTATACCAAGATAGCTGAACAAAACATCCACGTTAGCTGTGTGTTGTAGGTCAGTGATACCCAACCTTTTTGAAGCTGCGGACCGGTCAACGCTTGAAAATTTGTCCTACGGACCGGGGGGTGTTTTTGTGTGTTTTTTTGTCATAAAGAAATACAATCATGTGTGCTTACGGACTGTATCCCTGCAGACTATATTGATCTATATTGATATATAATGTACATATTGTGTTTTTTATGTTGATTTAATAAAATAAAAAAATAAAAAATTAATATTTTTTATTTTTTATTTTACCAGTTTACCACGGCCCGGTGGTTGGGGACCACTGTTGTAGGTGACAAAGAACATTTGTGTAATATTTAATAACATTGGGGCTGTCAAAAATGACAAGTTAACCTGTGCAATTATTGACAAAGAATATTGCATTAATCATGTAAATACGCAGATTAATCACGCAATTTATTTTGCTCCTTTACTTTCTAATCTATTCTAACAACATTGCATTTGTGTACAAATATTGGGGTCTTTTTTTAAGTTAATTGACATTTTTAAGTTAGTAATACTTGTGATTAATACTGATTACCGTATTTTTCGGACTATAAGTCGTAGTTTTTTTCATAGTGCGGGGGGTGCGACTTATACTCAGGAGCGACTTATGAGTGAAATTACTAACACATTACCGTAAAATATCAAATAATATTATTTACCTCATTCACGTAAGAGACTAGACGTCAAAGATTTCATGGGATTTAGCGTTTAGGAGTGACAGATTGTTTGGTAAACGTATAGCATGTTCTATATGTTATAGTTATTTGAATGACTCTTACCATAATATGTTACGTTAACATACCAGGCACGTTCTCAGTTGGTTATTTATGCCTCATATAACGTACACTTATTCAGCCTGTTGTTCACTATTCTTTATTTATTTTATTTTGCCTTTCAAATGTCTATTCTTGGTGTTGGGTTTTATCAAATAAATTTCCCCCAAAAATGCGACTTATACTCCAGTGCGACTTATATATGTTTTTTTCCTTCTTTTTTATGCATTTTCGGCCGGTGCGACTTATACTCCGACTTATACTAAGAAAAATACGGTAATCCACATTTAAACATGTGGTTAAACTTTTTCAAAAAGCTGCATCTTTAGACAGCACTACTGATAACATACAGTATCTCAGTAACAATTAATTCATTTTATTTTTTACAATTCATCGAGGGTTAAGTAAAAAGCGCGCTACGGGGTAAATATTAGTCCCCAGGTTGCACTTTGGAGACCCCTGATCTATGGGGAAGTATGCTCAAATTTTTTAAATAAAATTGCATTAGGCCCCTGATAAGTGCATGCTACTCTCTGCAGTTGAGTACTCCCGTACATTAAATACAATATGGTGCCCTGCAAGGGTCAAAGTATACCTGATGTGACGGAGGTAAAGACAGGTCCTCCACTTCCTGCAACAAACTCCTGCAACACATTCACTTCAGTCATGTTGACATTGTGTGTGTGTGCGTGTGTGTGTGTGTGTGTGTGTGTGTGTGTGTGTGTGTGTGTGTGTGTGTGTGTGTGTGTGTGTGTTCTTCTATTTCTACCTTTCTTGAGACATCAAGAAGGAAAAGTACCTTCCATATGATGACCGGTGAACAAGTTAGGACATAAATCATGGTCCCAATACGGAAAACCATCACATCTAATAGAGAATGTCTCATTTGCACCCCTGGCGGTGAAATATATCTAAATTAAGGGAAAAGGAAGGATTTTTCAAATTGACTGTGTGTCAGTTTTAAAAATGCTCCCCCTCTGGCCAACATATGTTATAACAAGTGTGTGTAACAAATTGAAATGCGCCCCCTTTGGTCAAAATTAATAAAAAAAACATAAAATAAATATGTATATATAGACATACTGTAATAACTTGAAGTAAATAATGAAGATTAAAAACCAATTACAATCAAAAATTTAAAATAAATAAAATAAAAGCAGTCTTTTTCTCACAATGTGTCGACTTTTTTCTTATAAAATTGGGAACAATTTCTCATATTCTTTCTCTTTCCGTAATATTGCAATATTTTCCTGTAAAATTACTACTTTTTTATGTAAAATTACTACTTTTTAATGCAAAATGGTGACATTTGTCATATAAAATTCTGACTTTTATCACAATATTGCCAATTTTTTTGTTGTTCTTATAAAGTAGTGACATTTTTTGAGTAAAATTGTGGCTTTTGTCATAAACTTTCCATGTAAAATTCCGATTATTATTATAATATTGCCAACATTTTAAAGTTTTCTTATAAAATTGTGACGAAAATGACGACTCTTCTAAAAAAATTACAAAAATGTTAAGCTTTTCTTGTAAAATTGCGACTGTTATTGAGTAAAATACCAACTTTTATCATAATATTGCACAGATGTTCAGTTTTTATTGTCAAATTCTGACTTGCGTTGAGTAAAATTACGACTTTTGTTATAATACTGCCAAAATTCTAAGTTTTTCTTGTGAAATTCCAACTCATTTTCACAACAAGCTTTTTTATATTTGTATAGTATGTATATATTATTAATGTTGTAAATACAAATCTTTATATATCTAGAAAGGGTGGTTCTAAAGAGGTAGGCATTTTTCGGAGGTCTCAAGAAAGTAACAACTACAAGAATGTGTGTGTGTGTGTGTGTGTGTGTGTGTGTGTGTGTGTGTGTGTGTGTGTGTGTGTGTGTGTGTGTGTGTGTGTGTGTGTGTGTGTGTGTGTGTGTGTGTGTGTATACCTGGGTTGTAATGATGCTTCCCCATTTGCAGTGATCACCTCAGGGTTAAAAATAGACAGCAGCTCTATACATGGTGAATGACAGATTAATTATTTGTGGGTTTTATTTGTTCAAAGCAATGGTTCTCAATTACTTTCTGTCACACTCCCCTTAAGAGACAGACTTTTTTCACGCCCTCCCCTGAAGATAATGTTCATGTATTTTTATCTGTATGTGTCAAGATAGTTCTTTACTGACACAAAGGATGCTATTACACCATTGCCTCTCACGCTGTTTATTTACTTATCTGTACATTTCAAGACACACGGTATTACCGTATTTCCGAATATAAGGCGCACTGCCGATGAATGGTCTATTTTTAAAAAATATCTTTTTTCATGTATAAGGCACACAGGATTGTAGGGCGCATTAAAGGAGTCATATTATTTTTATTTTTTTCTAAATGTAAAACACTTCCTTGTGGTCTACATAACATGTAATGGATGTTCTTTGGTCAAAGTGTTGCATAGATGATGTTTTACAGATCATCTTCAAGCCGCTTTCTGACAGTTGCTTCCGGATGCGCCGTTTTGTGGGCGGTCTTATTTACGTGGCTCACCTTCGACAGCGTCTTTTCTCTGTCATCTTTGTTGTAGCGGTGTAGCGTGCAAGGACGGAAGTGGAAGAAGTGTCAAAAGATGGCGCTAACTGTTTTAATGACATTCAGACTTTACTTCAATCAATAACGGAGCAGCATCTCCTCATTGGGAAACAACAACACTGGAAATGTGTCCCGTGAAAAACCGTCCGACCTGAACTCTAATAACTAAAGTTCCTTGGGTGAATAATGTAAACTCACTACACCAGTAAGTTTTAGCGCTTTTATGGCGAGTTTACTGACAGATATAAGTAAGAACTTTACACTACTTTATATTAGAAATGGCAACAGCGGAGGATGAATGTCACATAACAAGAAGATAGAGAAAAAGAAGAAGCTTATCGACGGTGGTGTTGCCACGGACTACAAAGGTGGAAGCGCGCAATTTTTCAGGATTTATGCAGATCCCAAATACAGATCAGCAGGTACCAGAAGGTAAGAAAAGTTCCTTTTGCATAATATTGCGAAACAAAGCGCCAGATAATATGTCTTACTTATACACACACCCTAATAATACTCGTATGTTGATGCACATCAAGCGGTGCAGCATCATAGCTTACCAAAGTCATACTAAAATATTTTGATAGATTTTTGAGCGCCCGTGTGTAATGTTCTATATTTTCAATGGAACATATAAAATGTTTTTTTTATTTTATTTGAGTCATATCACCATCATTTTGCAGTCTACATGTATCTCTTATGTTTGACTGCCATCTACTGGTCACACTTGTCATTACACCATGTACCAAATAAAACTGCTTTGAGGTTGGTAAGCAAAATCCGAATGTATCCAGAATTTAGCCATCATACTGCAGTCTACACGTATCTCTTATGTTTGACTGCCATCTACTGGTCACAGTTGTCATTACACCATGTACCAAATAAAATTGCTTCGAGGTCGGTAAGCAAAACCAGAATTATTCCGTACATTAGGCGCACCGGGTTATAAGGCGCACTGTCGGGTTTTGAGGGGAAAAAAAGGATTTTAAGTGCGCCTTATAGTCCGAAAATTACGGTACGCTATTGCCTCTCACCCCAGAGCACTTCACTTGATTTTACATATTTATATTTTATACCAAGTATGTATTACTTTTTGTATGTAAAAAACAATGAAAAAGCCAAAATTATACTATTGACAAATAGTTATACTATAAAAATTATTTAAAAAAATCAATATACCATGATAGTATAGTTCAGTAAGTACAGTGATTTAACATAAAACAGTATCTCTTTATAATTTTTCTATTTTTTCTAAATATTATATGTATTTGAAAAAGTGTTTTTTCCATTTTTGCAAATCTCATTACTAATATATAATGTATATATATATATATATATATATATATATATATATATATATATATATATATATAAATAAAAAGTTCAACTTATACATTAAATACAATAATGTGAATATTATATATTAATAGACAAATATTTTCCTTACCGGCAACTTGACTGACTAGCCTGGACGTTACATTCCTAAACAAATAATTATATGAATCTGTTAGTGGGGCTTTACAGTATGTGGTACATACTACAGTAATATACTGTATGTGTACCTGCCAGACAGCGACGTGCTCAGGGAATACAACGCTGAGATATCTGCAGGTTGGACAGCATGAACTGATACGGGCGGGAAAATAAGAGAAATACATGAAGCCACTCAAAATTGGATTATTTACTGTATATACTGTATATCTGTGTGTATATAGAGATTATATGCATCTTACCTGAGGAGGGAGTAGAGAGTGAGGAAAGTGGTGATGGTGAACAGAGAAATGCCTTGTAGCTTTCTATCTGTAACATATTATATACATAAGTGATATAGCGTAATATCTATCATAAGTGGCATTTACAGTACCTGGTCATTGTCTTGCATGTCAATGCTGTCAATGTCTGAATGGGATATGGGAAAAAAATTGGTTGGATAAAAAACAACAACAATACGGCAGACCACATTGAATGACATGGCGGGTCACGTTAATGAGGTGACATACCACATTAAATGAAGTGGCAGACAACATGGAATGACGTGACGGACCACATAAATGACGTGACGGACCATATAAATGACGTACAAACCACTCATTGAGTTGCTGCCACCAGCAATTACATGCCACAGGGCTGAAGACTTGTTTATTGTTTTTTCATGTGGCCCCCCTGACACCTTATGGCAGGGTTGTCAAGCTCGTTTTTATTGAGGGATACATTGCAAGTATGGCTGGCCTCGGAGGGCCACATTAATTGATGTGTTGGACCACGTTAAATGATATGGTAGGCCACATTAAATGACGTGACGGACCATATAAATGACGTGACATACCAGGTTAAATGACATAGAGGACCACATTGAATGACGTGACGGACCACATAAATGATGTGACAGGCCTCCTTAATCTATGTCACGGGTCACATTAAATGATATGGCGGGCCAGCCTTAATGATGTGACAGACCACATAAATAATTTGACAGACCAAATTAATTGACATGACGGCCCACATTAAAAATGTTGTGGCAGATTCCATTAAATGACGTGGCAGACCACTTTGAATGACAGGGCGGGCCAATTTAAATGAATTGACGGATCACATTAAATGACGTGATGGATCACTTTAAATAATGTGAGGGACCGCATTAATTGACATGACGGATCACGTTAAATGAGGTTGCAGACCACTTTAAATGACATGGCAGGCCATTTTAAAAGATGTGACGGACCACATTAAATTACGTGATGGACCACTTTAAATAATGTGACGGACCACATTAAATGACATGGCGGACAACAATAATCAATCAATCAATCAAAGTCATAGTTTATTTATATAGCCCTTAAACACACCTGTCTCAAAGGGCTGCACAAAAGCACAACGACATCCTCGGCTCAGATCCCACTGATGTGGCAGACCACATTAAATGACATGGCAGGCCACATTAAATGACTTGACGGACCACATTAAATGATTTGGCGGACTACATTAAATGATTTGGCAGACCACATTAAATGACATGGAGGGCCTCATATAAATGATGTGACGGGCCACTTTAAATGATATGGCGGGCCACACTGAATGATGTGACAGAACACATAAATAATTTGACAGACCACATTGAATGATATCTCAGGCCTAATTAATTGACAAGACGAACCAGATTAAATGATGTGGCACACCAATTTGAATGATGGGGCGGGCCACTTTAAAGGACGTGATGGACTACATTAAATAATGTGACGGACTACATTAAATAATGTGGCAGACCACATTAATTGACATGACGGATCACGTTTAATGAGGTTGCAGACCACTTTAAATGACTACATTAAATGATGTGACGGACCACATTAAATGATGTGGCAGACCACATTTAATGACATGGTGGACAACGTTAAATGATGTGGCAGACCACTTTAAATGATATGGCGGGCCACTTTAAATGACTTGACGGACCACATTAAATGATGTGACGGACTACGTTCAATGACGTGATGGACCACATTAAATGATGTTGGCAGACCACATTAAATGATATGGCGGGCCATTTTAAATGACTTGGCAGACCACATTAAATGACATGGCGGGCCCCATTAAATGATGTGATGGACCACATTAAATGACGTGACGGACCACATTAAATGATGTGATGGACCACGTTAATTAATATGGTGGACAACATTAAATGAGGTGGCAGACCACATTAAATGATATGGTGGGCCACATCAAATGACTTGAAGGACCACATTAAATGATGTGGCAGATCACATTAAATGACATTGTAGGCCCCAATTAATGATGTGTCAGACAATGTTAAATGATGTGACGGACCACATTAATGATGTGGCAGACCACATTAAATAATGTGACGGACCACATTAAATGATGTGACGCACCACCTTAAATGATGTGGCAGAACACATTAAATGATATGGCAGGCTCCATTAAATGATGTGGCAGACCACATTAAATGTTGTGGCAGACCACATTAAATGATATGGCGAGCCACATTTAATGACTTGAAGGACCACATTAAATTATGTGACAGACCACATTAAATGATGTGGCAGATCACATTAAATGACATTGTAGGCCCCAATTAATGACGTGGCAGACCACGTTAAATGATGTGGCAGACCACATTAAATGATATGGCGGACAACATTAAATGACGATACGGACCACATTGAATGACATGGCAGGCCACATTAATAAGGCCGGACAGATCTGGCTCCGGGGTCTTAAGTTTGACACAAGTGTTTTATGCTATACAGTACTTATGTTTACTTGGTCTTATTTCCTGGTTGAGCCAGTTGAATGATCTGAGCAGTGCTGCCACCTAGCTGCAGGCTTGTGTATCGCTCATGAATGAAAAAGGACGCTAATACTGGAAGTCCCTTGCCGCTCAGGCCCCCCCTGAGACCTCAGTGCATACGTCATTGCAAAGTTGACTGAGGAGAATGTGGCAAATTTCACTCCAAAATAAAACCCCGCCTGGACTTTGAATAAAACTGTTGCCAAGTTCTGAGCAAATAAATGACGTGCATTTAAGTAAAACATTTACAAAGTGTTCCTCTATGACATTCTGAACATACTATTGCATTTGTGTTTTTTTTTTAAAAGTTAAATTATCCACTCAATTGATTCACCGCAATTCATCGCGATTAATCAAATTGCAAAAGTTGTGATTAATCTGATTAAAAATTTAATTGTTTGACAGGATGAATTTAAATACACATATAAATCAGTCATTGTAGCAAATTCAAATCTCAGCACACCCAACAGTTTTAGGCTGCAATAAGTGTTGTTTACGGTAAAAAAAAAAAAAGCTTACCTGAGAGCACGGCACCGGACCCAATAAGAACCTGAAGAATCAGGAGAATAGATCCAGTCATGATGGGATCCATGATGATGAGAAATGAGGCGGTTTGTTCGTCTCTATATCTCCCTCCTCATCTTTATGACAGTCCAGGAGGACGGCCTGCAGAGAGGAAGAAGTCATAGAATTAACAGTCATTGCATTTGCTTCACACATAAGAGCAAGAGGCTAACTTGCAAAGAGACATTTTATGAACGTGTTAAGTCACTTGTATTACCTCTGGAGATCCAGATGACAACAAGTGTAAAAAAAAAGTGGCAGTGACGCATCTAAACAATTGGTTAAACATTGGACAATACATATTCTAACATTGGTAGAAGCCCTACGACTTGACAGTGCAAATATCTGCAGTACCTACACTACCATTCAAAAGTTTGGGGTCACCCAAACAATTTTGTGGAATAGCCTTCATTTCTAAGAACAAGAATAGACTGTCGAGTTTCAGATGAAAGTTCTCTTTTTCTGGCCATTTTGAGCGTTTAATTGACCCCACAAATGTGATGCTCCAGAAACTCAATCTGCTCAAAGGAAGGTCAGTTTTGTAGTTTATGTAACGAGCTAAACTGTTTTCAGATGTGTGAACATGATTGCACAAGGGTTTTCTAATCATCAATTAGCCTTCTGAGCCAATAAGCAAACACATTGTACCATTAGAACACTGGAGTGATAGTTGCTGGAAATGGGCCTCTATACACCTATGTAGATATTGCACCAAAAACCAGACATTTGCAGCTAGAATAGTCATTTACCACATTAGCAATGCATAGAGTGTATTTCTTTAAAGTTAAGACTAGTTTAAAGTTACCTTCATTGAAAAGTACAGTGCTTTTCCTTCAAAAATAAGGACATTTCAATGTGACCCCAAACTTTTGAACGGTAGTGTATGTGAAGTAAATATGGGAACCCGTCTTATCGAGGCAGAAGGACTAAATTCCAATGCGACATATGTAGAATGTAAACATGCAAACAGTTTCTAACTTGAGAGCCAGAAGTGCTAAGGTAGACCCTGAGGTCGTCAGATACTATTTCAACAGAGAATGGATAAGATGCTAACAATTAGATAGCTAGCCTTTTTAGCACGATAGCAACAGTGAGGGTCATTGAGTGCTGAATTTTACATCATGCCTTGTTGTAGTCAGATACTACAAACCCCGTTTCCATATGAGTTGGGAAATTGTGTTGGATGTAAATATGAACGGAATACAATGATTTGCAAATCATTTTCAACCCATATTCAGTTGAATATGCTACAAAGACATATTTGATGTTCAAACTGATAAACGCTTTTTTTTTTTGCAAATAATCATTAACTTAGAATTTGATGCCAGCAACACGTGACAAAGAAGTTGGGAAAGGTGGCAATAAATACTGATAAAGTTGAGGAATGCTCATCAAACACTTATTTGGAACATCCCACAGGTGAACAGGCAAATTGGGAACAGGTGGGTGCCGTGATTGGGTATAAAAGTAGATTCCATAAAATGCTCAGTCATTCACAAACAAGGATGGGGCGAGGGTCACCACTTTGTCAACAAATGCGTGAGCAACTTGTTGAACAGTTTAAGAAAAACCTTTCTCAACCAGCTATTGCAAGGAATTTAGGGATTTCACCATCTACGCTCCGTAATATCATCAAAGGGTTCAGAGAATCTGGAGAAATCACTGCACGTAAGCAGCTAAGCCCGTGACCTTCGATCCCTCAGGCTGTACTGCATCAACAATCAACATCAGTGTGTAAAGGATATCACCACATGGGCTCAGGAACACTTCAGAAACCCACTGTCAGTAACTACAGTTGGTCGCTACATCTGTAAGTGTAAGTTAAAACTCTCCTATGCAAGGCGAAAACTGTTTATTAACAACACCCAGAAACGCAGTCGGCTTCGCTGGGCCTGAGCTCATCTAAGATGGACTGATACAAAGTGGAAAAGTGTTCTGTGGTCTGACGAGTCCACATTTCAAATTGTTTTTGGAAACTGTGGACGTCGTGTCCTCCAGACCAAAGAGGAAAAGAACCATCCGGATTGTTATAGGCGCAAAGTTGAAAAGCCAGCATCTGTGATGGTATGGGGGTGTATTAGTGCCCAAGACATGGGTAACTTACACATCTGTGAAGGCGCCATTAATGCTGAAAGGTACATACAGGTTTTGGAGCAACATATGTTGCCATCCAAGCAACGTTACCATGGACGCCCCTGCTTATTTCAGCAAGACAATGCCAAGCCACGTGTTACATCAACGTGGCTTCATGGTAAAAGAGTGCGGGTACTAGACTGGCCTGCCTGTAGTCCTAACCTGTCTCCCATTGAAAATGTGTGGCGCATTATGAAGCCTAAAATACCACAACGGAGACCCCCGGACTGTTGAACAACTTAAGCTGTTCATCAAGCAAGAATGGGAAAGAATTCCACCTGAGAAGCTTAAAAAATGTGTCTCCTCAGTTCCCAAACGTTTACTGAGTGTTGTTAAAAGGAAAGGCCATGTAACACAGTGGTGAACATGCCCTTTCCCAACTACTTTGGCACGTGTTGCAGCCATGAAATTCTAAGTTAATTATTATTTGCAAAAAAAAATCAAGTTTATGAGTTTGAACATCAAATATCTTGTCTTTGTAGTGCATTCAATTGAATATGGGTTGAAAAGGATTTGCAAATCGTTGTATTCCGTTTATATTTACATCTAACACAATTTCCCAACTCATATGGAAACGGGGTTTGTACATAAACGATGAGGCAATTGAAAAAGCGCATGAGGCTAAATGACAATTTTACAGTTGTTTTGACATAAAGGCGTCCTAAAATGTAATCATGTGTGGACACAGTGATAGTAACCAAGAGAGATTGTTCCGGAAAGCGATAGTAATAAAAGTCATTTGGGTGTAAATATCCTGGTTGTAATTGAACGATAGCCTACTTTTGATGCTTATTAGTTGGCAAGTTTATAAAGACTCTAGAAGAACATACTTACACAAATGTGGTTTAAAAAATGGCGGAAATAAGTTGATCTTTAACTTGTGCTTTAACGCAACTTCCCAGACTTCCTCAAAGTTCAACATGTTGCGCAATTAACGACCAGCAATTCGGTCAAACGTTATAGTTGAGTTTTTGGGGAGATGATGATGATAACGAGATATGTTTTACGAGCCTGTCCTTAAGATTGCCTTAACTGATAACCTGACCCTTGGAATCATGGGAGAGGCTAAAAGAAGATGCTTTATCTTGATGACGTTGTAATCAGATTACCATCAACAGCAAAACAAAAAAAGATATAATTTGGACGTGCAACATAAAAATGCTGGAAAATGGAGTAAAGGTTTCCATATTGTGGCGTTATTTGTTATTTTGGCTACATTTGAGGCAAAATTATTGAGAAACATATTACACATGGATACATATAGACTGATAAATGTTATAAATGAATACAAAATACCTGTGTAAAACAACAATTAAAAAATGTTATCCGATATTATAAAGAATATAATAATTTCTAAAACTAAAATATTATCATTTTAAAACCACTGGTGACCAAAGTGCGGTACGGGGGCCATTTGCGGCACGCGGCTTTTTTTTTTTTATTGGCCCGCGACACATTCAAAAGACAAAATAAAAACATTCCGGATTAGAACAGTCAGTGTTCAAAAACACAAATACAAAAATCAGGGGTATTTTATTTGAACTAAGCAAAATTATTTGCCAATAGAACAAGAACATTTGGCTTGTCAAGACTTTCCAAAACAAGTAAAATTAGCTAACTTCAATGAACCCAAAAATACCTTAAAACATTGGCGTTGTTAGGCCTATTTTAGGGGGGTTAAGCTCAAGTTACAAAAGGAATTCATTATTATTATTATTAAAGTTAGTTATGCTGCCTCAGCCTGAGCCAATCAGTGGCCACAATAATCAATGATTGTTTTGGTCTCGTCTTGTGGCCTATACTACCATTTTGTTTGTATTTTTACTTCATTTAACCATTTTTATATTTGAAAATGCTCAATTTAGGGCAAACTTACATACAATTAGCATATATTGGTTGACCTATATTGATTTGGTTTTAGTATGTACACAATGTATTAATGTGGCCTTCAATTTTTAATTATGCAGCCGTCGCTGAAAAAGTTTGGACACCCTTGTTCTAAAACTATATAGGCTACTGTTCACTGACAAATAACCAACATTATTCCTTAAATATAGTACCCAAATAGCATGTAAGACAATAACTGACATATTAAAATCAGGAATAGTATCCCTACATAACACACTAATGGGTGAGGGCGGACCTACGTCACTTCCGCCTACCAATCCCCTAGCAACCGGGATTTCGTTGAAAACAAACCAGCTCACAGCGAACACAGCATTGACAGAAAAAGCATTTAACGAGCGTTGGGGCTTGGAAGTCGGCGTTAAATCCTTCATTTACGCATTTTTACTTATTCGCATATCGTGTGAAAAAACGAAAATGTATTATTTGCGTCAGACTCGTTTCAGTGAACTTTAAAGCTTCTCAGGCTTAGCTTAGCTTGCTAGTTAGCTTAGCCTGCGCGCTACTAAGAAAGAGACGCGGAAGTTATCAACAACAAGATCAAGTGTTAGTGTATAAAATATTGAGAGATTTGAGGGCTACATGTATTGAATGGCAACATGAAAATTATAGGGTTTATTGGTTTTTAAAAACCCAACTGTTAAGTGCAAATTTAAACGAAACCGGTTTTCGAAAATAGCTAGCTAGGCTATAGACTATATAGTATATTACTTACTTAACTTAATCCTCTTCTTCCCGGATGGGAAATAAGGCTTCGACGACTCGACGCCATTCATCTCGCTGCTGTGCCTCGCCCCATGTAAGCTTCATCTCTTTCAGCTCCCCTTCAACTGTTCTTCGCCAGGTGTTCTTTGGCCGCCCTGGCTTACGTTTTCCCGGTGGTGTCCATCTTAACGCTGCCTTTGGGATGCTCTCGTTGTCCGGTTTTCGAAAATAGCTAGCTAGGCTATAGACTATATAGTATATACCGCATGTTATTTTTGTACAACAACAACTTCAGCTGTCGAACGTTATAATGTACAAATTCAACAAGTAGAACATTAGCACGGACGAAAAGCCAAGTTGTGGTTAAGAAGGTGGATTTTTATTCCTTATATTTACCAGAAACGAAGTGATCCGAACACACGACCCGGGACTTTGGGGGACTCCAGTGAGAACCGTCCTCGTTTTCCCAGTGTAAAGCTGCGAGCCATTTGTCTCGTCTCTGTGGGCTTTTATCACGCTTTGGCAGAACAAAATACAACCTTTGTTTTCCCTGTTTCCAGTTGTGGTTAGCACAACCAAAAACAACACCGTTTTTGGGCATTTTGGAGGCAGAATGACGGGTTTAACCAGCGTAGGTCGACAGGTTAAAGAGTAATGGCAACGGTTTGTTTTCAACGCCAGTCTGGTTGCTATGGCTCGAAGAACCCGTATGTAGCTCAGTTGCCCGGATGTCGGCCTTCACCCATAAATAAACAAATACACGGAACAGAAAACAAGCAACACGTTCAAGTTTAATAGGTGTCCGTATAGATGCCTGACCACAAACATGGTATTTCTCGGAGCATTACAAGCAACAACATGTATTATGTTTATTTATTATGTTCTCCTTAATGTTATGTCTGTGTTGGTAAATAATATACATATAAATATTGCTGTAAAAAGCAGCCGGTACATTTATTTTTGCTCGATGCTGTCTCCATGTGTCGTCTGAGCCATAGACATCTTATAAGTAGACACAGCTTTGGCTGCTGTGACGCGAGAAATTCGGCCGCCATCTTGAAGTGGTGACGAGGAGCCGGCGAGCAGCCTAAACTGACAGTTGACAGGTAGAAAACAAAGATGCCGGGCTGGTGTTCAGCGTTTTCCTGCTCAAATGAGCGGACTGTTGAAAATAGGAATCGGGGGATTACTTTTCACAAGTAAGATTTAACATTAACGTACTATTGGTTGTATTTTGTGAAAATAATATTACCACAGAGTTGAGAAGGAGCAAGGATCTTCAATAGTACTAAAATCGTAGCCGCTAGCAAACAAGAGTATGACCATAATAGAATTGCTTGTCAATGATATTAATTACATTTAAAAATGTCATACTTAAATAACATAAAGTTGAAATAAATTATAAAGATAAAGATTGTAAAAGCCAACAGGGGTAATAGTTAGGACCACAGTCCAGATTGTGTAGGGGGGTTAATATATGTTAGCTAACTAGACAATCAGATATTCAAATACTACCATTGTTGGGTAAGACAGAATTTGGTTTTAGCCAGAATCCAGTGAAACAGATTGGTGGCTTTAGCTGATATAAAGACTTTCAGGTGTTTATATATGTTTATGTTTAAGTATTTGGCAGACGCTTTTATCCAAAGCGACATACATAAAAAATACATATAAAACAATTTTACATAAATAATGTCTGTTGTGTATTTTACATAAATGAAATAGAAGGTTTCATGTTAAGACATTCACACAACAAAGTACAGATGTTTCCGCATATAGAAATTAAACCACATCCAACATTGGACACGATGTATGTGTCTTTGACTCACAACTAAACCAAAGGTGTAGTGTTATCACCCTCTAGGGTTACTCTCAGAAAAAAACCATGCGACCACAAATACAATAAACATTACAAAGTCAACAATTTCAATACAAAACAAACTAAATATATTTGTGCAAAATATCTACTTACAAAGGTTTGACCAAGTTTCATTATGATTTGGTGGATTTCTACGAAGGTCCTGGGTTAGATCCTGCGTTCGGGATCTTTCTGTGTGGAGTTTGCATGTCCTCCCCGTGACTGCGTGGGTTCCCTCCGGGTACTCCGGCTTCCTCCCACCTCCAAAGACATGCACCTGGGGATAGGTTGATTGGCAACACTAAATTGGCCCTAGTGTGTGACTGTGAGTGTGAATGTTGTCTGTCTATCTGTGTTGGCCCTGTGATGAGGTGGCGACTTGTCCAGGGTGTACCCCGCCTTCCGTCCGATTGTAGCTGAGATAGGCTCCAGCACCCCCCGCGACCAGTAGGGAATAAGCGGTAGAAAATGGATGGATGGACAATCACTGTAAACATTATCATTTAAGGGAAGAATGTAATACAAAATATCAATACAAAGTGTCAAAACAGCATAAACTCTCTGCTGCTGCAGTAACAGAGATACAGTCTATAGGTCCTTAAGATATATATAGATATCTAATGTTTGTTTATGTAGGATATACGCATGTATATATAACCTAATCATATTGTTTCCTGAACTTCAAAATAGCTGACCGTTTTTTCCCCCTTCTCTGGGATTATATTCCCAGTTTTGATCTCGGGCGTCTGGTCACTTATAGCATATAAGAATATTCTATTACTGTTAAACAAACTATGAATAATAAAACACGCCCAAAACATGTGTCCTTTATCATAGCTACACGTATGACAAAAAACTGCTTGAAAATCAGTGGTATTCAGTGAGGTAAAATGAATTAAATGCGCTGACAATTCATTGTTCCTGCCAAATGGATTGCACTGAGTGGAGCGGATCACCACTCCAAGATGGCGGCCCCGCGTCTCGTCAGCGCCAGTAAGCAGTAGCGGTCGATGCTGCGTCTACTTCTAAAATGTCTATGGTCTGAGCATAGCACAGCAGCTGACGTCATAGCGCGTCCGCCTGCCTACGTCATCACCGGATGTTGACAGAGGGTCACTTGACAGGAACAGCTGGACGGGAACAACAAAGCATTTCGGTTTTACAGCGGAATGTCCCGTCTGTAAACAACAACAACAACAACAACAACCCCTGACGTCGCTACTCGACGGACGTGTAGACCTCGCATCACGCCGGCCAACGTTTCGAGAAGTCGACGACCTGAAAAAAAAAGTAGTCAAAGACGTCTTTTTTCTATCAGTCTTGTGTTGTTTTCCTGCTTGTTGTCGATGCTAGCTAAGTGGCTAACGTGGCGTTAGCTCTGTACAGTCTGCTGGTTCTGATATTTATAACCGATTAATGTTGTGTTTGTTCGCTTTGTTTAACAGTTGGACGTGTGAATAATGCGCTATTCAACAAAACCCAATAACTGGGAGTAAAATATTCAGCATTAAAAAATATAAAACTGCAGTTAACTCAAAAAGGCTGTTGATTATGCAGGTTAATGTGTATCTTTATTACGAAAGCTTTTTGTTATACACTGAATGCAGGTTAATGTGTATCTTTATTACGAAAGCTTTTTGTTATACACTGATTATGTATATGAACATGTGGCGCGTTTGTTGTGTCATCACATTATGCTGACGATTTAATTGAATACAACTTATGAGCAAGGTCTCAGTTTCTTAAAACTCGTTGTGTAAAAAGTCGGTGTGATTAAAAAAAAACAGTGTGAAAAATTTTTGCATATAGAAAAATCAACGCAGAAATATTCGTTGTTTCAAGACTCCATCCATCTATCCATTTTCCTCCGCTTATCCGAGGTCGGGTCGCGGGGGCAGCAGCCTAAGCAGAGAAGCCCAGACTTCCCTCTCCCCACACTGCAAAAACTGAAATCTAAGTAAGATTAAATATCTCAAATAAGGGTGATATTTGCTTATTTTCTGTCTGATATGATAATCTTTCTCACTAAGCAGATTTTATGTTAGAGTGTTTTACTTGTTTTAAGTGTTTTGGTCCTAAATTATCTCAGTAAGATATTATAGCTTGTTGCTGAGATTTTATGACCTATATTGAGTAAAACATGCTTGAAACTAGAATATCAACTGATGCAAAGCTGCGTCATCAACACTCACAAGTATACAAGTACTTTTTTAAAGTAATAATTTCAATTATGATGCCGAGCGCATATCATTATGTCAAGATAATGGCACTAGCATTTACTTAATTTAAGAATATTTTTCAACATATTGAGCAAAAAGGTCTCTCTTTTTTTTCCCTACCAAGAAAAGTGCACTTGTTATTAGTGAGAATATACTTATTTTAAGGTATTTTTGGGTTAATTGAGGTTAGCTAATTTTACTTGTTTTGGAAAGTCTTGACAAGCCAAATTTTCTTGTTCTATTGGCAGATAATTTTGCTTAGTTCAAGTAAAATACCCCTAATTTTTATTTTTTTTTTTCTTGTTTTTGAACACTGACTTTTTGCAGTGCAGCCACTTCGTCCAGCTCTTCCCGGGAGTTCCCAGGCCAGCTGGGAGACATAGTCTTCCCAATGTGTCCTGGGTCTTCCCCGTGGCCTCCTACCGGTCGGAAGTGCCCTAAACACCTCCCTAGGGAGGCGTTCGGGTGGCATCCTGACCAGATGCCCCAACCACCTCATCTGGCTCCTCTCGATGTGGAGGAGCAGCGGCTTTACTTTGAGCTCCTCCCGGATGGCAGAGCTCCTCACCCTATCTCTAAGGGAGAGCCCCGCCACCCGGTGGAGGAAACTCATTTCGGCCGCTTGTACCCGTGATCTTGTCCTTTCGGTCATAACCCAAAGCTCATGACCATAGGTGAGGATGGGAACGTAGATCGACCGGTAAATTGAGAGATTTGCCTTCCGGCTCAGCTCCTTCTTCACCACAACGGATCGATACAGCGTCCGCATTACTGAAGACGGCGCACCGATCCGCCTGTCGATCTCACGATCCGCTCTTCCCTCACTCGTTTGAACAAGACTCTGAGGTACTTGAACTCTTCCACATTGGGCGAGATCTCTAACTCAGGACTCACTTCTGGTAAATTAAGACTGAAGCAATCGATTTTGTCTCAGAACCAGCCAATGAAGTGATTCAGTCTTATTTTACAAGAAGTGGGTCTATAATTTTAAAGCGACAAATATTTTCGCACTGCACCATATTTTTTACACTGAATTTTTAAGCACCATTTTACACACTGAATTTTTATACAGACAATTAAATTGTCAGCATAATTGTTTTAAAAAATATCCCTTCACAAAATTCAAATTAAGTTTCACAAAAAAACTTTTGTAAAAAAGACACAAGTTGACTGCCATAGTTTATCATCTGAACGACATTGCCTTAAAAAGATGATGAAGGCAAAACATTTATTTTTTTTTGTCCTTAAACGTGGTAGGAATCTCTTGCAAGATTTTGTTTTGATTCACGTTAAAGTACTTAATGGTCCATTTGAACAACAAAAGTCATTGTGATTGTTTGTGCAGTCAACATGGGGCGCATCTTCCTGGACCACATCGGTGGAACGCGCCTGTTCTCCTGTGCCAACTGTGACACCATCCTGACCAACCGCTCCGAGCTCATTTCCACGCGATTCACGGGCGCCACGGGTAGAGCTTTCCTCTTTAACAAGGTACTTTATTAGCCACACCTGCACTGCCCTTATGGGACTCGGGACATGTTAGTGTTTTCTGAACATTAATTTATTCATGGCAACCTATCATGTGGAGTAGATTTTAGGGATTGACCTATTATCGGCGCCAATATTTGGCATTTTGACCTATATTGGTATTGGCCTCAATTATCAGTATCTGCCTTTATGTTCACAATTACATAATAACTACAGTAGCAGATACAATATATACACATAGGATACCAGTATTTACTATTTAGATAAAAAAATAATGAGGTAAGTAGATAGTAATAACCACAGCTCTTTGCTAAGTTCTCTCTTTGTTGGAGCCCAATTTAAAAAAAATAATAATTTAACAACAAAAAATACTCGGTTTTTCAATAAGTATCCCCAAAAATGTTTTGATATCTGAAAGGGCATTTATTTGAGATCTTGTGAGAATTTTCTTCAGTCTGCTCAGCTGCATTCACTGCGGTGCTCACGGGTCCACGCCCCACTGTTCTCCTTGCAGTGCTGATTGATTGATTGAAACTTTTATTAGTAGCTTGCACAGTACAGTACATATTCCGTACAATTGACCACTAAATGGTAACACCCGAATAAGTTTTTCGACTTGTTTAAGTCGGGGTCCACGTAAAACAATTCATGGTGATCGTCTGCAGTACTGGTCACCTGATCTGCCAGAGCATAAGAAGACGTAGTAGGACTGATAATTCGTGTTGCGACCTTAGTCGTTATATTTAGTGAGTAATCAAAGGCCTTAAAATACTCTAATCAAAAAAGCGGCAAAACCTTAAGAGGCTTTGAAATGAAAGCCCGCATTGCTCTTCTCAACGAACACCTGGTGCTGCTGTGGGCCCCTGCCCCATCCAAAAGCGCTCGCAGGCTTTCCAGGATGGTTTGTTGCCTTAAAATAGACAAGACTTGGTGAAGGGCGAGAAATAAACACGCTTAAGCACTGAGAAGTGACGACCGAGTAATGACTGTGCAAACAGGATGTGACGTAGGGGGCTCCGCCTCTTCAAAATGACCGCACCCCTGTGTACAGGTAGTGATGTCGTCAAAATGGCAGCGTCCTATGGCCTCCAGCGGCACGCAAAATGAATGAACTAATGAAACGTTCATACGCCGAGACATGGTTCGCCCACAGGGGCATATTTAGTGTAGTGTTGTCCCGATACCAATATGTTGGTACCGGTACCGGCACCAAAATGTATTTTGATACTTTTCTGTACTTTTCGATACTTTTTTAAATAAAAGGGGACCACAAAAAATTGCATTATTGGCTTTATTTGAACAAAAAATATTTCGGTGCATCAAACAAATGTTTTTTATTGCAATTGTGTCCTTAAATAAAATAGTGAACATACTAGACAACTTGTCTTTTAGTAGTAAGTAAGCAAACAAAGGCTCCTAATTTAGCTGCTGACATATGCAGTAACATATTGTGTCATTTATCATTGTATTATTTTGTCAACATTATGAGGGACAAGCTGTAAAACATTGATTATTAATCCACTTGCTTATTGACTGTATCTCTTTCAACATTTTCTATCTACCCTTCTGTTAAAATGTAATAATCACTTATTCTTCTGTTGTTTGATGCTTTACATTAGTTTTGGATGATACCACAAATTTGGGTATCGATCCGATACCAAGTCGTTACAGGATCATACATTGGTCATATTGAAAATCCTCATGTGTCCTGGGACATATTTACTGAGTTTATAAACATAATATACATTTTGGGGGGTGGGGTTTGGAGGGGGGGACCAGTACTTTTTAGAGGCGGTATAATACCGAATATGATTCATTAGTATCGCAGTACTATACTAATACCGGTATACCGTACAACCCTAATTTGACGCGATGTCAAGGTTCGTAAACCGAAAAGATCGCAAATAAAAGCGTTCGCAGATAGAGGTTCCACTGTATGTAGTTTTAAACATTTTTGTTAGGACTTTCTTTTTTTTTTTTTACCCACTATTTGCAAATGCGGTGGCTTTTGAAGTTGTGGGTTTCAATGACATCAGCTTACAACTTCACAGACTGTATAGCGTTAAAAAAACAAAACAAAAAAAAACAAGCTTCGCTATACATTCTAAAATCCTTTGTTGACTATCCGTCAGTTAGATTGTGATAACTCTCTGATCATTTCGTTTTTCTTTTAGCGACCGGGCTAGCCTTGAATGACATCGCTCATGTTAGCACTTTAAGTCACTATTGTGGCACTTCTCAGACACTTAAACCAGTTGACAAAATTGTCTATTAACTGTACAAGTGATTTTTTAAATTATTATTTCAACATTCCTAACTGCCAATAAAACTCAAAGGAACAAATACTTAGGAGGCATCGTGCCTTGTTACATTCAAAGCTGTCATAAAAGTGTAAAAATAAGTCAAGTATCGGCAAATTAAAAAACAAATGAACGACTCACCAGTAGCTCTGTTAATGATTACTGAGTGGGCCTGGGAGGCGAGTCTTGTTTCCACACAAAGGCTTTTAATCATACTTGCCAACCTTGAGACTTTCGAATTCGGGGGGGGGTTGGTGGTAGCGGGGGTGTATATTGTAGCCCGGAAGAGTTAGGGATGCAAGGGATTCTGGGTATTTTTTTCTGTTGTGTTTATGTTGTGTTACGGTTAGGGTTGGGTATCGAGTATCGAGTATCGATTGGAACCGGGACTAACTTTCCAATTCCCCCGGAATCGTTCAAAAGTTTAAATTTCGATTCCTGTTTTCGATACCCAGTCCGCCGACCGGAAAAAAATATATCCGCCGAACCGGAAGAAGAAGCCGCTGAACACCAACGAAGAAGCGCCCACCGCCGGAAGTGTTAGCATAGCCGAGCGAGTCAGTCAAGCTCAAGCATGGATAGCGGGCGTCGGCGGTCGAAAGTGTGGCTTTACATTACAAAAAAAAATGAAATAACCGCGAAATAACAGAGCTCCATGTCCATCAAGAAATGAGTGGAGAGAGAGCTGCAGATGTACCAGGACGTTCCACCGATACTTATGTCTGACGACCCTGCTGCATGGTGGTGGTCCGGTGGAGCCAACAAAAGACTTATCCTTTGCTGTCAGATCTCGCTTTCTCCTATTTATGCGTTCAAGCTTCTTCCACACCCAGCGAACGTGTATTTTCCACAGCAGGAGACACTATCTGTCCAGAACGCTCACGCATCCTGCCTGAGAAGGCGGATATGGTCATTTTCCTAAACAAGAACTGTCTCTGATTTTATACTGTACCTGCTGCTAATCTGGACTGGGTTTTGCAAGTTGTTTCTTATTGTTTATTTGCTTTTCTGCACCAGGTTAGCCCATCAGTGGGCGCACGGTAACATTTTTAAGTACCTGCAGCATCATACACTTGTGTGTGTAAATGTGTTTTCATGAGGTTTCCTGCAGCATCATACACTTGTGTGTAAAGGTGTTTTCATGAGGTTTCCTGCAGCATCATACACTTGTGTGTCTAAATGTGTTTTCATGAGGTTTCCTGCAGCATCATACACTTGTGTGTAAAGGTGTTTTCATGAGGTTTCCTGCAGCATCATACACTTGTGTGTAAAGGTGTTTTCATGAGGTTTCCTGCAGCATCATACACTTATGTGTAAATGTGTTTTCAGGAGGTTTCCTGCAGCATCATACACTTATGTGTAAATGTGTTTTCATGAGGTTTCCTGCAGCATCATACACTTATGTGTAAATGTGTTTTCATGAGGTTTTCAAAAATAAAGCTCTCTTGAGGAAAGTGTACCCCTGGGAAAACGTATTCATAATTTATAATATTTATATTCAAGTTCATAGATTCAATATTTATATTCTAGTTGAAAACAGCCCTGTGAGGAATTTATAGTAAAGTTCATAAAAAGTTAATAGAATTAAAATTGATGGAGAATGTCATACTATTTCATTCAGAAAGATTGTAGGTTAGCTAGCTCATTTAAAATATCCTAAACTTTTTTTTGACCCTGCCTCTTAAAAGAATCGGAATCGAGAATCGTCAGGAATCGGAATCGAAACAAAGAATCAGAATCGTTCGAATTTAAACGATACCCAACCCTGGTTACGGTGCGGATGTTCTCCCGAAATGTGTTTGTCATTGTTGTTTGGTGTGGGTTCACAGTGTGGCGCATATTTGTAACAGTGTTAAAGTTGTTCATACGGTCACCCTCAGTGTGACCTGTGTGGCTGTTGATCAAGTAATGTCTTGCAGTCACTTTCGTGTGTATGCAGAAGTCGCATACAACATGTGACTGGTCCGGCACGCTGTTTGTATGGTGAAAAAGCGGACCCGTCGACAGGTTGTAGAGGACGCTAAAGGCAGTGCCATCACGGCACGCCCTTAATATTGTTGTCCGGGTAAAAATCGGGAGAAATTCCGGAGAATGGTTGCCCCGGGAGATTTTCGGGAGGGGCACTGAAATTCGGGAGTCTCCCGGAAAAATCGGGAGGGTTGGCAAGTATGCTTTTAACACAGGAGCAAAGTGCGTATTATCGCCACCTGCAGGCTCAGACCGGAACAATATAAGACACCATCCATCCATCCATCCATTTTCTACCGCTTGTCCCGTTCGGGGTCGCGGGGGTGCTGGAGCCTAGCTCAGCTGCATTCGGGCGGAAGGCGGGGTACACCCTGGACAAGTCGCCACCTCATCGCAGGGCCAACACAGATAGACAAACAACATTCACACTCACATTCCCACACTAGGGCCAATTTAGTGTTTCAGCATATACATTGCGTATACTCTTACGTACCTTTCAATTGTGCGCGCAGGTGGTCAACCTGCAGTACAGCGAGGTCCAGGACCGCGTGATGCTGACCGGCAGACACATGGTGAGAGACGTCAGCTGCAAGAACTGCAACAGCAAGCTGGGCTGGATCTACGAGTTCGCCACCGAGGACAGCCAGCGCTACAAGGAGGGCCGCGTCATCCTGGAGAGGGCGCTGGTCCGCGAGAGCGAGGGCTTCGAGGAGCACGTTCCCTCCGACAACTCGTGAGCTTACCTCCACATGCCGTCGGCAGACTTAGTGACGTTATTGCTAAAAGTACTTCCTGGTTCGCACAACTTAATACCCCAACCTAGGACACAAATACGAGGACATTTCACAAAAGTCAACTACGGTGGACAATTCTTTGAATTAGTCATGCTAGCATCAGCTAGGCACAATGAAATTGAAGATGTATTATTTAATTGGTCATATTGTACTGAGCAGACAAATCTATGGCTATCGTCACACTTTTCCTCTTTGGCCATTATTGGTATCCATCTGTTGGGGCGTCACAAGAAAGCCAGAGAAAAACTAAAGCGCTTTATACTGAGTTCTAAAGTGACTCGACTTTTGAGGCATTCCCCCCTGCTTCCTCCCCTCCCTGTACATTTTGGTATAGAACTACAAATTGTACGCTTCCTACACGCATTTCGCATGAAGAAACATGAAATGTCAGTTAATGAATGGCAGGGTACTTCATATGAAATTTTCCATAAACGTATTCTGAGCTGCCTCCTGCTCCGTTACTGGTAAAAAAAAATATGACAGCGATAATCCAATCACGTCAACACCTCCCCTCGTGATACGCAGTGTTAATGCAACATGTTACCGTATTTTCCGCACTATAAGGCGCACCTTCAATGAATGGCCTATTTTAAAACTGTGTTCATATATAAGGCGCACCGCATTATAAGGTGCGTAGAATAGACGCTACAATAGAGGCTGGGGATGCGAGACCTGTTGTCGCTCAATATTGGTCCGTATATAAGGCGCGCCGGATTATAAGGCGCACTGTCAGCTTTTGAGAAAAATTGGAGGTTTTTAGGTGCGCCTTATAGTGCGGAAAATACGGTATATCCCGTTTTCATCTACTAGTTTTCCATAGCGTTTCTGCTCGAAAGGATTCTTCATTGGTCGCTCCAAGCAACGTTTGTAAGTTTTACAATATAACTAAAACAATCCATACTTACTAAACAGTCCCATGTGTGATGTCTGTCGGAGTGCTGTCATGCATATTTGTACGTGCTATCGTAACATAATCAAGCTAGTGTCGTTAGCATTAGCTAATATGCTAACACGTTTACAAGTTTTTAACTTACATTGTTTCAATATCGTAAATTTACCAAAAAGTCTTTGTGGCGTTACTGGGTCTGTTTAATGTTAAAGTTAAAGTCCCAATGATTGTCACACACACACACTAGGTGTGGTGAAATTTGTCCTCTGCATTTGACCCATCCCCTTGTTCACCCCCCTGGGAGGTGAGGGGAGCAGTGGGCAGCAGCGGTGGCCCCGCCCGGGAATCATTTTTGGTGATTTAACCCCCAATTCCAACCCTTGATGCTGAGTGCCATTGGAAAACTAGCTTCCGCAGCTAGTGGGTCCATGACGATGACTTCTGTGTGACAGGCACCGTTTGGAAACAAGTAAGGTACATTTACAAAATATATGTATACATTTATTCCTTCTGAAATTTGGTGGGTGCTCTCTATTGCCCGCAAAATAAGATAGTAATTTAGAAGCAAGCTCGCTATTGAGGAAGCTACAGTGATTTGACCATAATATTGAAATATCATTTATATCAGGGGTGTCAAACTCATTTTAGATCGGGGACCACATGGAGAAAAATCTACTGCCAAGTGGGCCGGACTAGTAAAATCATGGCACGATAACTTAAAAACAAAGACAACTTCAGATTGTTTTCTTTGTTTAAAAATAGAACAAGCACATTCTGAAAATGTACAAATCATAATGTTGCTGTTTTTTTTACACTTATATGTTAAGTTAATAATAGTATTCTACCTTTTAATTGTCATTATTTATACTTTCTGAATAAATTATCTGATAATGTTCATCAGTCAACTCATTGGTGTTAATTTTCAATCTTTTAAGATCAAAAAATAATATCAAAATCAAATTACAGGGTGTTTATTTATTTAATAAACATTTTTTTAATTAATCAATCCAACAAAATTATACACAACAATACCATAATAATACAATTCCAATTCCAAAACCAAACCCGAGCCAGCAACATTCAGAATAGCAATCAACAGAGCAATTGAGAGGACACACAAACATGACACAAAACAATCCAAAAGAAGTCAAAACAAAAATGAATAACATCAACAACAGTATCAATACCAATAAGAATTCCATGCACTTTGGAGCGATATTTTATTCGGACGATTGTGGACCGCTTTGGGGGCTTTTGGACTTTGAAGGTATTATTTTTAACGTTCTGAGCTCCTGTTTCCATGCCAGCGTCATAAAGGAAGAAAAATGTTGCTTTCAAATCTAGAATGTCGCTCAACTCGTCGGGGCTGAGGTCGTGCAGCTGAGACTTCAGATGGGTACATTTGCTTCAGTAGTCAACAATGAATCTCCCGAACCTGTAACAAAACATCATAATTAGCTTCACGAGCTCGTGCGAGGTTATTAGAATCATTACCCACATTGTGATCCAGACATTGCACAGCGGTGGAAAGAACAGCTTTGACGTCACACGGGTGTAGCGAGAGCAGCGTACGACAAAGGGCGAGCATGATGGTCGGGGGGTCTGACTCATGCCGCCGTGCAATTAGGCGCCATTCTTCTCTTCATTCATCACCACGGAGAGCGTGCACACATGTGACTTGTTATTTTCACTACGCCTATCAGGCTTTGTGTCCGCACACAAAAAAACAACATTCTTAACCCCCGGTCTTTTGGTTTGAAGAGCAGAGAAGCAGGAACGGTTCTTTAGTTGCTCAAAAAGGTTCATTATGTCTCCTGCCTCATATACTTTTAAAATGTTCTTCCAATCAGACAATATTTTTTGTATATTAGATGGAATTTTTTGATGAAAATATTGTCTGATTAGAGAACATTTTAAAAGTATATGAAGAAGGAGACATAATGAAAAATAATTTCTGTATATTATATTTAATTTTTAGATTAAAAAATCCATCTAATACACCGAAAATATTGTCTGATTGATATTTTCGATATATTAGATGGAATTTTTGGATTAAAAAATCCATCTAATACACCGAAAATATTGTCTGATTGGAAGAAAATTTTAAAAGTATATGAAGAAGGAGATATAAGGAATATATTTTCGGTATGTTAGATGGAATTTTTTGATAAAAAAATCCATCTAATACACCGAAACTATTGTCTGATTGATATTTTCGGTATATTAGATGGAATTTTTGAAAGAAAAATCCATCTAATACACCGAAAATATTGTCTGATTGGAAGAACATTTTAAAATCATATGAAGAAGGAGATATAATGAATATATTTTCGGTATGTTAGATGGAATTTTTTGATAAAAAAATCCATCTAATACACCGAAACTATTGTCTGATTGATATTTTCGGTATATTAGATGGAATTTTTGAAAGAAAAATACATCTAATACACCGAAAATATTGTCTGATTGGAAGAACATTTTAAAATCATATGAAGAAGGAGACATAATGAATATATTTTCGGTATATTAGATGGAATTTTTACATTAAAAAATCCTTCTAATACACCGAAAATATTGTCTGATTGATATTTTCGGTATATTAGATGGAATTTTTGGATAAAAAATCCATCTAATACACCGAAAATATTGTCTGATTGGAAGAAAATTTTAAAATTATATGAAGAAGGAGACATAATGAATATATTTTCGGTATGTTAGATGGAATTTTTTGATAAAAAAATCCATCTAATACACCGAAAATATTGTCTGATTGATATTTTTGGTATATTAGATGGAATTTTTGGATGAAAAATCCATCTAATACACCGAAAATATTGTCTGATTGGAAGACATTTTTTAAAGTATATGAGGAAGGAGACATAATGAATATATTTTCGGTATATTAGATGGAATTTTTACATTAAAAAATCCATCTAATACACCGAAAATATTGTCTGATTGATATTTTCGGTATATTAGATGGAATTTTTGGATAAAAAATCCATCTAATACACCGAAAATATTGTCTGATTGGAAGAAAATTTTAAAATTATATGAAGAAGGAGACATAATGAATATATTTTCGGTATGTTAGATGGAATTTTTTGATAAAAAAAATCCATCTAATACACCGAAAATATTGTCTGATTGATATTTTCCATATATTAGATGGAATTTTTGGATTAAAAAATCCATCTAATACACCGAAAATATTGTCTGATTGGAAGAAAATTTTAAAAGTATATGAAGAAGGAGACATAATGAATATATTTTCGGTATATTAGATGGAATTTTTGAAAGAAAAATCCATCTAATACACCGAAAATATTGTCTGATTGGAAGAACATTTTAAAATCATATGAAGAAGGAGACATAATGAATATATTTTCGGTATATTAGATGGAATTTTTACATTAAAAAATCCATCTAATACACCGAAAATATTGTCTGATTGATATTTTCGGTATATTAGATGGAATTTTTGGATGAAAAATCCATCTAATACACCGAAAATATTGTCTGATTGGAAGAAATTTTTTAAAGTATATGAGGAAGGAGACATAATGAATATATTTTCGGTATATTAGATGGAATTTTTAGATTAAAAAATCCATCTAATACACCGAAAATATTGTCTGATTGATATTTTCGATATATTAGATGGAATTTTTGGATTAAAAAATCCATCTAATACACCGAAAATATTGTCTGATTGGAAGAAAATTTTAAAAGTATATGAAGAAGGAGACATAATGAATATATTTTCGGTATGTTAGATGGAATTTTTTGATAAAAAAATTCATCTAATACACCGAAAATATTGTCTGATAGATATTTTCGGTATATTAGATGGAATTTTTGGATAAAAAAATCCATCTAATACACCGAAAATATTGTCTGATTGGAAGAAAATTTTAAAATTATATGAAGAAGGAGACATAATGAATATATTTTCGGTATATTAGATGGAATTTTTAGATAAAAAAAATCCATCTAATACACCGAAAATATTGTCTGATTGATATTTTCGGTATATTAGATGGAATTTTTGGATAAAAAATCCATCTAATACACCGAAAATATTGTCTGATTGGAAGAAAATTTTAAAAGTATATGAGGAAGGAGACATAATGAATATATTTTCGGTATATTAGATGAATTTTAGTTTTAAAAAATCCATCTAATACACCGAAAATATTGTCTGATTGATATTTTCGGTATATTAGATGGAATTTTTGGATAAAAAATCCATCTAATACACCGAAAATGTTGTCTGATTGGAAGAAAATTTTAAAAGTATATGAGGAAGGAGACATAATTAATATATTTTCGGTATATTAGATGGAATTTTTAGATTTAAAAAAATCCATCTAATACACCGGAAATATTGTCTGATTGGAAGAAAAATTTAAAATTATATGAAGAAGGAGACATAATGAATATATTTTCGGTATATTAGATGGAATTTTTTAATTAAAAAATCCATCTAATACATCGAAAATATTGTCTGATTGATATTTTCGGTATATTAGATGGAATTTTTGGATAAAAAATCCATCTAATACACCGAAAATATTCAGTAAATGTTTCAAAAATGTTTGAAAAGGTAGCACATCCCAAAATTAAGACTAGTAGGACAAAATACTCACATTTCACTTGATTTATTGCTCACATCAAAAAAGAGGAACGCTGTCTTCCTCTTCCTCTTCCACGTTGGTGTGGGTGGGGTAGATCTAAAAAAGGTGCTCTGCGGTTGGTTGTCAGATCCTCACTCTCACTTGATTGGTCACTCACAGCTGAGGGATAGTCATCAGATTGACGATAGACACCTGGTTTGGCTCTGATTCTCTGTCTTCCTCTGTAGGTTGGTTTTTGCCATTGGTAAACTGTTCCCTCTTTGTAGTCATTCAAATCACGTTGGTATTTCTTCATTTTGTATTGTTTGAGTTGTATCTTGAATGAGTCCAATGACTTCAACATTTTCTCTTCCATTTGGGTGACCTCCTCTAATCCCTGGAGGTTGTGAATTTTTGTCTCAAGAGCTTTTATGGTTTCAAGTTTTTTTGACTGCTCAGCTTTTGACTTTTCAATGATCAATACTTCTAGATCTAATGAACATTTGTTTAGGATTTGTTCCCACTTCTTCATAAAGTCAGGGTCATCTGTGCCAAAGGCTGGAATTTTGTTGATTCGAAGCCCTCTGGGGATACGTTGCTGTCGTCTGTACTCAGACAGTGTAACAGCATGCCACAGTAATCGTGTCTCCTGTTTCTTTAAATCTTCAAGTTCAGAAAAAAGGCCTTTAGTATGTGTGCTTTGATTTTCAGTTTGGACCCAGTTTTCAAATTCAGTGTGGGGCAACAGAATACTCTCTATGTCTTCCTCTGAATAGTTAAATGTCTCTGACCTTGCTTCGGTCTGCTGATTGAGTAGCTCAAATGATGTGGCCATTGTGGTTGTATTTGTCCGATTTTAGATTGGAGCAGCAATTTCAAAAGATAACTGGTTCAAAAAGGAGATTGCGCTTCTCAATGTGATTCAAGATGGAGTGCCAAACCCAAAAAAAAGTAATCCAGTAAATGTTTCAAAAATGTTTGAAAAGGTAGCACATCCCAAAATTAAGACTAGTAGGACAAAATACTCACATTTCACTTGATTTATTGCTCACATCAAAAAAGAGGAACGCTGTCTTCCTCTTCCTCTTCCACGTTGGTGTGGGTGGGGTAGATCTAAAAAAGGTGCTCTGCGGTTGGTTGTCAGATCCTCACTCTCACTTGATTGGTCACTCACAGCTGAGGGATAGTCATCAGATTGACGATAGACACCTGGTTTGGCTCTGATTCTCTGTCTTCCTCTGTAGGTTGGTTTTTGCCATTGGTAAACTGTTCCCTCTTTGTAGTCATTCAAATCACGTTGGTATTTCTTCATTTTGTATTGTTTGAGTTGTATCTTGAATGAGTCCAATGACTTCAACATTTTCTCTTCCATTTGGGTGACCTCCTCTAATCCCTGGAGGTTGTGAATTTTTGTCTCAAGAGCTTTTATGGTTTCAAGTTTTTTTGACTGCTCAGCTTTTGACTTTTCAATGATCAATACTTCTAGATCTAATGAACATTTGTTTAGGATTTGTCTGATTGATATTTTCGGTATATTAGATGGAATTTTTGGATAAAAAATCCATCTAATACACCGAAAATATTGTCTGATTGATATTTTCGGTATATTAGATGGATTTTTTTATTACAAAATTCCATCTAATATACCGAAAATATTGTCTGATTACAAGAACATTTGGAAAGGTCCTTTAGTTTTTCTGTGGCTAATCAGAGAAGACGCGCCGAGGTCCCTTCACGTGTGCTCAACTCGGTTTTTGGGACTCTTCTGTAAAGATGATACATATTCATGGGAACAAAACTCACATCTTTATCATAACTTTTTTTTTTTCCCTGCGCCTGCTTATGATTCTATCATTTTATATAAAAGAATATGACAGGCTGTTGGTTTCTTACAGGCGTGTTGTTTTTATTTGTTGTATCATTTGATCCACATTTAGTGCATTTATTTGATTGGAGAAAAACATTTAACTTGGGTGGCTAAAAAAAGTGATGTAATTTATGAATAAAAATGTAGTTTTGCTGTGACGTTTTTGTAGCTTTTATGAGTTTTAAGTAGTTTTTATTTTAAGGCTCATCTCTGGCATCTTTTACACCAGGGGTGTCAAAAATTTTTTTGGTCAAGTTAAAGTACAAATGATAGTCACGCACACACTAGGCGTGGCGAAATGTGTCCTCTGCATTTGACCCATCCCCTTGTTCACCGCCTGGGAGGCGAGGGGAGCAGTGAGCAGCAGCGGCGGCCGCGCCCGGGAATACTTTTTGGTGATTTAACCCCCAATTCCAACCCTTGATGCTGAGTGCCAAGCAGGGAGGTAATGGGTCACATTTTTATAGTCTTTGGTATGACCCGGCCGGGGTTTGAACTCACGACCTACCGATCTCAGGGCGGACACTCTAACCACTAGGCCACTGAGTAGGTCAAGGACCCCAAACTGATGGAGAGAAGGAGCACGGGCCCCTATTTATATATCTTGTATAAAATCATGATTGTAGTTTGTTTTAACAAAGTACATTTTGGACCATTTTATCGTGCAATATTAACAATATTCAAATAACAGAATTGTGGCGCTAATCGCTAGATGGTAACTAAAATGTTAATCGCTTGAAAAATAGTGCCAACCTCTAGCTGACAACTAGGGTGTTAATCGCTAGCTGAAAACTAGTGTGCCAATTGCTACCTGGCAACTAGAGCGCAAATCGCTAGCTGACAATTAAATTTAAATGAAACTGAAAAAAAAAACAGTGCTGTGCCGCTAATATCTGAAAAATAGTGCGCTAATTTCTACCTAGCAACTAGACTGCTAACTGCTAGCTGACATTTAGAGTACCAATTGTTAGCTGGCAACCAGAGCGCTAATTGCTAGCTGACAAACTAGGGCTACAATCGCTAGCTGACAATTACATTTAAATTAAACTGGTTCCAAAGGTACTTTATCGTCCAATACTAACAATATTCTAATAAAAACAGTACTGTGCCGCTAATATTTGAAAACTAGTGCGCTAATTTCTACCTGGCAACTAGACTTCTAACCGCTAGCTGACGTCTAGCGTACCAATTGTTAGCTGGTAACCAGAGCGCTAATCGCTAGCTGACAACAATCGTGCCATTTGCTAGCTGACAACTTGGGTGCCATCGCTAGCTGAAAAATTAATTGTAAACTGGTCGATAAACTAACGATATTCAAATAATAATGGTACTGTGCTGCTGATGTCTAGCTGGATACGATAGCGCTAATCGCTAGCTGACAACTAGCGTGATAATCACTAAATAACAACTCGAGCGCTAATCGCTCGCTGACAATTAAATGTATATTAAACTAGTGCTTTGTTATTGTGCTGTACTGACTATATTCAAATAACAGTATTGTGCCGCTAATCGCTAGCTGAAAAGTAGCATGCTAAATTCTACCTGGAGCGGGGGGTGTATATTGTAGCGTCCCGAAAGAGTTAGTGCTGCAAGGGGTTCTGGGTATTTTGTTCTGTTGTGTTTATGTTGTGTTACGGTGCGGATGTTCTCCCAAAATTAAATCTCTAATTTTTTTTTTTGACCCGCACACTCATAAGGGTTAATTCCCGCCACTCATACTACCTCCAAGTGGAAATTCACCAGGGTGTCTTCTGCAGATATGCAAAAAAAAAAGAAACAAAAAGGGGCTGCAGTGTAACAAAGTAATAGCTTCACTGTAAAAAGTCAGTGTTCAAAAACAAGGAAAAAAATATAAAAAATTAGGGGTATTTTATTTGAACTAAGCAAAATTATCTGCCAATAGAACAACAAAATTTGGCTGTCAAGACTTACCAAAACAAGTTCAATTAGCTAACTTCAATGAACCCAAAAATACCTTAAAATAAGTATATTCTCACTAATAACAAGTGCACTTTTCTTGGTAGAAAAAAAAAAGAGACCTTTTTGCTCAATATGTTGAAAAATATTCTTAAATTAAGTAAATGCTAGTGCCATTATCTTGACATAATGATATGTGCTTGGCATTACATTTCTTAAAACCAGCAAACTTATACTAAAAACTAATTTATTGTTCTTAATGGAAAGGCAACAAAGCAACCGCTTGTTACTCTCGGGGTCTCCTAGCCGCTCAGGCAAATCATACTGTCTAAAAATGCATTTTTCCATCGATAACATGACATCATCGCGACAAGTGCGTGCTCTTTCAGTCAATTAGTGCGCATACAATTTTTTAATTGTAATTTTGAAGAATTTATCTGAACGTGCATGAACTATTTCTGTTCAAAATGGTTTGAAATGTTAAATGTTTAAATATTAACTCACCATTTACTGTACTGTGCCAACTGTACTACTATATGAGTACGTATTTTTCTTGTTTCATTGAAAATGAAACAGTCGTTTTAATTATGAGACACAATTGTGTCAAAATCATGATTTTTTTTTTCATGCTTGAAATAAGAAATTATTACTTTAAAAAAGCAGTTTTATACTTGTGAGTGATGATGACACAGCTTTGCAACAGTTGTGGACTGGACTCCCGCTGATGTGTTGGATCCACTGTGGACTGGACTTTCACAATGTTATGTCAGACCCACTCGACATCCGTTGCTTTCGGTCTCCCCTAGAGGGCGGGGGTTACCCACATATGCGGTCCTCTCCAAGGTTTCTCATAGTCATTCACCGACGTCCCACTGGGGTGAGTTTTTCCTTGCCCGTATGTGGGCTCTGTACCGAGGATGTCGTTGTGGCTTGTACAGCCCTTTGAGACACTTGTGATTTAGGGCTATATAAATAAACATTGATTGATTGATTGATTGATATTCTAGTTATAAGCATGTTTTACTCAATATAGGTCATAAAATCTCAGCAACAACAAGTAAAATAAAGTAACAAAACACTGTAACATAAAATATGCTTAGTGAGAAGAATTATCTTATCAGACAGAAAATAAGCAAATATCACCCTTATTTGAGATATTTCATCTCACTTACCGTATTTTTCGGACTATAAGTCGCAGTTTTATTTCATAGTTTGGCCGGGGGTGCGACTTACACTCAGGAGTGACATATGTGTGAAATTATTAACACATCACCGTAAAATATCAAATAATATTATTTATCTCATTCACGTAAGAGACTAGACGTATAAGATTTCATGGGATTTAGCGATTAGGAGTGACAGATTGTTTGGTAAACGTATAGCATGTTCTATATGTTATAGTTATTTGAATGACTCTTACCATAATATGTTACGTTAACATACCAGTCACGTTCTCAGTTGGTTATTTATGCCTCATATAACGTACACTTATTCAGCCTGTTGTTCACTATTCTTTATTTATTTTAAATTGCCTTTCAAATGTCTATTCTTGGTGTTGGGTTTTATCAACTAAATTTCCCCCAAAAAATGCGACCTATACTCCAGTGTGACTTATATATGTTTTTTTCCTTCTTTATTATGCATTTTCGGCCGGTGCGACTTATACTCCGGAGCGACTTATACTCCGAAAAATACGGTAGATTTCAGTTTTTGCAGTGTTCTTGAAGGGAGACAATGGCGCTCTCCGGCCTGTAGGTGGCAGTGTCGCTACAAGCTCTTTAAGTGTGCCTGAAGATGTGATCCAGGGAGGCCTGATGTTCCATCCCTCTGACGTCAGCGCCTCGCACATAGTGTGTAGTGTCACTGCAAAATGATGTTCCCTGCAGCCATAGAAAAAAACAAATATGGAAGAGGGTGAGCGGAGCACACATCCGATTCCCTTCTACCTGCGTGGTCCGCCACTCCTGCAGGGGTCTGAGTGGCTTTATAAATAGGCCGGGGGGGTGATTCACTCACCCAATCCACCCACTTCCACGTTTGTTGCAGTGGAGTTATTCATAGCCTCCTCATTGATTACTAATCGTAGCAGATGCAGCAGCCGCGGTGCTGGCAAGATGACAAATGACGCCACATAAAAAGGGGGGGGGGTCTTTAAATGCCGGACAGGACCGAGGGCGCCGTCTTCCAAGAGAGCTCCCGCTGCTTTATAATCCATACTCGTCTTTTTGACTTTGTCCCCGCGCAACCTCGCCGTCGTCTGCTACGTCTCTGAAAGGGAAAAAAGGCAGCTGGCCCTGATAAGGATGATTACACCCCGCCGCTTCATCGCCAGAATAATAATAATAACCGGACTGCACACAAATCTGGACCTCTTTTAAAAAGGGAACTGGACTTTTCCCCCCAAAACCATCCACGATACTTACAGTCCCGATCAAAAGTTTACATACACATGTAAAGAACATGATGTCATGGCTGTCTTGAGTTTCCAATCATTTCTACAACTCTTATTTTTGTGTGATAGAGTGATGGGAGCACATACTTGTTGGTCACAAGCAACATTCATGAAGTTTGCTTCTTTTATGAATGTATTCTGAAAATGTGACCAAATCTGCTGGGTCAAAAGTATACATACAGCAATTAGGGATGTCCGATATTATCGGCCGATAAATGCTTTTTTTTATTTCTCTTTGCTATTTGGGCTTATTGGACCCTAATTAGAATAAAAATTAAGAATCATCTTTTGATATGATGTACTTAGTCCATAAGTACACAAACGTGTACCGTATTTTTCGGAGTACAAGTCGCTCCGGAGTATAAGTCGCTCCGGCCGAAAATGCATAATAAAGAAGGAAAAAAACATATATAAGTCGCCAAGAATAGACATTTGAAAGGCATTTTAAAATAAATAAAGAATAGTGAACAACAGGTTGAATAAGTGTACGTTATATGAGGCATAAATAACCAACTGAGAACGTGCCTGGTATGTTAACGTCACATATTATGGTAAGAGTCATTCAAATAACTATAACATATAGAACATGCTATACGTTTACCAAACAATCTGTCACTCCTAATCGCTAAATCCCATGAAATCTTATACGTCTAGTCCGGGGGTCGGCAACCCGCGGCTCTAGAGCCGCATGCGGCTCTTTAGCGCCGCCCTAGTGGCTCTCTGGAGATTTTTCAAAAATGTATGAAGAATGGAAAAAGATGAGGGGAAAAAAATCTATTTTTTTTGTTTTAGAATGTTTTCTGCAGGAGGACAAACATGACACAAACCTCGCTAATTGTTATAAATCACACTGTTTATATTAAACATGCTTCACTGATTCAAGTATTTGGCGAGCGCCGTTTTGTCCTACTTATTTTGGCGGTCCTTGAACTCACCGTATAGTTTGTTTACATGCATAACTTTCTCCGACTTTCTAGGACGTGTTTTATGCCACTTCTTTTTCTGTCTCATTTTGTCCACCACACTTTTAACGTTGTGCATGAGTGCACAAAGGTGAGTTTTGTTGATGTTATTGACTTGTGTGGAGTGCTAATCAGACATATTTGGTCACTGCTTGACTGCAAGCTAATCGATGCTAACATGCTATTTAGGCTAGCGATGTGTACATTTATGCCTCATTTGTAGCTATATTTGAGGTCATTTAGTTTCCTTTAAGTCCTCTTAATTACATTTATATCTCATGACACATGTAATATGGCTTTTAATTTTTTGCGGCTCCAGACAGATTTGTTTTTGTATTTTTGGTCCAATATGGCTCCTTCAACATTTTGGGTTGCCGACCCCTGGTCTAGTCTCTTACGTGAATGAGCTAAATAATATTATTTGATATTTTACGGTAATGTGTTAATAATTTCACACATAAGTCGCTCCTGAGTATAAGTCGCACCCCCAGGCCAAACTATGAAAAAAACTGCGACTTATAGTCCGAAAAATAGGGTACTTGGTCAACAACCATACAGGTCACACTGAGGGTGGCCGTATAAACAACTTTAACACTGTTACAAATATGCGCCACACTGTGAACCCACACCAAACAAGAATGACAAAACACATTTCGGGAGAACATCCGCACCGTAACACAACATAAACACAACAGAACAAATACCCAGAACCCCTTGCAGCACTAACTCCTCCGGGACGCTACAATATACACCCCCCCCTAAAAGGTGCTGTCCACGCATGTGGCCAACTAAGCCTTGTACCCTAAGATTTTTTTGTTAAAATAAAGCCAATAATGACATAATTTAGAAAAGTACCGAAATACTTTTGGTACCGATACCGGTACCAAAATATTGGTATCAGGACAACACTAATACACACACACACCGAGCACCCACTGGCAGAAATGTAGATCGTCGCCTATGTATATACTTATATATTATATTAGGGCTGTCATCCATGTGATCAATAAGAATATGAATGATGATTAATCACTGATTAATCATTTAATTAATGAATCACTTCAAAACAAGAGCATCAACTTGCAACTACAAACGGAATGTGAATTTATTTGTGCTTCCTGGAGAAACGTCGGCCACAGAGATGGCTGTTGCAGGGACTTACTTGGGCGTGAACCTCAATCACGACAGTAAAGATAAATACGGCATTCATTAGTAAGATAAGTGCATCATCACAAAGTATTGCTTTTTTTTTTTTTTTTTTGCTAAATCTTGAAAACAAACTTTTCCACATTGTCAATGGGTGGGTATTGTGTTGAGAATTTTGAGGCGAAAAATGCACGTATTCCATTTTTGGAATGAGGCTGTAACACAACATGTGGAGAAAGTGATCATCCAGTGTTTCCCATAAACTGCCAAGATACCTGTGGCGGTGGGGGCGTGGCTATGGGCGTGGTCACCATGACATCATCGAGTCATTTGCACAATGTACTACAATGATATGATTTTCTCTAAAAAGGCTCAAAAAATGTATACTTACTAATTAATAATAGCAGTTTTGTTTTAAACGTCCATCCATCCATTTTACAATATAATTACACTTTATGTACATATTTATATACAGATTTGAACAATAAGTTATTCACTGAAATACATTTATTAATAAATATCTTATAAAATATAAAAGCTAAAATGTCTCTTAAAGCTCTGCCCCTTTAATTAGTGCATACTAAATAATTTTACTTTAGCCTACTACTACAACCATATTATTTACCAGCAACATAAAGTGAAACAGAGGCAGAGGTGTCCTGCCACAGTCAGTAACAAAATAAACAGAAAACAGTAGTGGTCAAATACAAATAAGGCAACAAGAGAAGTATCCTACACTTCTCTTTTGTAAAGTAAATCTGAACAGCCTATATGGGCATCTACATCTGCTATATGATTTACCTGAGAAGCTGGACAGGACAAAAAAAAAAAAGTTTATTTTTTAAAATTTGTGGCGGACGTAATTCTTTCGTGGCGGGCCGCCACAAATAAACGTGTGGGAAACACTGTCATCTCTCACTGGGAAATGTGTTGACGAAGTGATGACATGTCCTAAATATCGGAGCACGTTTCTAAATGCAGATGACGCCGCTTTTTTTTTTTTTTTTTGGTTTGTTTGTTTTGGGTGGGGGGGAAAAGGGGGGGAGGGGATATGCTGTCAGAAGCGCCGGTAGCATTAATTGCAGCCTTAATTGGCGCGTGCATCATCATTCCTCTCCCTGTGGATATTTTAGTTTATCACCGACTCTCCCAGGGATATGTCGCAACATCACCCCACCTTCCCCTCCACCCCCCCCCCCCCCCCATTTCCATTCCCTAAGCAGGGCAGAGATGCGCACGCACACAAGTGACATTCTGTCAGCGGGGAAAAAATAGCATGCTTTCCATTGACATCACTCCACATCCCGTTGCTAGGAGACAGGGGAGACAACATGTGTTACTATGGCGACTGCACTTCACCTTCAAAAAGCTCCTGACCTTTTTTTTTTGTTGCTCGCCTGCGGTTGGGAGCGCAGGGAGGGCGTTTCACGTCAACACTTCAGGCCGGGCGTCTTTCCGCATCTGAGCGGAGAGAGCATACACACACACACACACACACACACACACACACACACACACACACACACACACACACACACACACACACACACACACGAGGAACGTTATCCGACACTTTTTGTTGTTGTTGACATGATGACACGCTTCCCTAACTTACTCAGTGACCACAGACACAACCTTACTCTAGCAAATATCACTCATCTGTTCCAGGGTCAAACTGTCGCCATATAAAACCATGATCAGTGTAAAAATAAGTAGACATAAGAATAAACAACATTTGGGATGTTTCTTATCGTGCAAGTGTAAAAATAAGTTAGTCACTGTGTTAATAAAAAGAAGTGAACTGCTGGAAAAACAAGGAAAGTCTGCGTTGATTTTGATCGAGATATATTTATCTTACAAAATTCTTCCCTTTTCACGTTGCTTGAAAAATGCAGAAGTTTCAAGATTTTTACAGGATTTTTTTTTCAAGATTTTCCCAACCAAAAATGTTGTGCAGTTTCAGAACATTCAAATTTATCTTTTTTTTTAATGGCAAAACAAAACAATTTAAAACAATAAATCATGGCCAAATGTTGACGCGAGCTAAACTGACTTTTGCTTCAAGCTACGATTTTGATGGCATTTAATTTTTACCGCAAAATTGTTTTTATATATATATTTTTTAATCTAAAATATTAAGCAAATACCTTCAGATTTTAGTGTTAGAAAAAACACGTTTTTTAATTTTTTTTTTTATAAAGCATGGTTATTGAGTTATGATTTTCCAATATTTCTCAAAATGTTACTTTTTTTAAAAAAAAATCAGAAATTGGAAGAAAATCTTTTTTTTTTTTTTTTAAATAAACCCACGGCTGACAATCAGTTGGCAAAACTGACACTCCACGCAGCGACAGAACTACATAATTTCAGAGGCAAAACAACTATTTTTATTTTTGCATTTTTATCCAAAACATTAAAAATAAACAGTTTTATTATATGATTATTATTTGAGACTTAAAGTCTATTGGAATTTATTATTGATCACAGAGTTTATTTACTGGTTCAAGTCAGTCAAAAATAAGGATGACATTTTTCCCCAGACAAACTGATGCACTTTTAAATTGTCTGTTACAGACTAAAAACAATGTTAATAAAGTTATTGACTGTATTTTTTTAGTATGAAATAGTTCAAGTTGGTCAGAAAAAAAAAAAGGTTTAAATAAGGATTACTGCGACCCCGAAGGGAATAAGCGGTAGAAAATGGATGGTTGTTTTGTTTTTGTTTTTTTCAGACAAATTGATGCACGTTAAACATTTTCTGTCACAGACTAATAAAATTATGGTAGTTTATTTTATGTTTTCTTTAATGTTAATAAAGAGACAATGTTATGCAGAGGTGTACTTATAAACACTTTATAGACAAATGATACTATTTATAGTCATGGTGAGAGTGGGGAAGGTGCAAAATGTCCTCTTCATGGGAGAGAAATGTACTAAAAAGCGTGAGTTCCGTGGGCGCATTTCAATTTCTTACACACACTTGTTATTTCATATGTTGACCAGAGGGGGAGCACTTCAAATTTTGACAAACTTGTTATTTCATATGCTGACCAGAGGGCGGAGCACTTTTAAAACCGACACACGGTCAATTTGAAAAATCCCTGTGTTTTGGGACCACCCTCATTTCTAATTTTGATAGATTTCACCACCACAGGTGCAAACGTGACATTTTCTATTAGATGCGATGCTTTTCTGTCCTAACTTGTTCACCGGTCTTCATATGGAAGGTACAAAAATGTTCCTTGTTGATGTCTCAAGAAGGGTAGACACAAACACACGCACAAAGTAAAAATAAAAACCCCAGATCCTTTTATGGAATCATATAGTTTATTTAATCAGCTATATTTGTTTATGGTAAACTTTACGTATAGGTCACTCTGCGTTTACCTGAGAGGTCCAGCATCATTAGTTCCTGTAGTGATTACTACCAATTATAAGACCGATGACAACAGATTTGGTCAATGGAAATCACAGTGATTGGAGAACGCACAGATCAGCTACAATTTGACAAGTTTGCTGCAAGTTGCCATCGGGAAAAGTTCTGGCGTTGAAACAACGTAAGCGAGGCTCGGCCCGTGTTTGGCACAATCCTCCCAGCTGTCATTTTGCTAATTGAGTTCAGCGGGCGCATCCATGTCTCCCCGGAGGGACGCGAGGACTTTTCTTTTTTTTTTGTGGGGGGATTAGATTGACTTCAGGGGACAGTTTTCCACTCCAAGTGTGGCCACCCTGCGCACTGCTGGGCCATGTTGTCCCAACAGGACTGTCATCCCCCCCGGACTGTCATCCCCCCCGGACTGTCATCCCCCCCACATCCTCTATACACTCACTCCCACTAAGGACATTTCAATCAGGTTTGAAAAAAAAATCCAATCTTGAGGAGTTGGTGATTAAAAAGTGTAGCATGAGAACATTCTGGTAATCTTTTAAACATCTTTGGCTTTTTTTGTAAAAAAAAAACAAACAAAAAAAAAGCCAATTCGTACAAACAGATTTTTTTTCCCCCAATTATCTTTTTCTTTCCTATTTAATACATGGAGACGTTTACTTTAGTGAGCACCAAGGCAGCACAAAACAATTGATTCACATCTAAATCGCAAATCTTCATCCCGATTCTATTTCCATTCATAATATTTTTTTTATTTGAATATAAAAATCAATTTTCAAAAAAGACCAGAAATAGCTTTTCTAACCTGTAATCTGTTGTGAACACATTTTGTTATAGTTATTATGCCAAATAAGGGTGCACAAAAAATAATTTGTGTTACATCCAGATCACGATTATTCTTCATCACGATTCTAAATAGGGTCATAAACTTCCAATATTGATTAAAAACTTTTTTTTTTAAAACTTTTTTAATGAGAATCAATTTTCAAATAGATGTTTTGAAGCCATCGCCATGCAACCAGAAGCTGTTCTCACCTGTAAACTATTTTGGAAAAGTTTCCTTAGAATTTTTTTTTAAATATTTATTTATTTACAGACAGACAACATTTTGTATTACATTATTGTTTCTTTTGTTGATATCAAAAGAAACAATAATTATTATACCAAATAAGTAATTAAATCATTGTTATACCATATAAGTGTGCACAAAAAAATCGATTCACATCCAAATTGTGATTCTTCTTTTATCAGATTCTAAATTGATTGATCTTTTTTTTTTTTAATAAAGAACAATTTTTTTTTTTTAAATTAGGAATTGATTTTCAAAAATAACTTTTTAAGTCTTATAATTATACCAAATAAAAGTGCACAAAAAAATCGATTCACATCCAAATCGAGACTTTTCTTCATCCCGATTTTAAATTGATTCATAATGTTTTCTTCTTTTATCAGATTCTAAATAGATTGATAATAAAAAAAAAAATCAATTAAGAAATGTATTTTTTATTAGGAATTGATTTTCAAAAATAAATTTTTAGGTCTTATAATTATACCAAATAAAAGTGCACAAAAAAATTGATTCACATCCAAATCGCGACTATTCTTCATACCGATTTTAAATCGATTCATATTTTTTTCTTCTTTTATCCGATTCTAAATAGATTGATAATTTTAAAAAATTTAATTAAGAATTTGTTTTTTTTTTAATTAGGAATTGATTTTCAAAAATACATTTTTAGGTCTTATAATTATACTAAATAAAAGCGCACAAAAAATCGATTCACATCCAAATCGTGATGAATCTTCATCCCGATTTTAAATAGATTCATAATTTTTTCTTCTTTTATCCGATTCTAAATAGATTGATAATTTAAAAAAATGGAATGAAGACTTTTTTTTTTAATTAGGAATTGATTTTCAAAAATAAATTTTTAGGTCTTATAATTATACCAAATTAAAAAGTGCACAAAAAATCGATTCACATCCAAATCGCGATGAATCTTCATCCCGATTTTAAATCAATTCATAATTTTTTGAATATTTGATTGGGAGAATACAACTTTTTTTTTTTTTTTTTTTTTTTTTTTTAGGAGTACATTTTTTTTAAATAGGTTTTTAAGCCATCTCCATGCAACCAGAAGGAGCTTTTCTCACGTGTAAACTGTTCCTCATAATTATTATACCAAAATAAGTGTGCACAAATTGTGATTCTTCTTTATACCGATTCCAAATAGATTGATACATTTAAAAAAAATCTAAGATTTTAAATCGATTCATAATTTTTTGAAAAATCGATTGGTAAAAAAAAAATAAAAAAAATTTAAGAATACATTTAAAAAATATGTTTTTAGGCCATCTGCATTCAACCAGAAGGAGCTTTTCTAACCTCTAAACTGTTTTGGAAAAGTTTCCTTATAATTATAACAAGTAAGGATGCACAAGGAAAATCGATTTACATCCAAATCGCAAGTCTTCTTCATCTCTATTCTAAATAGATTCATAATTAAAAAAAAAAAATCAATTAAAACAAGAAGAATCCATTTTTCTAAATATATTTTTAGAGGCATCACCGTGCAACCGGAAGAAGCTATTCTAACCTGTGTTGAAATAGTTTCAATATGATATTTATACCAAATATAATATTGCAAGAGTCGGTTTGAATTAAGAATCGTGTTGAATGGAGAATTGAATCGTCACCCAGGAGTCGTTAGGTGCCTAAAGATTCACGCCCCTAGGGACAACTCTCCAGACATGCCTGTGACTGACGGAACCTTGCATGTGCAGGTTTGATGAAGTTGTATGGCTTTGCTCCATCCGGGGGACGCACCCGACACAAGTAAGACACCAACTGTATCAGAAAAATAATTAAATACAGACAATGGCGTAGTTCTAACGGAATAAAAACAAAAAAATACAAATTAATGACAAGGTAAGTTTAAAAAAAAAGTGCCATATTTGCTTCTAATACGTCAAAAAAAGGACAAACCTTTACTCTAGGCTGGACTGTACTATATGTTGCCCGCTTTCCCCCCAACCACTGAGGTGTTGTTGGCAAAAGAAGGTCCGAGCTGGGGTGGCGGAGGATGTGACTGACAAACCACTGCTACCTGCTCGTTGCTTGAGCTCCAGAAACTACGTTAATGTTAAAGTCCTCAGCGCCGGACTGTGTACAGTCGTCCCTCGCTACATCGCGCTTCAAAATACCGCAACTTCACTACATAGCAGGTTTTTTTTTAAAGCATATTCTACATATTTTTGGCCGAAATTAAGTGTTAAATTAAGCCTTATTTAGGTTTTGTATGTACAGCAGTACCTAAACCTACCTACACGCTTAATTGGTTCGGTGATGAAGCTCTTAACTCAAAACACTTGTATCTCGAGAAAAGCCTTATCCCTGCAGCTATAGCCGCCCTAAGCAGCAGGCCCGGCCGACCTGTCTGACAAGCCTGTAAATGTGTTGGTCATGTATGATGTCTTTTTGTTATTTTTGTTTGTGATGTGTTATGTCTATTGTTTAAATGTACGGCAGTGAAAATGAATTTCTCCAACGGGGACCAATAAATCTAAATCTAATCTCAAATCAATGTCTCCCACTGAAATGATTTAAAATCAATGTGTTCATACTGCAAGTATTGTATCTATTACCCACCAGCTGTTTAATTGCAACGTGCATCTTAGTTGTAGTTTTCATTAACAAAGTTGGAGGTGTTAAAATTGTCGCTAATGCTAATCAGTAGCATG
>NC_084733.1:18293553-18328553 GCF_033978785.1 Entelurus aequoreus | reverse complement strand
ATTGGCGCTCTGAACTTCTCCCTACATCCGTGTACACAGCGGCGTTTTAAAAAGTCATACATTTTACTTTTTGAAACAGATACCGATAATTTCCATATATTACATTTTAAAGCATTTATCAGTCGATAATATTGTCAGTCCGATATTATCGGACCTCCCTGATTTTGTCTGGCAGGCAGACTGTCAAGAACCACGACGCAAACGTCCGTCAGTGTTAGCGACGCAGTGGGGATGGAATTAGACAAGTGCGCTGACATCACACTTCATGACACCTGCTTGGCCAGTTTGTGTCCAGCTGGGGGATGGGAGGCATCAGAGGGAGTATTTTAGAACACTGGAGGGCGGCCATAATGATTGGCTCATAGGGAAACATTAAAAGCAGCAGGGTAATGGAAGAATGTGCAGGTAGGCAGCAGTCGCAGACACATTGAGCACTGAGATCATCAGATTGCAATGGAACCGGTTTTTAGGTCAACAGTCCTCGAAATAGCTGAATCACGCCAGCATAAGCGGTCATTGACACATGCAAAACATTTACCGTATTTTTCCATTCATTTTCTCAAAAATCGATAGTGCGCCTAATGTACGGAATAATTCTGGTTGCGCTTACCGACCTCGAAGCAATTTTATTCGGTGCGGATCATTCACAACCTTGGTTTTTTTAGAACATACACTGCAAAAAGTCAGTGTTCAAAAACAAGTTAAAAAAATACACAAATTAGGGATATTTTATTTGAACAAAGCAAAATTATTTGCCAATACAATAAGAAAATTCGGCTTGTCAAGACTTTCCAAAACAAGTAAAATTAGCTCACATGTCTTTACTGTGTATATAATTAAACAGTGTTTATGTTGTGTACAATTTATAATATGTTGTGAAAAGGAAATTTCATAATTTTTGGAAGCTCATCTTGTATTTGACATTGTTTATAGGGTTAGGCGCAATAAGTGTTCCACTTCAGCCTAAACCCTTTTGGTCTGCAACATTTTCAATTTATGAATGTACAATGGTTTGTTTATGTAAAACTGTTTGTTTATTTTGTTGACCATTGACCGAAGAAACTAACTAACTAACCTCAATGAACCCAAAAATACCTTAAAATAAGTGTATTCTCACTAATAACAAGTGCACTTTTCTTGGTAGAAAAAAAAGAGACCTTTTTGCTCAATATGTTGAAATATATTCTTAAATTAAGTACATGCTAGTGCCATTATATTGACATAATGATATGCGCTCGGCATCATGATTTTTTTTTTCATGCTTGAAGTAAGAAATGATTACTTTAAAAAAGTAGTTTTATACCTGTGAGTGTTAATGACACAGCTTTGCATCAGTTGATATTCTAGTTTCAAGCATGTTTTACTCAATATAGGTCATAAAATCTCAGCAACAAGCTGTTATATCTTACTGAGATCATTTAGGACCAAAACCCTTAAACAAGTAAAACACTCGAACATAAAATCTGCTTAGTGAGAAGAATTATCTTATCAGACAGAAAATAAGCAAATATCACCCTTATTTGAGATATTTCATCTTACTTAGATTTCAGTTTTTGCAGTGTACTCATAATCTGTTTATGCAATCAATGTTGCTCAAATGTGATGACCTTGTTAAATATAATACATTAATAATCTTATATAAAGCATTTAGCAAATTATTGCCGCCTAATCTACAACGTTTTTTTATAAGACGAGTGCAGGCTCATAACTTGAGAGGTTTTGGATATTTCTCTTTTCCGAGAGCTCAAACCACTCGTAAACGTTTTTGTGTGTCAGTGTGCGGAGTAAAACTATGGAACAAACTGGACTTGCAATGCCAAACTATTAATCGATTTAAACTATTATACAAACATCGGGTCTGGTTCAAATATAGAGATGAGGGTCTTTAATTTGACCTGCTGTTGTACTCTGTCTCAAAGTGTTAACATGTGCTCAATGTTTCCTTACCATTATTGCTATGTTGTCTATTACCATTCTTCCTACATTTATACAAATTATTGTTACAGTGTAATAATTATTGTTACCTGTAGTAATGCCACTATAATACAACATTTGTATTATAATCCTTGAACAAAGTAACAGTGAAACTCAATGGAATAATCACTGAATGGAGAACTGGGGGTGGGATTAAATAAATTATCTTCTTCCCACTCCCTTTCAGGCAAAACTGGACAATCATGCATTACATACCTTTTGCACTATATACATTTATATTATAATGTGTTGTCAACTTTGTACTTTTTTTTTTTAATGTCATTGCCTGAAATAAATAAATAAATAAATGAAATGAAAATGAAAATACATGGTGAAATTAGTGTGACCAGCAGATGGCAGTCACACATACCAGATACGTTTGGACTGCAGGTTGCCGCCTGTTCAAAAAGTACCCATAAGCAAGCAAGACCAAAACTTGAAAGATTCATTGAGAATATAAAACATTACACACGGCGTTCAAAATGTTTTCAAAATGTTTTAGTGCAACATTTGTAAGCTATGAAACCGCAATGCTTGATGGTTTTTCGGCGCATTATGGCTACCGTAGTCAGACGTACTGTGCTTCACGGGTATTGTTACAGTGTGTGTATAAGGACCCTAAAATGGCACATGTTAGGAGACATCTGGCGTTTTGTTTGGCCTTATGATGCAAAACCAACTTTTCTTACTTATCGGTTCCTGCTGATGTGTATTTTGGATCTGCATAAGTCCAGAAAATGTGCGTGCGTCCGCCATAGTCAATAAGTTACTTCTTTTCCTCTATCTTCTTGTTGAGGGGCATGCATCCTCTGCTGTTGCCATTTAGCGTATAGTTCTAACTTAATCTGTTGGTAGACTCCATATATACTTCAATACGACAAATTTGAATGCTTAAAACAAATAACGACATAGGGATCGTAAATGTAAAGTGGTAATTGTTTTTTAAAGACATCTGATCACAATCATTTTTAAAGTTAAACTCATGGCGCAGGAAGTTGAATGATGCGGACACATTTGTTAATAGATACTTTCAAATGCACTTCTGCCTTAGAGACTTTGTATCTGTAAGTGATATACAACTATAATTATTTGAGACTTGTTTATATTGACAAATGTGCTGTTTTAGACTACAATATTATTCAACGAAGGCTAGTTATTAGTACGCATGTCTAGCTTGTGTGCTATTGTACGCTTAGCTGTTGTCTAGCTGCACACTAGTAGTAGCCCATAGTCAACCATGTTTACCTTTTGTAAATAACTTCAGGAACAGACCAACATTGTGTGCTTATTGGAAGACAATAGTGTCCAGTTTTTCATAAGTAAGGACTGCTTGTATCGGAGCTAATATCGTGGGGAGTGTAAATGCAAGCCGATGTAATGCGATATTTTTTATTTTGCTGATATCATAGTGATATTTGATATCAATATCGGATTCGGACACCCTTAATAATTACCTACACCAGGAAGTTGTGTATTCGCCAGCGTCTTCTTGTCAGTTAGTTATTTAGCAACGTAACTCAAAAAGTTAAGGGCAGATTTTGATGACATTTTTAGGAAATGTTTGAAATGGGATAAGGAACTAGTAATCCAGATCATTTGTATTATGTTAACTTGAGTTTACATTACAAGGCTGAACTTCTCTTGTGTATGCTAGCTGCTCGGACAGTTTGAACTTCTGACCTTTTCGTAGCCGCTCCACAATGAAAGTGAACCCGGTGGTGCGTGGATGCAGCACGTGTTCGTATTTCGGGAGGTTGTTCTCGGAGGCAAACTTATCGCTCCTCGCTCTCGTGTTTTCTGCAAGAGATGGACGGGGCATAAAGCGGACAGCTGGAGTCACAGCAATCACATGGCAGAGCAGCACACAAGAGTATTTTCAAAAGGACTGACTTCATATACTGTAAACAATAGAGGGCAACGACTGTGATAGTATAGTACTATTGTGTTTAAATTAAACATAACAGTAGTAACAATAATAATGATAGTAGTGTTGGTTGCAGAGTGACCATGTTCTAGCAGAGGGCCAGAGACACACATATGTTAAAAAAACCAAAACAAGGATATAAACATAGCAAAGATGAGTGTTTATTAACCAAACATTTCCCTGGAACATGTAAACTATATGGTGACTCATTAGTCATATTATGTAACGCAAGAAGCTCCTTCAGGCAGCCATGGAGGACAAAAGGGACTACAGAGAGGCAGTTAATCTGGACGCAGACCTCATGTGTATCCCCCTTTAGCTTGTGATTCTTACACAAGCTTATGTGTCATTTGTAGAAGATTTAAGTCCGGCTTAAGTGCGCTTTCACCTCGCGCATGTATAAGGGTTGTTTGTTTGTCCATCCAACCTCCATTAAAACTGCATGACCATAGCCAGTGAACACAGCCCCGTTTTAACTCGGTAATTCCTCCAATACTCTGTTCTAACAGTGGTAGTTCTTTATCTAATCGCTAGGTGGAAGAATGCTGAAATCACAGGCGGAAGTTGTTCTGCAAAAACTTGGTCAACTGGACAATTGCAGCTATGATCGTTCGCTGTGTTAGCATTTCGTGTTAACATTGCGAGTCTTTCCACATTGCTCAAAAGGCTCACCATTGTCATGTGGAGCTGTGTTATTAATGTCCAACATGAAGCGCATCTTGCATCTCCACTTATCATGGCCCGCCAGCTTTTACTAGCTGATCGCAGTCTTCCTCGCGTCCCGCTGTTGTCTTTTGACATTGCTCGTGTCAAAGATTCCCCAATGAGGAGAGGTGTTATTGATGAGACAAAAGTCGAAGATGAAGTGCATTAAAAATGTGATTGTCACAACGAAGATAGCGCAGATTTGCCGCCTGTAGAATGCCTGGTGAGTATCTTTATCGATCCTCATAACATAAAAACTGAAAAAAGGATAAAAATGCCTAGTATGTAATAAATATCAGACATACAGTGCATCCGGAAAGTATTCACAGTGCTTCACTTATCCACATTTTCTTATGTTCCAGCCCTTTTCCAAAATGGAATACATTAATTTTGTTCTTAAAATTCTACAGACAATACACCATAATGACAATGTGAAAACGTTTTTAAGTTTTTTTTGAAAATGAAGCAAAAATCACATGTACATAAGTATTCAAAGACTTTGCTCAATACTTTGGTGATGCACTTTGGCAGCAACTCCAGCCTCAAGTCCTTTTGAATACGATGCCACAAGCTTGGCACACCTATCTTTGGGCAGTTTCGCTCATTCCTCTTTGCTGTGCCCTCATAGGAAACATCTCTCAACTGCATATGCCAGATATTGGTAGTTTTTTTTTTTTTTAAAGTAACGTGTTAATTACTTTCACTAGTAATTAATTACATTATTAAAAAGTAGTTCCGTTAGGAATTTAAGTACTTTTTTGGTAAAGTAACTATAATTAATTCGTTTTTGAAAGATCAGTTAGAATAATACATACTGTTGGATATAGAGAACATTCAAACCCTTTATTTACCGTAATTTCCGGACTATAAGCCGCACCTGACTATAAGCCGCACCAGCTAAATTTAGGGGAAAAGACAGATTGCTCCATATATAAGCCGCACCCGACTATAAGCCGCAGGGTTTTGATGTGTAATTACCGTAGTATATAGGGGTTCCTGCTACCACGGAGGGGATTGTCGGGACAGAGATGACTGTTTGGGAACGCAAAGCGTCCCATTTATTAACAATAAATCTTTCAATCATTCAATCATATTAACAATAAATCTTTCAATCAATCAAACTTTCACATCTTTGACATGGCGAACAGCATTCGTGCAGAATACAAATAATACAACGGTGCAAAGTAATATAAAGTGCTCGCCTGGACGTTATCAAAATAACCAGCCTACCGGTATATGAAAAGTCAGTCTTTAATCATTGTGTCATCGTCTTCCTCCTGCGTACTAAAACCACCGAAATCCTCTTTGTCGGTGTCGGAGAAGAACAGGCCGTAAATAAGCCGCACCGTTGTATAAGCCGCAGGGACCAGAACGAGGGGAAAAAGTAGCGGCTTATAGTCCGGAAATTACGGTAATTAAATCGAAAATACTGAAATTCTACGACATAGTGAATTTGCAAACAGCTAAAAAGAATATACAACAATTCTTCTCAACAAAAGAGGAGAAATATAACCTTAGAGAAAAATGTAATTTAAAACATTTGTACGCACATACAACACTTAAGACCTTTAGTATATCAGTATGTGGAATTAAATTATGAAATGGATTAAGCAAATAAATCAAACAAAGTACTAATATGATCCAATTCAAGAAACTCTTCAAACTTAAAGTGTTTACGAAGTACAAAGAAGAAGAACCATGATAAACATTCCGAATTTATTTCATCCATCCATTCATTTTCTAGATAATCTTATTTATCTCACCATATTAAAGTACCAATGATTGTCGCACACACACTATGTGTGGTGAAATTAGTCCTCTGCATTTGACCCATCACCTGGGAGGTGAGGGGAGCAGTGGGCAGCAGCGGTGGCCGCGCCCGCGAATCATTTTTGGTGATTTAACCCCCATTTCCATCCCTTGATGCTGAGTGCCAAGCAGGGAGGTAATGGGTCCCATTTTTGTAGTCTTTGGTATGACTCGGCCGGGGTTTGAACTCACAACCTACCGATCTCTAACCACTAGGCCACTGAGTAGGGAAATATAACTTACTTCACAAATGATTATTTATTGTTAATCTTAATACTTATGGAGTATATTGTGAATAAATTGAAAACAGGAAGTGAACAAAAGTGTTAGCAACTGCTATTACTCCTTTTCGAACATGTTGAATAGAGAAACTGGAAATTGTGATGTATCATGTTGTACACTACCGTTCAAAAGTTTGGGGTCACATTGAAATGTCCTTATTTTTTAAGGAAAAGCACTGTACTTTTCAATGAAGATAACTTTAAACTAGTCTTAACTTTAAAGAAATACACTCTATACATTGCTAATGTGGTAAATGACTATTCTAACTGCAAATGTCTGGTTTTTGGTGCAATATCTACATAGGTGTATAGAGGCCCATTTCCAGCAACTATCACTCCAGTGTTCTAATGGTACAATGTGTTTGCTCATTGGCTCAGAAGGCTAATTGATGATTAGAAAACCCTTGTGCAATCATGTTCACACATCTGAAAACAGTTTAGCTCGTTACAGAAGCTACAAAACTGACCTTCCTTTGAGCAGATTGAGTTTCTGGAGCATCACATTTGTGGGGTCAATTAAACGCTCAAAATGGCCAGAAAAAGAGAACTTTCATCTGAAACTCGACAGTCTATTCTTGTTCTTAGAAATGAAGGCTATTCCACAAAATTGTTTGGGTGACCCCAAACTTTTGAACGGTAGTGTATGTATGCATGTTCCAAATAAAGTAATTTTCAGAACACTAGTAACAACTAAAGGACGACTCCCTAAAACACCTGGTACTCTGCAGTTTAGTACATAACAGCCAGTATTTGAAGAAACACTAATATATTGTCAGTAAATAATCAAAACTGAGCTTCAATTACAAAGTTCTTGGAAGAAATTGCATTAAGTGTACCTAATGTTGGGCAAGTGCCACCCCCCCCCAAACCCCCTTGTCTTGCTACCAAATAAGCCTGGAGATTTAAGAGGCTTACATGCTGTATGTGCACATACATGACATTGAACATGAAAAGACCCTAAAGCTACTGCTGAATTATGATGTAACTTCACCAGACCCTTAATGACCACATGATATGCACATAGACATTCACCTTCACCTCTTATGAAGCACCACTGGACTTTGCTCGGCTTAAGGAAGGGGGACATTTATGCGCTGGTGTCACTTGTCACATCAAGAGTCTTCTCGGTGAGATGACAGTGTGGAGTCCAAGCATTTGGTTATGCATTATCGCTTACAAATTGTGTTTCCATAGCGATGTCAGGGCAAAAGGGCTCGGGCAGGTGAAAGGCCAGCGCTGGGCGAGAGTGACAATGTGAAATGCGGGCGTGTTCTCTGCCTCTTACCGGTGAGGTCGGTGCCCTCGGGAAAGAGAAGCAGCTGCAGGGGCTCTCTGATGTCGCAGAAGTAGTCGAGCATGTTCTCCATGTGCTCCTTGTCCTTCTCCCAGCGCCGATGGATGAATACAAAGCAGGCCACCTGCATGGCCCAACCTGGAACATGAAGGATTCAGTTTTACGAGAACTCATTGTACAAATGTGCAAAGTTCCGTCTCTAAACCCTTTCGCTTTATTTATGGTGGGTTTTCAGATGAGTAACTGTCCTCAAATTGATGAGGATCACTGTGAGGGTGCGCACGTCCCTCTCTCTCTCTGGCCAGGAGAGCGAGGACGCGCCTGCACAGTGACAGCGGGAGCAGCAAGCGCCCCGTCACAAAGACAATGTCAGTGTTGTGACTTGGAGAAGATAACGTTTTGAGTGGCGTGTAGTCAGATGTACACCACAACGCAAGACACGCACTCAAGAGACTCACCGGGCAACAGGCTGTTGTCAGGGCGTCACGTGGAGTCAGTCAAAAGGACGCTGCACGTTCAGATGACGCCATATAAGCACGCCCTGCGGAGGTCACATGACCAGTGGACCAGACCAAGCGGTCTTAAGGTGGACTTATTATTTATTCATGGAGTTGCTAAATATTAAATTTCGTCTGATGATGAAATGGATATATAGACATATATTGGATCATGTTTAGCATGTAATATTGTCAATTTATTATCTATATTCCGTATTTTTCGGAGTATAAGTCGCTCCGGAGTATAAGTCGCAGCGGCCGAAAATGCATAATAAAGAAGGAAAAAAACATAAGTCGCACTGGAGTATAGTGTATTACATCTGAGGTCCACTGCGGCCCATATGGACCACAGCTTAGGAGGATATTTTTTGGTGTCCCACGAGGGGGCGCTCGCGGCCCAAAAATGGGCACCTATTCAATAATACCACCTTAACATTTGACAACAAAACAAATACACAAAGCGACTCGGTAAAGAATCTCGATTTTATCTCCGACCCAACTCTGTCATGAGTCATACATGAAGTGTGTTAGTAAAACAGCTAAAATTTGTCCCATTTTGTCGACCATCGACGCTGAGATCATTATTTAGTTACGTCTTGTCTCGATTACTGTAACGTACTGTTTTCGGGTCTCCCTATGTCTAGCATTAAAAGATTGCAGTTGGTACAAAATGCATCTGCTAGACTTTTGACAAGAACAAGAAAGTTTGACAATATTACGCCTATACTGGCTCACCCTGCACTGGCTTCCTGTGCACTTAAGATGCGACTTTTAAGATTTGACTACTTACGTATAAAATACTAAACGTGTGGGGTGCGGGCGACTTAATCTGCAGTCCCTTTCCAGGGTTTCGCGTTGTTCCCGTTGGATTGAGTTTTTTGAGCCGAGGATGTCATTGTGGCTTGTGCAGCCATTTGAGACATTTGTGATTAAGGGCTATATAAGTACACTTTAATTGATTGATGTTAGGAAACACTACTTTATACCATTTCTGACATTTCCTGTAAATTACCCATACCTTTTTGAGTTATGTTGCTTGGTAAACTGACTGACTGACAAACAAACCCCGGCAAATACATACCCTCCCGGCGGAGTAACTTGCAAGCATGTTGAAATCGAAGACAACGTATAACCCTGGCTTCCTTCCCCTTTTGGATAACATTTAAAATCCCCCTACCAAAGCCAGGCACAGCCTTGAGCGCAGCCTTGAGGCAGATCTTCTCCAGGCGTAGGTAGCTGTACCTCAGCAGACAGCACCAGAGGAACATCCAGTCCAGGCGCGTGCGGTGGTTCATGATGATGACGCTGCGTTCCCCGGGGACAAACGCGTCGCCCGTGATCACCACCTTCACCCCAAACACCAGCTCCAGCAAGGACTGCAGATGGGAGGAGGATAGGAGAGATGGTGTACAATAGCATGAGGAGTTGGGCTATAATGTTAGACTTGCTAAGATATGCCAAAAACATCCTATTTTTGTTCATTTGCTACAAACTGACAAAGCAGTGATATTATTGCTAATTGATATGCTCGTATTCTTCATCTTCTCATCCCACAGTTCAATGAGTGTTGGTGTCAAACTTGGAAAAAATGCAGGAGACCAGACCAAGGACACACATAAATAAGTCGATCAGATGTATTTACCACAGGTAGGGTGAGCCAGGTAGCGACGATGCGATCGGTGATCCAGCGGTACCAGGCGGGGGACAGCAGCATGAGGGGCAAGAACGGACCCAGCATGAAAACACTCCCGAAGAAACTGGCCAAAAACAGGGTCAGCAAAAAGTACAGGCCCCGCACCGACACAGACATCTGTCAAGACAGAGAGCAATGGCATTAAATTACCAAGAGGGGAAAAGTCAAAACTAAATTAAATACAGACTAAGTAGTTCTTTCCCATGCTTCACCAAACACATGAAGGATTACGGACAGTCGTCAACGCTGAAGCCCGTTCTTCCGATGTACTGTATTTTCCCACAAACAGTGGAAAATCCAGTGCAGACATTCCTGGGGAGGAATGTAAATAGAGGAACCATTCTGACTGTGGGTAAGTAATTTTGGCTACATGGTCACTCGAGTGGCTTTAAATTCCTAAAATGTACTGTAGCATGAACGTAGCACACTTTTGACAGCTTTTCTCTGAATGCTGTCAGAAGATGTGCTGTTGGCGGTGTTAGTGGTCGGCAAATTGAGCGATTCACCGGTGGTAAAGAAATACCGTGTGGAATTGATTGTTGATTAGTTTGATTGGGATATGGGTTAATTTTATTTGCGAGCAAAAATTTGAGTTGTTGCAGTGAAACCCCGTAAGATCCGACCAAAACATTTGGTCTTACTCGCTAACATTAGCTTTTGCCGAGATATTGACATAACTTTGTTTTTCCAAACATGGGAAGAAAAGAAAGTGAGTTTGAAGGATAGTGCTGACAAGAAGAGGTGAATGATATTACAGTGTTTCCCACACATTCATTTATTTGTGGCGGCCCGCCACGAAAGAAATAAGGCCGCCACAAAAAAAAAAAAAATTTTTTTTTTTGTCCTGTCCAGCTTATCAGGCAAATCATATAGTTGATGTAGATGCCCATATCGGCTGTTCAGATTTACTTTACAAAAGAGAAGTGTAGGATCAAGATTTTTGGAGCTCTTTGTTCAGTGGGTCAGATGGTTGATGAAGCTTTGTGTCTATCTACCACCACTACTGTTTTCTGTTTATTTGTTACTGACTGTGGCAGGACACCTCTGCCTCACTTTATGTTGCTGGTAAATAATATGGTTGTAGTAGTAGGCTAAAGTTAAATTATTTAGTATGCACTAATTAAACGGGCAGAGCTTTAAGAGACATTTTAGCTTTTATATTTTTATAAGATATATTTTTTGTAAGAACCACAATTAATAAATATATTTCAGTGAATAACTTATTGTTCAAATCTGTATATAAATATGTACATAAAGTGTTGTAATTATATTGTAAAATGGATGGATGGATGGATGGATGGACGTTTAATTTTTTATTTTTTTATTTTTTTTATAATGTCCTGTCCAGCTTCTCGGGCAAATCATATAGCAGATGTAGATGCCCATATCGGCTGTTCAGATTTACTTTACAAAAGAGAAGTGTAGGATACTTCTCTTGTTGCCTTACTTGTATTTTGACTTTATTAAATGTATTTATATTATCATTTGGTGCAGCCGGGCCGGAGCAGGAGGGGATAGAAAGAGAGAAAAAGGAAGACAGAGGGGGGAATTGTGGGGACAAGAGGGGGATTAGACAGGGAGACAAAAACAACAACAGCAAACACAACAACAACAACAACAGAGCAACATCAGCAAATACGACATGTACAAATATGATGGTAAAAGTAGTAGCAAATAAGCAGTTAGCGAAAATTTTAAAAAAAATACAGAAATGACAATGAGCATTATTACACTAAAAATGGAGCAATATGAATACCAATAGAAATAGTGCTATTGATAATAAACAATACCAGTACTTTACCTTTATTATCAACAATACAATTGTTCAAATGCAACAATACGTATACGTAATGATAACTTGAGATACGAAAGAATGCAGAAAAATGGAGGGGAAGAAAGAGAAGCAACCTACATTAACCTTGTAGATTGTTATAGTAACAATAGGTTAAGCTTTGTCAGTGTGCCATGTGTTATACCCAGTTTACCCTAGGGCAACAACATTAATATATGTTTGATGAAACGTGATTATGAGCATGAGTGTATGTGTGCATATGTACTTGTATATGTACAGAATGTGTGTGTGCTTGTACAGTGAATGTATATGTACAGTATGTGTATATGTGTGTTTGAACAGTGAATGTATATGTACAGTATGTGTATATGTGTGTTTGTACAGTGAATGTATATGTACAGTATATGTATGTGTGTGTTTGTACAGTGAATGTATGTGTAGTATGTGTATGTGTGTGTTTGTACAGTGAGTGTATATGTACAGTATGTTAGATGTATGTTTTTTTTATGGATGGACGTTTAAAACAAAACTGTTATTATTAATTAGTAAGTATACATTTTTTGAGCCTTTTTAGAGAAAATCATATCACTGTAGTAAATTATGCAAATTACTCGATGATGTCATGGTGACCACGCCCATAGCCACGCCCCCACCGCCACAGGTATCTTGGCAGTTTATGGGAAACACTGTATTCATTGAATTAAAGAAATAAATAATTAAAAACATGACAGAGCGTGCGACTGACTTGACAAAGCTGTTGGAATGTAGCACGGCCAGTCTGCACCAAAACATAACTTTGTCTTGAATTTGAAAAAAAAAAAAAAATCATTTTATTTTTCACTAAAGAAGGGTTCTGTGAATGCGCATATGAAACTGGTGGGGTTCGGTACCTGCAACAAGGTTAAGAACCACTGCTCTAGACACACGAGAGCTGCGAAGGAGACAGAATGGAGAAAGTATTCGAAGAAGGTAAAAATAAAGAAGAGAAAGCTGGATTGGGTTCATACAGAATAATGTGTGTAGTATTTTATTGTCTAATACTGTATGTGTAATGAAAGAAAGTAAGGAAATGGCTGTCATTGTTTACACCACACGGCACACGCACAATTCACCAACATTGTCTTGTCATTCCACACTTTTAGCAAAAGTTAACCAAAGAGCGTGACATTGTTGTATTTGAAATAATATGACATGTGTATTAGTATTATTGTGTACTTGTGTGTACTGCATGTCTAGTTAATACAATGATTCTCAAATATTTTCTGTTACGCCCCCGCAATGAAGAAAATATTTTGCTCCCCCCCACTCCACCGTTACTAAAAATAGTATAATTTGTCTATAAAATGTATATAACTATTCCTCTGCATAACATTGTAAGCTTATTAACATTAAAGGCCAACTGAAATTACATTTTTTTATTTAAACAGGGATAGCAGATCCATTCTGTGTCATACTTGATAATTTCGCAATATTGCCATATTTTTGCTGAAAGGATTTAGTAGAGAACATCGACGATAAAGTTCGCAACTTTTGGTCGCTGATAAAAAAAGCCTTGGCTGTACCGGAAGTAGCGTGACGTCACAGGTTGAAGGGCTCCTCACATTTCCCCATTGTTTACACCAGCAGCGAGAGCGATTCGGACCGAGAAAGCGACGATTACCCCATTAATTTGAGCCAGGATGAAAGATTTGTGGATGTGGAACGTGAGAGTGAAGGACTAGGGTGCAGTGCAGGACGCATCTTTTTTCGCTCTGACCGTAACTTGGGTACAAGCTGGCTCATTGGATTACACACTCTCTCCTTTTTCTATTGTGGATCACGGATTTGTATTTTAAACCCCCTCGGATACTATATCCTCTTGAAAATGAGAGTCGAGAATGCGAAATGGACATCCACAGTGACTTTTATCTCCACGACAATACATCGGCGAAGCACTTTAACTACGGAGCTAACGTGATAGCATCGGGCTTAACTGCAGATAGAAACAAAAGAAATAAACCCCTGACTGGAAGGATAGACAGAAAATCAACAATACTATTAAACCATGGACCTGTAAATACACGGTTAATGCTTTCCAGCCTGGCGAAGCTTAACAATGCTGTTGCTAACGACGCCATTGAAGCTAACTTAGCAACGGGACCTCACAGAGCTATGCTAAAAACATTAGCTATCCACCTACGCCTGCCAGCCCTCATCTGCTCATCAACACCCGTGCTCACCTGCGTTCCAGCGATCGACGGAGCGACAAAGGACTTCACCCGATCATCCGTGCGGTCGGCGGCTAGCGTCGGATAGCGCGTCTGCAATCCAAGTCAAAGTCCTCCTGGTTGTGTTGCTGCAGCCAGCCGCTAATACACCGATCCCACCTACAACTTTCTTCTTTGCAGTCTTCATTGTTCATTAAACAAATTGCAAAAGATTCACCAACACAGATGTCCAGAATACTGTGGAAATTTTGAGATGAAAACAGAGCTTTTTGTATTGGATTCAATGGTGTCCGAATACTTCCGTTCCAACGATTGACGTCATGCGCATACGTCATCATACATAGACGTTTTCAACCGGAAGTTTAGCGCGAAATTTAAAATTGCACTTTATAAGTTAACCCGGCCGTATTGGCATGTGTTGCAATGTTAAGATTTCATCATTGATATATAAACTATCAGACTGCTTGGTCGGTAGTAGTGGCTTTCAGTAGGCCTTTAAAGGAAACAACACACTAGTCGTTTCTCGTCTCCCACCGTGGTTGCAGTGAAGCCAAGTGCTACATACGCTTCATCATATTCTGGTACAGCAAAAAGGTCACATGCGCCTCCCCTGGCATCGCACTGTGCCCCCCCCCAGGTGGGCCCGCCCCACTTTTTGAGAAGGACTGTTTAATAGATGATGACGAGGTTGTGTTGCCATAGTGCTTATAGTAGTACCTACTGTATATCGCTATCACAGCTTTGTTGCTGACAGCTGTTGCGTGTGCATTCTCTCGGTAAGGGCGGCGACCGGGAAGGATGCGGCGACGTCATCATTCAAGTGTACTATGGTGGCTTTCTTCGACGCACGGAAACAACAACGCCGGAGTTTTCAGACCTTACCACTCTAGAGCCGGTTTTCAATAACTTTCGTTTCAGACCACCAAAAATGCTGTTTGCGTGGGGATCAAAGACTGAAGCAGGGCATACAGTATCTTCACAGTTCCACCTAAAAACGGTTCTGTGAGGACAGGCCCTAAATGCTGTACATTATTACATTACTTCATAAAACTACTGTAGTTGTTTGTTGTACATTCTATTTTATTTAGGCATAGGAATCGAAAACCGGTGGTAGGGTTTGGTGGTAGCGGGAGTGTATATTGTAGCCCGGAAGAGTTAGGGCTGCAAGGGATTCTGGGTATTTGTTCTGTTGTGTTGATGTTGTGTTACGGTGCGGATGTTCTCCCGAAATGTGTTTGTCATTCTTGTTTGGTGTGGGTTCACAGTGTGGCGCATATTAGTAACAGTTTTAAAGTTGTTTATACGGTCACCCTCAGTGTGACCTGTATGGTTGTTGATCAAGTATGTCTTGCAGTCACTTACGTGTGTCTGCAGAAGCCGCATACAACATGTGACTGGGCCGGCACGCTGTTTGTATGGTGAAAAAGCGGACGCGACGACAGGTTGTAGAGGACGCTAAAGGCAGTGCCATCACGGCACGCCCTCAATATTGTTGTCCGGGTGAAAATCGGGAGAGTGGTTGCCCCGGGAGATTTTCGAGAGGGGCACTGAAATTCGGGAGTCTCCCGGAAAAATCGGGAGGGTTGGCAAGTATGGTCCATCCTGTCATTTTAATGTGTAATGTGAATGTGATTTTATGTGTAACTTTGCTGCCTCTTGGCCAAGACTCCCTTGAAAAAGAGGTTCTTAATCTAATTGGGATTTTTTCCTGGTTAAATAAAAAACAACAACAACATCCCGCTATAAAGATTTATATACAAATCGGTTATATCAAGTGACAGGAGTGTTTAATATATATTGTGATTAAGAAGTAGGCATTTTCACTATGGATGTGAATGTGAATTTTCCATTTCCACTTTTGATTCTGCTTAACGATTCGGTTACTTCAAAGGTTCTCTTATTGATTTCTTATTTGGAAAAAGAGAGAAAAAAAGGTGGATTAGCCTTAATGTTGTTTAGTTTTGGTGGCCCTGTGGTTAGAGTGTCCGCCCTGAGATTGGTAGGTCGTGAGTTCAAACCCCGGCCGAGTCATACCAAAGACTATAAAAATGGGACCCATTACCTCCCTGCTTGGCACTCAGCATCAAGGGTTGGAATTGGGGGTTAAATCACCAAATGATTCCCGGGTGCGGCCAACGCTGCTGCTCACTGCTCCCCTGTGGGGATGGGTCAAATGCAGAGAATAATTTCACCTCACCTAGTGTGTGTGTGTGACAATCATTGGCACTTTAACTTTTAACTTTAGAAAGTCTACAGTGAGGTCACATACGTAAATAGATGAAAAAAAAATGTAATAAATATTCTTCTGTAGAATTTAACAAAATAAATAATGTGGAAATTACACAAGAATGTAACATTTAAAGTTAAAGTACCAATGATTGTCACACACACTGTGTGGCGAAATTATTCTCTGCATTTGACCCATCACCCTTGATCACCGCCTGGGAGGTGAGGGGAGCAGTGAGCAGCAGCGGTGGCCGCGCCCGGGAATCATATTGGGTGATTTAACCCCCAATTCCAACCCTTGATGCTGAGTGCCAAGCAGGGAGGTAATGGGTCCCATTTTTATAGTCTTTGGTATGACTCGGCCGGGGTTTGAACTCACGACCTACCGATCTCAGGGCGGACACTCTAACCACAATTAGTAACATGTGATATTAACTTATTACATGCAAATGAGAGATGTCAAGTCTTTATTGGTTATAATTTTGATGATTGTTGCTTACGGTTTATGAAAACCTTGAATTGAAAATCTCAGAAAATGTGGGGTTTCAAAAAGTGTAAGCCAAGAACATCAAAACGATAATAAAGTCTTGACAAACCTCACTTTGCATGTAATGAGTTAATATCACATGTTAGTTTCACATTTGAAGTTAATTGCTGACACGAATCGACTTGTACACAATATTAAAATTTTCTTTTAGCCTTGCCTGTATAATATAATGACAGAGCATATATGATGGGAGGAAAACTTGCAACTTTTCTCTGACTACAATTGAACATTCCCCTACCGAAAATTAGGAGTGTGTACTGCAGCAAATAGACCACAAACTTAGTTGATGCTCGGTGACCTTCGTCTAGCGGCAGACTTGAACTGGAGCGGGAACTGCCCTCCTCGGAGCCAATCAGAATCGGTTTGTCATCATGCTCATCTAAATAAGAAGGCATTTATTTCAATTTAACAAATAATAGCGCTAACATGACAGGTGAGTTAATACCTGTTGTATTAGGTTGTGAGTTCAAACCCTGGCCGAGTCATACCAAAGACTATAAAAAGGGACCCATTACCTCCCTGCTTGGCACTCAGCATCAAGGGTTGGAATTGGGGGATAAATCACCAAAAATGATTCCCGGGCGCGGCCACCGCTGCTGCCCACTGCTCCCCTCACCTCCCAGGGGGTGAACAAGGAGATGGCTCAAATGCAGAGGACAAATTTCACCACACCTAGTGTGTGTGTGACAATCATTGGTACTTTAACTTTAAATTCAGATGAGGTGCTAGCGTTACTGTTGCCTGGAATGAGATCGGAGCGGTTCAAAAATGTGACTTTCATTTATTCCTTGTTGTGTGTTCAAATGTTTCAGCATATTGCTCGTATGTCCTCCTCTTGATGAACTAGCAGCCTTATAATTATTACAAGTAGCGCTGTTGCAATATTTTCTTGTTAAATGTTTAGACCTGTTTGAGATCTGACGTCACTACACAGTACGCACGTTGTGTAATGACATCAAACGCTTGACAAAATGGTAAGCGATTCCAAGGAATCGATAGATACACCGGGAACCGTTTCTGAACAAGAACCGGTTTTCGATTCCCATCACTAATTATCAAATAGAGCTATTCTCTTCTTTGAGGAGTTCAAGTATAAGAGGGCCTCAACGATGTCCCAGGCTGGAATAGAATTTAGAATGAATGTGGGGCTACTTGTTAAGTGAGTCGTAGCTGACAGGCTTAATGGCCTTGACCCTGAGTGGAAAAGGGATATGGGGAAAGTGAAGCGATAAATCACAGATGTCTAAGAGTAACAATTAAAGGCCTACTGAAATGAATTTTTTTTATTTAAACGGGGATAGCAGATCCATTCTATGTGTCATACTTGATGATTTCGTGATATTGCCATATTTTTGCTGACAGGATTTAGTAGAGAACATCGACGATAAAGGTCGCAACTTTTGGTCGCTGATAAAAAAAAAGCCTTGCCTATACCGGAAGTAGCGTGACGTCACCGGAGGAAGGACTCCTCACATTTTCCTATTGTTTAAAATGCAGCGAAAGAGATTCGGACCGAGACAGCGACGATTACCCCATTAATTTAAAGCGAGGATGAAAGATTTGTGGATGAGGAAAGTGAGAGTGAAGGACTAGAGAGGCAGTGCAGGACGTATCTTTTTTCGCTCTGACCGTAACTTAGGTACAAGGGTTCATTGGATTGCACACTTTCTCCTTTTTCTATTGTGGATCACGGATTTGTATTTTAAACCACCTCGGATACTATATCCTCTTGAAAATGAGAGTCGAGAACGCGAAATGGACATTCACAGTGACTTTTATCTCCACGACAATACATCGGCGAAGCTCTTTAGCTACTGAGCTAATGTGATAGCATCGAGCTCAAATGCAGATACAAACAAAATCAATAAACCCCTGACTGGAAGGATAGACAGAAGATCAACAATACTATTAAACCATGGACATGTAAATGCACGGTTAATAATTTCCAGCTTGGCGAAGCTTAACAATGCTGTTGCTAACGACGCCATTGAAGCTAACTTAGCTACGGTACGGCGGCAGGCGTTGTAGCTTTCGACGACACCCCGGCAGCCATCAGAGTCGGCAAGAAACATATATTTCCCCAAAGTTACGTACGTGACATGCACATAGCGACACGCACGTACGCACGAGCAAGCGATCAAATGTTTGGAAGCCAAAGCTGTACTCACGGTAGCGCGTCTGCTATCCACCTCAAAGTCCTCCTGGTTGTGTTGCTGTAGTCCGCTGCTAATACACCGATCGCACCTACAGCTTTCTTCTTTGCAGTCTCCATTGTTCATTAAACACATTGCAAAAGATTCACCAACACAGATGTCCAGAATACTGTGGAATTTTGGGATGAAAATATAGCTTTTTTGTATTGGATTCATTGGGTCCGAATACTTCCGTATCAACCATTGACGTCACGCGCATACGTCATCATATCTAGACGTTTTCAACCGGAAGTGTGGCGGGAAATTCAAAATTGCACTTTATAAGTTAACCCGGCCGTATTGGCATGTGTTGCAATGTTAAGATTTCATCATTGATATATAAACTATCCGACTCCGTGGTCGGTAGTAGTGGCTTTCAGTAGGCCTTTAAGTAACTGCTTTATCAAACTCTTCCTAACATTAAGCTTAAATTATGTTTTGTTTTTGTTTTTTCCCCCCCAATAGCAGACTTTCCTAAAGTCACTACCTGCATCAAATGGGTATTAGATATCAGGACCATTAATCAAATTAGCAGACTGCATTGTTTCTGTGAACTCACTGTCTCGTACCAGGTTTTTTTGCCACTTGCTTCACAGTAGCTGCCACATATCAGACATACCAGAATGGCCATTAGATCCCTTGGGGAAGTGAGCTGAGCCCGTAGGCCTTCTGAAATTCAAAACTCAGAAACAGGACCTGCGATTGTCCGTTACGTAATGGCTCATTTGTACACGTCAATGACGGACGAGCCCTTGGCATTTCATGGGCATTCTACACTTGAACAGCATGCGCGCTCACTCTTTAGAAGAAAGAACATTGTCTGAATTTTTGGTTTGGACAGTTATTATAGTAATCAGTGCATGCTTAACAACAATACCAGAAAAATGTCCAATTATCCTGCCAAACCCGAAAGCAACGCCAAGCAGTGCCACAGATCATACATACCATAAATATTTCCGCAGAGTCTCCTGTAGTCGCTGGGTGCGTGGTCTGTAATTAGGGTAAAAAACATAGCGGCTAACAGTTCTAGCAATTTGTATTAGTTTTCAACCGCTCTCCAAATATTGTCTGCTTCTGATTAAATGTGATGCCAAATCGAAACAGTGGGATGATAACCACACTTGAACATCAACGTCAAAAGTTGTACTGCTGATTATTTCATTTACATCACACTTTTTGCACATTTGGCAGTGTTTGCACTAGAGATGTCCCGATCTCGATTATGGGACCTGATCAGAGGCCGATATTTGCCTTTTTTTAACTGATCGACAATTGGCAGATGAGCTGCAGAGCCCCGTCGATCCTGAGCGCAGCTGTGCCCTAGTGTTTTGCATGGTTAAAGATTGTACTCCCATGAAATATTCCTTCAAAAGGGTGGGGCGGTTATAGAATACAATTACATGTTCAATGGAAAGTAGGGTTGGTCGATCCAGATGTCGATACTATCAAGACTAAATATGGGAATCTTTGGCCACGTTACGATTTGATTACAATTCTTGGGGTGACAATTTGACTCAATCATTTCTCGATTCAACACGATTCTCGTAATATATTATTTGGTACATAAATTATACTAAAAACTTTTCAAAGCAGATTACATTTTACAAGTGCTTCTCTTGGCTGCTGACGTACAACTTATAGACGTAGCATTTTCCTATAAAAATCCATCCATCCATTTTCTACCGCTTATTCCCTTCCTATAAAAATTATTTTCAAAACTATATTCTTAAAACGTTATTTACAAAATTCACATAATGATAATTAATCTAATAAAGAAAATAGAGCAACTCCAACCCAATCCCAGCTTTACAATACAATTTATAAAGTAATTGAGGACACGCAAACACAATAAATATTAAATACAATACAAAAAAAGGAAAACAAAAAATTATTCAAAGCAACAGTATCAATAATATTATTTATAGATGTTTAATGTTAATCCAAAAATGGATTGTTAAAAAATACATACAATAATTTGCCAAAAAAAAAAGGAGATTTTTTCAAATTATTGATTTAAAATCTAAATAAAAATCCCGATTTGGATGTAAATCGATTTTTTGATCACCCCATAATTGATACCCACTATAATAGTATATAAACCATACCAAAGTAATTAAATAAATAATATTTTTTTTCTTTTTCATGTTATTATTACACAATACATACTGTATACGTTTTCTTATTATTAAACAATCATTTTTACAAAGTCAGGGAGTTTAAGTCTCTGGATAAAAAAAGGCTGTGTAGGACAAAACCCATATGATCTAAATGGGAGCCAATAGTATCTAATGCTTTTGTTTAGTTATTGTGCACAAGCCACTTTATTTTGTTATAAAAAAAGATATGTAAAATTCAATAGCACACGTTTTAAACATGATCCGATTCAAAACAATACTAGAAATTTCAATAAGATGTAAAATGCAATAGCACACGTTTTAAACATGATTGTGACTTGTCCAGGGTGTACCCCGCCTTCCGCCCGATTGTAGCTGAGATAGGCTCCAGCGCCCCCGCGACCCCGAAGGAAATAAGCGGTAAAAAATGGATGGATGGATGGATGATTCAAAACAATACTAGCAATTTCTGAATTCAATAAGATAAACTTTATGAAAAAAAATTTGGTATTGGGTTTAATTTAGTTACTTGCTAAAAATCTTTTTACAGGTCCATAATCCAGTGTCAAAGTAGGGATGGGTACCATTCGCATTTTGTAGTACCTGGGTATCAATGCTAGTACTCAACGGTACTAATTTTCAGTACTTTTGTGTGTTAATAATGAATATGAATCGTTTTTTTGATAATAAAATAATTTTTTTGTTGCAACATTTATAAACGAGCTGATTATGGTAACTGCTGTCCAGTTCTTTTTATTATAACATTTCTCATTTAATTGTACTGTAACGTGCATCTTAGTTGTATTTATCATTAACAAATTTGGAAGTGTTGAAATCGCCATGTAAATTTGCTAAAGCTAATCTGTAGCATGTCATTATCAAAGCCAATGTATATTAGCATCAAGCTAGTAGATTTTTGGGAAAGTGTAGCCTTAGTTTACTGAGGTTGGAGTGTTTTTTGAGTCAACTGGTTTGTTGTCATTGAAAATTGCAACATTAACCATAAGTGGTTTGTTGAGTCCACTGTCAGTGTTATGGAGGACATCGCCAACTGTCAAAGTATCGGATGGGGACTCGAAATCGGATCGGATGTGAAGCCATTAAATCGGATCGGGATCGTAGGCCAAAAATGTCGATCGGGACATCCCTAGTTTGCACAGAGTTGCTATTCGCGATTGTATTGTACATTAAATGCTCTATATTTTGTATACTGTTTTACAATGTGGAGAGGGAGGAATGTAATTTCAATGTCGCGTGTGTCTCGAAAACATGGTGAATAGACAATAAAGAATCTGGAATCTTTTTTAGTCATACAGTGTGGAGCTTATTTTTTCACTTATTATGTCAAAAGTTCTATGATGACGTCAGCTTGACACTGGTAACTGGTATCGGTCTCTTCAACTTCCATGATTTCCTCATAAAAAATACTGTTTTCAAATCTTAACCACCAACCGGGAAGGGATTGTGTTAGACCTGAGAGGTTCTTTACTCTATATATATATATATGATTGTTTATGTGTAAACTAGACCTTAAGACAAACTGAGGTGTCATCAATAAACATTTGAGTGTCTAAAAAAGCGCCATATAAATCTAATCCATTATTATTATTATATACTGAACATGCATAACACGTACAGTATATTACATACATTAACTAGATTGTGTTAAATGTCTCAAACAGCCTTAAACTTAGCAGTGGGTGCCAGTCAATTATTACCAAGTTTGCAGCCTTTTAGATTAAGGGAGCCTGCAGAGTCTTGAATTGATAAGGCCTTGCTGACGCAGTGGGTCTTGAGCAGATGCTACAGGGAATTATTTCATCCAGCAGGTGCGCAATGCAGCTCACACCTTTCCACCTCAATTATCACCGTGCGCACACAGACACACACACACATACACGCACGCACAAAAAAGCATTTGGCTCAGACCTGCCTTTGCCTGGGAACACCAGTGTGACGCAGCAAGACTCGATATGTGGCAACCGAGGAGGCTGAAGGTTTATTAATAAGAACAATGATAAAGTGCAAGCCTTCAGGCAGTAAAGGTTATTGATATTAATGATGGAAAATGTGAGGATAGGGGCATTAAAATGTTGCTTTATGTCGGAACACACCCTGCAGTGACAACTGGAATAATGACACTATAGCATGGAACGTGCAACATGAACAGTAACAATTATAATGTTACCCATTTTTCTTATGATTAATGTAACCACAGGAGACAGGGGACGCTAGGAAAACTATTCCCCCCCAACGCATTCACGGAAAACCTTTTGTTTCCATACTTACTAGATCCAGTTATTAATGTGATTTAGTCCCACTGGGATGCAATTTAAACACCATAGTTATAATGATCCCGCAAAGCATACCCCCTCAACAAACAGTGCATGCGATCCGCAGCATTTCCCCGCAGTACGCTCAGATAACGGTCCAAGTCGTAATTCTTTGGCAGTCATCATGCATTCTTTCACTTGAGGCCCGACACCAGACATCGCAACAGATTCGCGCTCAACAATAAGTGTTGTGCTTGGGGCTTTATGACACAAACAAGGAGGGAAGGATTGAAATAAATAGATAAAGCTGTCAAATTCATTGCACGGGTTCGTCCTATTTTGAGTTCTCGTAAGCAACTTACGAGAAAGGAGAGCCTCCAATCACTAAGCAACAGCAAAACCCCTAACTTAGAGTGGTAGTTTAGCCAAAACGGCACTTAAGTCAATTGCAAAATGTTAGCGCTAGATGCTATACATGACATGATTATAGCTGTTAAAAAGACTGTTTGCAAAATTCACACAGATGCTAAGAGGGCGCCAACTTTCCAATGTTTTTTTACAGTGTATACCGCCCTCTTACAGCTTCTAGTACGTAATGACGTAACTACGTACATACATAACACATGCAAGTTCATTAGCTTTGGTTGTTGTTAGCTAATGATATCAATTTGGATAGTTAGTGTTAGCTGTCATTAAATGTATATTCTATCATAACAACAACATGACTGCAAATTTTCCGTTGCTTCTCTTGGACTGCTTTTGTATGTGTGCACGTGCTCCCTTTGCGTACGTGTGACGAGACCGGGTGAGTGACAGCTGTAAACACCAATTATGTTATTCGGGCCGGTACATTTTTTTCATTATAAAACAGTTAAGGCTGCAGCTAACGATTAATTTTCTATCGATTAATCTATAGATTATTTTTTCGATTAATCGGTTAATCTATAGATTATTTTGTTCGATTAATCTATAGATTATTTTTTCTTTTACCGATTATTTTTTTATTTAAAATGAAGATGAAAAAATAAATGTAGGCCCGTTTTTTCAAAAGGCATGGCTTTTATTTACAAAAAAAAAGAAGCATGGCCACTCAGTCAACATTGACAACATGACTAAATATTCTGTAACAATGTAAACATTTAAAACTTTTAACATTTAACAAAATTAAAAGTAGCTTATTTGCTTTTTAATGTGCAAATATAAAAGTCAACATCCAGTGCAAATCTTAATATTCTGCAATAGTATAAGCATTTCAAAAGTAAAAGTATTGCTTATTTTGCTTTAAAATGTGCAAAAATAAAGATAAACATCCAATACAAAAAAAGTGCAAAACGAAATATTCTGTAACAACAGTGTAAACATTTCAACAAAAGTGAAAGTATTGCTTATCTGCTAAAATGTGCACAAATAAAGATAAACATCCAATACAAAAAAGTGCCAATCTAAATATTCTGGAGCGCTGTAAACATTAAGTATTGCTTTTAAAATGTGCAAAATAAACATCCAGTCCAACACAGTACACAATAACCAATTCTACTCATTCCAGTGAGTGACTAACAGTTGTAATGAAGAAAGGTTAGCATGTGTACATGCTCTGGTTCTTTTCTTGTTTACAATATTCCCAGCAGCTGAAAATAGGCGCTCAGAAGGGGTCGATGTGGCTGGAACTGAGAGGTAATTAGCCTTCACCTCAAGCCAGGACTGCGAGTGAGCTGAGCTGCAGTTTATATTTCTAGAAGGTCAACGGGCTCATAGTGATGTTACTAGTAGTTCACTGGGAGGTGTTTATTATCATTTGGGGAGAGTCCGCTGCCTGATGCTCACCTGCTAAACACCTATCTGCTCCACGCTGAAGCGCTGACTACATGCGTTCTGAATACACACTGCTGATTGGCTGATAATGCTTCGTGTGTACCAATCAGATGGTTGTGTGGGTGGGACAATGCTGCGTGCTGAGACAGAGGCAGAGGAGCGAAGCAGCTTGTTAAGACTTTAGCAGCTAAAGTTAGCTTTAGCTTAGAAACTCGTTCGGTACACCCCCGTACCGAACCGAAAGCCCCGTACCGAAACGGTTCAATACAAAACACGTACCGTTACACCCCTAGCAGATAAAAATGACACATTCATGTTTTTGTGTAATGATGACAACGTATGCTCGCGCGGACAATTGACTAGTTGATGGTTTTCTTTTCAAATGTTCGTTCATAGCCGTTGTGCTGCTACGATAGGCCATTTCCGCTCGACACAGTGTGCATACAACATTATTAGGCCGTTTATTGAAATACTCCCACACTTTTGACCACTTTTGGCATGCTTTTCCCCCCTCGCTCGCACCGCTCGCATCGTCTGCTTTGATCGTCTGCTTTGCGCTTCGCCATGACGGTAGTGTGATGTAAATATGCGGCGCGTCGACGCACAAAAACGGCGTCGACGTATTTACGTAACCGATGACGTCGACTACGTTGACGCGTCGTTTCAGCCTTAAAAACAGTACCTCGGCAGGCATGTCACGCAGAGCTGATTTTTTAATATGTTGTCCGAAGCTCCGGGAGGAGTTGTTTTATGTCGGTTTGGTGCCGGTGGGCTGTGATTGTGAAAAATATAGACAATTGTCAAACAAATGTGTTCTGTTAAACCACTAATGGTAACATAAGCTAGCTAGTGGTGTTATTGTTGTATGTTTTGCTTTGAAAACTGTTACTGTGAGCAAGATGCAAACAGCACCTTTACATTGTTCTTAGATTTGTGCAACGTTTTCATACATTAACGATTGTTTACGGAGTAGCCCCCTTTTACACAGCCTGTAAAACCCAGATTTTGTCACAGATGGATTAACGGGAACAATGGCAGGTTGCCGCCTGAAGGGTACCGCGATGCCGAAATATTCCAAAAAAACATTTAATACATCAACACTTGATAAGGAAACAATCCCTCAAGGAGCACTCCGAGTCGACTGCCAAACTGCCTCTTGATAATGCTTCAATTTTCAAAAATGGGCTAGCTTGATCTTAATTTACATTGACTGTTCCATTTGCTATTAGCAATTTTATATGCCGATTTCACTAACTAATTAAAACTACTACAAAACTACAACTACGATGTAATAAGAACAGTGTAACCTCGATTTACAAAATTAATAGGTTCTTGAACGAGGTTTGTTGATCAAACAGTTTGTATAGTGAAGCAAATTTCTATATAAGACAATGTAAACATGAATAATGGGTTCCAGCCTTGACAAAAGTCCATATTTTAGTAAACGTTTGTACACTTAGAACACAATAATGAAGTGCTATACAGTAATGTATATCAAACAAACATAACAGGGGGGTGATAGATCAACTTTCTCTTTATTACCACGCCAAAACAAGCTGAACTGATGGGCTGATCTGCCAACGCGAGGTGCGCTCACAAACATTGCTCAGAAATCACAAAAATCCTTAACTTTAACAACCAAATTGCTACAATAATAAACATTTTAAAAAGTTAAATCCACCGAAATTAACACAGCAGAGGAGCTGAAGAGAAGGCAGCAGAGAGGAGGGACGGTGGGAGGTTAGTGTGTGTGTGTGTGTGTGTGTGCGTCTTGAAAGACACGCTGCTGAACGAGAGGTAGTATCTTTTGACCGCTGTAAAATAAGTCTACTCTGGCATTTTTTCCCAGAAAAGTCCAGTCTCATCACAATTTAAACTTGCTGTGGTAAGCTTGGTTAATTTTTCCATACTTGTGTGCACCATTACTGTGTACGCCTTGTAAAAAGTAGGGGTGTGGGAAAAAATGTATTCTCACGTTGTGCGATTCAGAATCGATTCTCATTTTTTTTTAAATCTATTTTTTTAATTTATTTATTTAAAAATATTTAAAAAAATTTTTTTTTTAATTAATCAATCCAACAAAACAATACACAGCAATACCATAACAATGCAATCCAATTCCAAACCCCACCCAGCAACACTCAGAACTGCAATAAACAGAGCAATTGAGAGGAGACACAAACACGACACAGAACAAACCAAAAGTAGTGAAAAAAAAAATGAATATTATCAACAACAGTATCAATATTAGTTACAATTTCAACATAACAGTAATTAAAAATCCCTCATTGACATTATCATTAGACATTTATAAAAAAAAAAAAAGAACAATAGTGTCACAGTGGCTTACACTTGCATCGCATCTCATAAGCTTGACAACACACTGTGTCCAATATTTTCACAAAGATAAAATAAGTCATATTTTTGGTTCATTTAATAGTTAAAACAAATTTACATTATTGCAATCAGTTGATAAAACATTGTCCTTTACAATTATAAAATATGTTTACAAAAATCTACTACTCTGCTTGCATGTCAGCAGACTGGGGAAGATCCTGCTGAAATCCTATGTATTGAATGAATAGAGAATCCTTTTGAATCAGGAAAAAAATCGTTTTTGAATCGAGAATTGTGTTGAATTGAAAAAAAAAATCGATTTTGAATCGAATCGTGACCCCAAGAATCGATATTGAATCGAATCTTTGGACACCCAAAGATTCACAGCCCTAGTAAATAGACTCACAGAGATAAATATTGTGGATGACTCACAGGAGGGTTACCGTTGTTCATTTAATTTTGCTATTGAATGAATGTGCTTCAAGTGCTGAGAGCGATGCACAGAGTGAAACCTCTTGCACCCTGCTTGGAAGCAAGAGACAAACAAAACGTTGAGTTATCCAGTTAATTTTCATTTATCATTCCTTTATTTGGCTTATTGATTATCAGCCTAGCCCTACATTAAAGTTTTAAGGAAGGAACACTATTCTGGTTGCTATTCTCCTGTTTTACTGAGTAATATCATACACTTTTCCAAATACTACTTTTGTACCATAACATTATTATTTTGTTTCGTGCATGTATATATTTAAGACCCCCTACCCCTCTTTAACAGAGACAGAACCTATTGTATTGCTTTTAGCTGTGATTTTTATTAGAGATGTCCGATAACATCGGACTGCCGAAATTATCGTCCGATAAATGCTTTAAAATGTAATATCGGAAATTATCGGTATCAAAATTATCGGTATCGGATTCAAAAAGTAAAATGTATGCATTTTTAAAACGCCACTGTGTACACAGACATAGGGAGAAGTACAGAGCGCCAATAAACCTTAAAGGCACTAACTTTGCGTGCCGGCCCAGTCACATAATGTCTACAGCTTTTCACACACACAAGTGAAATTAAGGCATACTTGGTCAACAGCCATACACGTCACACTGAGGGTGGACGTATAAACAACTTTAACACTGTTACAAATATGCGCCACTGTGAACCCACACCAAACAAGAATGACAAACACATTTCGGGAGAACATCCGCACCGTAACACAACATAAACACAACAGAACAAATACCCAGAACCCTTTGCAGCACTAACTCTTCCGGGACTCCCTGTTACCCCCTAACCCCCACCTCAACCCCGCCCCCCTCAACCCTGCCCACTTCAACCTCCCCATGCTCTCTCAGGGAGAGCATGTCCCAAATACCAAGCTGCTGTTTTGAGGCATGTTAAAAAAAATAATGCACTTTGTGACTTTAATAATAAATATGGCAGTGCCACGTTGGCATTTTTTTCCATAACTTGAGTTGATTTATTTTGGAAAACCTTGTTACATTGTTTAATGTATCCAACGGGGCATCACAACAAAATTAGGCATAATGATGGGTTAATTCCACGACTGTATATATCGGTATTGGTTGATATCGGTATCGGTAATTAAGAGTTGGACAATATCGGAATATCAGCAAAAAAGCCATTATCTGACATCTCTAGTTCTGTTTGACCATTAAAGTTAACATAAGCTAGTCGGTGTGCTTGTTATAAAGTTTTGCTTTGAAAAATTTTACTATGAGGAAGCTGCAAAACAGCACCATTAATTTGGATATTTAAAAGTTTACTTTCCAATTACATTGTAAAAATGTACGATAGTGCACGTTTATTGCATTTAAAAGGGTATACCTAGTCTCACTATGATAACAACTCCCCTGCCTGTTGGAGAAATTGTGGGAATTCAAATGCAAACCACCACCATGTTTTCTGGGACTGCTCCATAAAGGACTACTGGAAAGAGATACACCAAGCTCTACAGGATGTTTTCAAACGTGAAATACCCCTTGAAAGTAAAACTTTGTTTTTTGGACATGTACCTCAGGATTGGCTGAAGAAAGATAAACACTTAATGAATATCCTACTGGTGGCTTGTAAAAAGACCATTACTAGGAAATGGATATCCCAGGATAGCCCAACTTTGAAGCAATGGATGGAAATCACAATGGACATATACAAAATGGAGAAGATAACTGCCTTTATTAATTATAAATTGGAAAAATTTACTTCATACTGGGAAAACTGGGTCAATTATGTCACGCCCCATAAACCTGACTTTAATTTTTTGAATTAGTGATTGTACTGCTCAAAAAAAAAAGGATTACTCCCTATATGTGTACAGGTATGTATGTATGTATATGTGTATGTGTGTATATATATATATATATATATATATATATATATATATATATATATATATATATATATATATATATATATATGCATCTGTTTATATATTTTTTAATTATTTTATTTCTGATAATTATTATTATTAATATATTATCATTTATTTTTTGTTTATTTAATTGTTGTATTTGTAGATATTACTTTGTTGTTGGGTTTTTTTGCTGTTACTTTCTTTTCGGGGGTGGTGGGTGGTATGGTTGGGAGATAAACAAAAAACATTTGGACATTTAGGGCAGACAACAGATATAAGATGTATGTGAATATGATGTAATGGATAGGAATGTCTGATGCTGGATGTCAATAAAAATAAAATGAAAAAAATAAAAAATAAAAGGGTATACCTGCATTATTACAGTGTGTATTATTACATCAGTGGTTAAATTAGTTTAAAAAAATAATAATGGCAGTAATATCGTTTATCAACAATAATTTGTAGGTTAATACATCGTCGAGCAAAATGTGTTAGGAGCCCAGGCCAACGTAGATTGAGGGTTATAGGTTTGCTGCTCATTTCGTCAATAGTGGTGGAAACAAGCTCCCTTAGAAAATGCACAGTACTCAACATAAGTTTAAACCTCAACTTTGCAAAGACAAGTATACAAGGTCACGGAATTTCTCTGTACTTACAAATTCGTTACAGAGGTCTTTGGATAAATGCTCAGTATCTTTTTGGAAAATTAAAAAAGACGGGCTGGGTTGGGAAGGATTACATTAGATGCATGGAGATTTGAAGGTAGAGAGAGATGAAGGTCAACATCTAATATGGTTTATAACAAGCACTCAATCAGTCTGAAGGCATCAATTACAGCCTGAGCGACGGCAGCGGTTGAGCAGGGAGCATAACAAGGTGGAATAAGGATAAAAACCAGCTGGTGTGCCTCAAAGCAGAGGTGCATTTTTCTAAAGGCTTACACATCAAGGCTGAGTGTGTCACCGTCGACGTGTTCAGCGTGACGACTTTGTGTGTCAAAGAGAAATGGAACCACGGCTTTTGTCAACCACAAGATGTATTCTTCTACATCTCAAACACTTCCTTGTGGTCTACATCAGTGGTCCCCAACCACCGGGCCGCGGCCAGGTACCGGTCCGCGGACCGATTGGTACCGGGCCGCGCAAGAAATTAAAAAAAACAAAAAACTTTTTTTTTTTTTTAAATTAAATCAACATAAAAAACACAATATATACACTGATGGGGGGGGGGGGGGTTGATGTGTTGGGGGGTTTGGTGGTAGCGGGGGTGTATAATGTAGACCGGGAATATGGGATTCTGGGTATTTGTTCTGTTGTGTTTATGTTGTGTTACGGTGCGGATGTTCTCCAGAAATGTGTTTGTCATTCTTTTTTGGTGTGGGTTCACAGTGTGGCGCATATTTGTAACATAACAGTGTTAAAGTTGTTTTATACGGCCACCGTCAGTGTAAGCTGTGTGGCTGTTGACCAAGTATGCCTTGCTGTCTCCTACATGTGCAAGTCAAAGCTGCATACAACATGTGGCCGGGTTGGCACGCTGTTTGTACAGGTTACAGAGGACAATAAATGCAGTGCCATTACGGCACGCCCTTAATTTAGTTGTTTGGGTGAAAATCGGAGTATATTTGCCCCGGGAGATTTCTAGGAGAGGCACCGAGATCCGTAAGTCTCCTGGGAAAATCGTGAGGGTCGGCAAGTATGCAGCTGAGCCACATCAGAGTGGTCAAAGAGCCGCATGCGGCTCCGGAGCTGCAGGTTGCCGACCCCTGGTATAGGCGAACCCAGGACACTCGGCTACACTGCTAACATTTGAAAAGTCACCCGCTAGACAATGAAGAGTGCTTACTCCGCACGTCAATATCTCCATTTGGTGCCACATGTACACACCATTAAAATGCAGAGGCAAACATTTCCAGATTAACACCGTATGAAAAAAATAGTGATTTTTTTAGTTGTGATTTCCTTCTCTGCATGAAAGTTTAAAAGTAGCATATATTAATGCAGTATGAAGAAGAATGTTTTAATGTAGACACATAGAATCGTCATACTGCTGTGATTACATGCATCAAGTGTTCATTCAAGGCTAAGGCAAAATATCGAGATATATATCGGGTATTGCGATATGGCCTTAAAATATTGCGATATTAAAAAAAGGCCGTATCGCCCAGCCCTATGTCAAACTACTTCCTTAACGTAAATGACCGCCATAACCACAACACCAGGGGGAGTTCCACAAACCACGTTAAACCCAGATTCCGATCTAACAAAGGTCTTAACTCATTCTCCTTCTATGCCACATCAATATGAAATGCACTCCCAACAGGTGTAAAAGAAAGTGCATCTCTATTCTCCTTCAAAACCGCACTAAAACAACACCTCCAGGCAACTTGAACCCTTGACTAACACCCTCCCCTTCCACATCTTACCTCCCCAGATTGTAAATAACCAAATGTAAATAATCAAATGTATATACTTGTTCCTATGCTATCTGAACTCACTATGTTCTCTGCTCGCTGTACATATCCTACCAAGTCAGACCTACACTGTTTCATTGTCCATTTCTCAGATGATGCAATTGTTGATGATTGAAGTGCTGTTATCAACCAAACCCTCCTCATCCTACCCCCAGGATTGTAAATGATGTAAATAATTCAATATATATACTCTGATGATTAACTTGTGGGATGACTGTATTATGCTGATAGTATATATTTGTACCATGAGTTGATTGGCGTGGACTCCGACTTGGACAAGTTGAAGAACGTATTCAGGTGTTACCATTTAGTGGTCAATTGTACGAAATATGTACTGTACTGTGCAATCTATTAATAAAAGTCAACCAGTCTGTCTATCTGTGTTGGCCCTGTGATGAAGGTGGTGACTTGTCCAATGGTGTACCCCGCCTTCCGCTCATGTGCAGCTGAGATAGGCACCAGCACACCCCCCGCAACCCCAAAAGGGACAAGCGGTAGAAAATGGATAGATGGAGGGTTAAAAAAAACCTTAAGATCTGTGCATCATCCCCAACTGGCTGCGTCCAAGGTCTCAACTGCAGCTGTCAATGTTGCCGGGCAACAAAAGTAGTGCTTTGTCAATCAGCTGTTTATGGAAAGGAACACATAGTGACGTAAAATGGAATTATTTTTGCATTGGGTTGTCCATTATGTCAGAACATGTTTGCAATACTTGCCTTATTGTCCATGTCAAAAGAATATGACTCAAGGCTAGTAAGGCGGTTGAGGTAATTTGTAAAGCAGCATTGTTTCTTGAAAGGTAATTGCATTATTAATTAAGGTTAATAGGTAAATTAGTAGGTGTGTAATGGGATCTCGGCCAAGTCGCCGTGGTTATATTTAGCTCAAACTTGCGGCGGTGTGACCTAAATGCCAGCCGGGCTCGGTGGAGTGGACTCTCACACCACACACTTGTCAACAGGTACACCGAGTAGGAGAGAGCAAGTGAATCACACAAGAATTAAAATACACACCTTGAGTGGGTTCCGCTTTGTGGTGAAGTTTGTCACAGTGTGTGAGCTAACTCGCTAGCTCAAACAGGTCCAACTACTCGACTGCGACATAGCGGCTTTGCTTCTTCCCGGTCGGAGGCTCGCTAGCTGGACTGAGCTAAGCTTGTTAGCGGCTAAGTAAGTCGCTTCCTAGTCCTCGGACGTGGATTCAAGCCGGGGAGGGGAAAAACGGTTTAGTGTTAAAATAACAACTAGACCGAGTACATGCCGACCTCCCGGCTGAGTGACCAGCTTGTTTTGGCGGTTGGTGAAAATGTAAAAATACCTCTTTGCTAGCACGACCTGCCAACTTGCTACATTTCAGCTGACATAGCAGGCGGCTGTCGGTAGGTGGTGCTGTTTCTTACCCTTAGAGGGTTAAAAAAAAAAAAAAAAAAGAAGGCTTATGACAGTGTGCACGTATGGAAACGTCACCGACGCGAATGCATCCATTGTGTTGGAATGAAAAATGCATCCAAAAGCAAACTGCACCCCAAAGACAACATAATGTTGCATTGTTGTAAACATACTTGCCAACCTTGAGACCTCAGAATTATGGAGATATTCTAAAGGCCTGATGTAGATATAAACGGAATACAATGATTTGCAAATCATTTTCAACCCATATTCAGTTGAATATGCTACAAAGACAAGATATTTGATGTTCAAACTGATAAACATTTTTTTTTTTTTGCAAATAATCATTAACTTTAGAATTTGATGCCAGCCACACGTGACAAAGAAGTTGGGAAAGGTGGCAATGAATACTGATAAAGTTGAGGAATGCTTATTTGGAACATCCCACAGGTGAACAGGCAAATTGGGAACAGGTGGGTGCCATGATTGGGTATAAAAGTAGATTCCATGAAATGCTCAGTCATTCACAAACAAGGATGGGGCGAGGGTCACCACTTTGTCAACAAATGCGTGAGCAAATTGTTGAACAGTTTGAGAAAAACCTTTCTCAACCAGCTATTGCAAGGAATTTAGGGATTTCACCATCTACGTCTGTAATATCATCAAAGTGTTCAGAGAATCTGGGGAAATCACTGCACGTAAGCAGCTAAGCCCGTGACCTTCGATCCCTCAGGCTGTACTGCATCAACAAGCCACATCAGTGTGTAAAGGATATCACCACATGGGCTCAGGAACACTTCAGAAACCCACTGTCAGTAACTACAGTTGGTCGCTACATCTGTAAGTGCAAGTTAAAACTCTCCTATGCAAGGCAAAAACCGTTTATCAACAACACCCAGAAACGCTGTCGGCTTCGCTGGGCCTGAGCTCATCTAAGATGTGTTCTGTGGTCTGACGAGTCCACATTTCAAATTGTTTTTGGAAACTCTGGACGTCGTGTCCTCCGAACCAAAGAGGAAAAGAACCACCCGGATTGTTATAGGCGCAAAGTTGAAAAGCCAGCATCTGTGATGGTATGGGGGTGTATTAGTGC
>NC_084733.1:18271623-18293533 GCF_033978785.1 Entelurus aequoreus | reverse complement strand
CCCGTTAGCCTTATATGTCCATGTGTCATTGAACTGACAGGGCAACATATATTTTCAACAAATTCCATTGGTTTTAGTTTTTCCTTGCCCTGATGTGGGATCTGAGCCGAGGATGTCGTTGTGGCTTGTGCAGCCCTTTGAGACACTTGTGATTTAGGGCTATATAAGTAAACATTGCTTGGTTGATTGATTGATTGATAGCCTGATAATCAAAGCCCCATTGTTATTTTGGAACCAAAAGGACCTATTAGGGGTCCGTAATGCGGGAAATTGCAGCGATCGTCTGCACCTGGGTTTTTTGGGAAATTGGAAGGGCCGCAATCTTTGTCACAAAAATGCAAAGTGTGTGACAGTGTGCTGAATGTTGTGACAGGGTGAATCTATATAATGTTTATGATGTCATGTCTTTTGGATCATGTTTTGTTTTGTTTAGTTATTGGACTCTTTAGTTTCTGTTTACGCTCCATTATTTTTGTTTCCGTGACTACCCATTAGTTTTCACCTGTCCTCATGTCACGCACCTGTCTCACGCTTTGCACTCGCACACCTGTCACTAATCATGTCACTGCTATTTAAGCCTGTCTGTGTCTGTTGATCGTCCTGGTGACATTATCCTTACTATCCTATCATACCTCTGCTCACTTCATGCCATGCTACTTCTGACACCCCTGCTAACTTTGACTTCATGCTACCATAGTTCCATGCCAAGTAAGTTTTTGTTTATTGTTCATAGTTTCTGCCTTTGTGCAAGTTTTGTTTCATTAGCCACGTTTTTGTACTTCCGCCTTGTGCGCGCCTTTTGTTTACTCCTTTTTATAGTCTTTATTAAATCATGTACCTACCTTCACGCCTTGCCCGCGCCAACTTTCCTTTGCATTCCGGGAAAATAAAACACCCCTCAGTCCCCTTATTGCAGGGGTCACCAACCTTTTTGAAACCAAGAGCTACTTCTTGGGTACTGATTAATGCGAAGGGCTACCAGTTTGATACACACTTAAATAAATTGCTAGAAATAGCCAATTTGCTCAATTTACCTTTAACTCTATGTTATTATTAATAATTAATGATATTTACACTTAATTGAACGGTTTAAAAGAGGAGAAAACATGAAAAAAAATTACAATTAAATTTTGAAACTTAGTTTATCTTCAATTTCGACTCTTTAAAATTCAAAATTCAACCGAAAAAAAGAAGAGAAAAACTAGCTAATTCGAATCTTTTTGAAAAAATAAAAAAAATAATTTATGGTACATCATTAGTAATTTTTCCTGATTAAGATTAATTTTAGAATTTTGATGACATGTTTTAAATAGGTTAAAATCCAATCTGCACTTTGTTAGAATATATAACAAATTGGACCAAGCTATATTTCTAACAAATCATTATTTCTTCTAGATTTTCCAGAACAAAAATTTTAAAAGAAATTCAAAATACTTTGAAATTAGATTTAAATTTGATTCTACAGATTTTCTAGATTTGCCAGAATAATTTTTTTGAATTTTAATCATAATAAGTTTGAAGAAATATTTCACAAATATTCTTCGTCGAAAAAACAGAAGCTAAATTGAAGAATTTAATTAAAATGTATTTATTATTCTTTACAATAAAAATTAAAAAAATACTTGAACATTGATTTAAATTGTCAGGAAAGAAGAGGAAGGAATTTAAAAGGTAAAGGTATATGAGTTTAAAAATCCTAAAATCATTTTTAAGGTTGTATTTTTCCCTAAAATTGTCTTTCTGAAAGTTATAAGAAGCAAAGTAAAAAAATAATGATTTATTTAAACAAGTGAAGACCAAGTCTTTAAAATATTTTTTTGGATTTTCAAATTCTATTTGAGTTTTGTCTCTCTTAGAATTAAAAATGTAGAGCAAAGCGAGACCAGCTTGCTAGTAAATAAATACAATTTAAAAAATAAAGACAGCTCACTGGTAAGTGCTGCTATTTGAGCTATTTTTAGAACAGGCCAGCGGTCTACTCATCTGGTCCTTACGGGCTACCTGGTGCCCGCGGGCACCGCCTTGGTTACCCCTGCCTTATTGACATATGATGTATATTTTCGACCGCATCTGGGGAAAAAATAGTGGTGACAACTTCAAGATAATATTTAAATAGGTGCACATTTTGAAAAGATAAATGTGCTGCTTTTGGAGAGGGCGGGGCGTGGTTTCATTTGCAATCAGAGAAAGCCTCCATCTGGTAGAGGAGACTCAAAAAAGGTGTCATAGAAGTGACTGCGCAGCAAAATGTACATCAATGCATATCCATTACATACACAACAACAAAGCGTACGTTCATTGTCTGCATTATTATACCCAATGATTTTCCATGTGAACATGAATCCAGACTAAGACATGTCTAAGCATGAGGAAGAACACTGAGAGATTTTACTGCATAAAGAAGGACACGTGTTAGCGTCTGCGCACATTATTTTACAATTAATACTAGCACCGATACATAGGCCTGATAATGAAGGCCCCGTTGTTATTATGGAATCAGAAGGACCTATTAGGCGTCCGTAATGCGGGAAATTGCAGCGATCGCCGCCTCCTGGGGTTTCTGGGAAATCGGAAGGGCGCATTATTTGTCCAAAAATGCAAAGTCACAGCTACCCTCCGTGAGATCCATGGAGACGAGGGAAGCTGCAGGGCCTTATTGCGCGGCGAGAAGCAATTAATCTGGAATGTGCGGCGAGCGGAGAGCCGGGAGGTTAGACTTAAATGAAGAACAGGCGGCTCTAGAGACCGGGCTTAATTGTTTGATTGATTGGCCGCGACTGCGAGGCATATTTCTGAAGCCCCTCTGCGCCGATCAATGAGTCAACGAGCGCCTCGCCGAAAACCTCACAGCTCTCCCCCCGGCCGCGCAATTCAATTACGGGCAGCGGGGTCCTTGGGATCGCGTAACAGCCCCCGCTTTCTCGTTCGACTGCGGAATTTTATGGAGGGGAGGAGCCAGAAAGAGAGGCCGGCTTTATTAGATTGGTAACAGACACTACATAGTGTATCGCACGCAAAAATTGAGTTATCGCTGCCTAATCTGTCATTTAAACAAATTATCATGCGGTGCTGATGCATCAGCAGTATCGTCCTCCTCCAGGGATTTAGAATGCTGGAGAGCGACTGAGCGAGGGAAGGTTGATGGAGTGCTGATGCTAATAGAGTAGGGTTGGTACGGTATACCGGTATTAGTGTGGTACCGCCATACTAATGAATCATCGGTACTATACCGCCTCTGAAACGTACCGGTCCCGCGCCCCTCCGCGCCGTGTCGGAGTCAAGTCGTGTCATTGCTGGTTTAAGAGCAGACGAGCATGTTCGGCAGCGCACAATCATGGAGTACTTACAAGCAGACACAGTGTGTGGACAGAAAAGGGAGAACGGACGCATTTTGGCTAAAAAAACTAACGATAAAGGTGAAGTTATAACACTGAAACGCCCTCAGGAAGAGGTGCTTTAAGACAGGGGTCCCTAATCACAAGAAATTAAAATTTATTTGTATTTTTAAAAAAAAATTAAATCCACATAAAAAACACAATATATACATCAATATAGATCAATACAGTCTGCAGGGATACAGTCGTAAGCACACATGATTATATTTCTTGTCCGTGGAACACATTTTCAAGCGTTTGACCGGTTCGCAGCTACAAAAAGGTTGGGGACCACTGCTTTAAGACATGGCTAGCATAGCTAGCGGCTAACGTCCATCGCCGTGTTTTAGCTACTTCTAAATCACTAATCCTCGCCTCCATGGCGACAAATAAAGTACATTCTTACAAGTATCCTCCCTGCAGGACGAGGAATAGCTAAACATGTTTCACTACACACCGTAGCTCACCGGCGTCAAAAATGTAAACAAACGCCATGGGTGGATTTACACCGAACATCACTGTAATGATACCAAGTACAGGCACGAATCTAGTCGATACTACTCGGATTACGTCGATATATTTTGGGCATCACAACATCTTTTTTCGTTTTTTATGTTTATAAACTCAGTAAATACGTCCCTGGACACATGAGAACTTTGAATATGACCAATGTACCGTATTTTCGGACTATAAGTCGCAGTTTTTTTCATAGTTTGGCCGAGGGTGCGACTTATACTCAGGAGCGACTTATGTGTGAAATGATTAACACATTACCGTAAAATATCCAATAATATTTAGCTCATTCACGTAAGAGGACTAGACGTATAAGATTTCATTTTAGCGATTAGGAGTGACAGATTGTTTGGTAAACGTATAGCTATGTTCTATATGTTATAGTTATTTGAATGACTCTTACCATAATATGTTACGTTAACATACCAGACACGTTCTAAGTTGGTTATTTATGCGTCATATACGTACACTTATTCAGCCTGTTGTTCACTATTCTTTATTTATTTAAATGCCTGTCAAATGTCTATTCTTGCTGTTGGATTTTATCAAATAAATTTCCCCAAAAAATGCGACTTATACTCCAGTGCGACTTAAATGTTTTTTTCCTTCTTTATTATGCATTTTCAGCAGGTGCGATTTATACTCCGGAGCGACTTATAGTCCGAAAAATACGGTATGATCCTGTAACGACTTGGTATCGATCAATACCCAAATTTTGTAGTATCATCAAAAACTAATGTAAAGTATCAAACAACAGAAGAATAAGTGATTATTACATTTTAACAGAAGTGTAGATAGAACACGTTAAAATAGAAAGTAAGCAGATGTTAAACAAGTAGATTAATAATTAATTTTCTACCACTTGTCCTTAATTATTTTGACAAATATTAGAATGATAAATGACACAATATGTTACTGCATATGTCAGCAGACTAATTAAGAGCCTTTGTTTGTTTACTTACTACTAAAAGACAAGTTGTCTTGTATGTTCACTATTTTATTTAAGGACTTAACTGCGATAAGAAACATATGTTTACTGTACCCTAAAATGTTTTGTTAAAATAAAGCCAATAATCAATTTTTTGTGGTCCTCTTCATTTAGAAAAGTACCGAAAAGTACCAAAAAGTATCTAAATAATTTTAGTACCGGTACCAAAATATTGGTATCGTTACAACACCATAATAGAGACACGAGAGCAACTAGGGGATGTGAGATGGGGACGGAACTTCCAATGACGTGAGGTCCCACTGACACTTGGTTTATACAAAATCTGTTAAGGTAGATAAGAGAAAATATTCATAAATCTCCTAGTTTATCTAACCTAGCCCGAGTCCAACGGGGGAGATTGACACGCGTTCCGCTGGAGGCGAAGTGTGTGTGTGTGCTGTCATGGTGACATGGCGGTCCAGGTCAGGGTCAAGGCTGAACTCCCCATCACTGAAGATTGACAGGTTAATTGAGGGAGACAAACACCTGCGACTCCTGAGCCGCAGTGTCAACAGGGTTTCAAGTGGCAGCGGAAGAAGCGAGCCGCGATGGCTTCGATTTTGATTAAAAGAAGCAAGGTGTGATTTTGTCAGTGTTACCGCCACAGTAATCAGGACATGCTGGGAATAAAAACAGCATAAATTCACACCAGCAATGTCAAATGATCCTTTTTTAAAATCAGATTAATCCCAGGTTATTACCCACCTGCATCATTGAAATTAAAAGGGACTTTTTTCTGACTAATTAGACTTAGACTTCCTTTATTGTCATTCAAATTTGAACTTTACAGTACAGATAAGAACGAAATTCCGTTGCAGTAGCTCGTGGTAGTGCCAGATAAAGGAGCAATGAGGTGCAGAGCATAGACATCCCAATGAAATGAAATGAAATCCCCAAAATAATAGAATGGAAATTGACACAATATGTTACTGCATATGTCAGCAGACTAAATTAGGAGTCTTTGTTTGCTTTCTTACTACTAAAAGACAAGTTTTCTCTGAAACCCACTACTACCGACCACGCAGTCTGATAGTTTATATATCAATGATGAAATCTTAACATTGCAACACATGTCAATACGGCCGGGTTAACTTATAAAGTGCAATTTTAAATTTCCCGCCACACTTCCGGTTGAAAATGCCTATGTATGATGACGTATGCGCGTGACGTCAATGGTTGATACGGAAGTATTCGGACACATTGTATACAATACAAAAAAGCTCTGTTTTCATCCCAAAATTCCACAGTATTCTGGACATCTGTGTTGGGGAATCTTTTGCAATTTGTTTAATGAACAATGAAGACTGCAAAGAAGAAAGCTGTAGGTGGGATCGGTGTATTAGCGGCTGGCTGCAGCAACACAACCAGGAGGACTTTGAGATGGATAGCAGACGCGCTACCGTGAGTACAGCTTTGGCTTCCAAACATTTGATCGCTTGCCCGTCCGTGCGTGTCACTATGTGCATGTCACGTACGTAACTTTGGGGAAATATATGTTTCTTGCCAACTCTGATGGCGGCCGGGGTGTCGTCGAAAGCTACAACGCCCGCCGCCGTTAGCTTCAATGGCGTCGTTAGCAACAGCATTGTTAAGCTTCGCCAAGCTGGAAATTATTAACCGTGTATTTACATGTCCATGGTTTAATAGTATTGTTGATCTTCTGTCTATCCTTCCAGTCAGGGGTTTATTGATTTTGTTTCTATCTGCATTTGAGCCCGATGCTATCACGTTAGCTCAGTAGCTAAAGAGCTTCGCCGATGTATTGTCGTGGAGATAAAAGTCACTGTGAATGTCCATTTCACGTTCTCGACTCTCATTTTCAAGAGGATATAGTATCCGAGGTGGTTTAAAATACAAATCCGTGATCCACAATAGAAAAAGGAGAGAGTGTGGAATCCAATGAGCCAGCTTGTACCTAAGTTACGGTCAGAGCGAAAAAAGATACGTCCTGCACTGCCTCTCTAGTCTTTCACTCTCACTTTCCTCATCCACGAAACTTTCATCCTCGCTCAAATTAATGGGGTAATCGTCGCTTTCTCGGTCCGAATCTCTCTCGCTGCATTGTAAACAATGGGAAAATGTGAGGAGCCTTTCAACCTGTGACGTCACGCTACTTCCGGTACAGGCAAGGCTTTTTTTAATCAGCGACCAAAAGTTGCAAACTTTATCGTCGTTGTTCTCCACTAAATCCTTTCAGCAAAAATATGGCAATATCGCGAAATGATCAAATATGACACAGAATGGATCTGCTATCCCCGTTTAAATAAAAAAATGTCATTTCAGTAGGCCTTTAAGGACAAACTTGCAATAAAAAAACATGTTCAATGTACCGTAAAATTGTTTGTTAAAATAAAAACAATAATGCAATTTTTTGTGGTCCCCTTAATTTAAAAAGGTATCGAAAAGTATCAAAATACATTTTGGTACTGGTACCTGTACCAAAATATTGGTATAGAGACAACACTAGTGTTATGTTGTACTTAATGTTGTGACCGGGTGAATCTTTATACATTTTTTTATGTATATTTTAGACTATATCTGGGAAAAAAATAGCGGTGACAACTTCAGAATATATATTTAAATAGTGCACATCTCAAAAAGATCAATTGTGCTGCTTTTGGAGAGGGTGAGGCGTGGTTTAATTTGCAATCTGGGAAAGACTCCAGAATCGAACATCTTGCAAAGAGACTCAAAAAAACAGCTATAAAAGTGACTGCACAGCAAAATTTACATCAAAACATATCCATAACATACACCCAAACAAGTTGACTGTTGGAGTAGTGCACTCAATTTTGCATGAATTGCTTCCATCCATCCATTTCCTACGGTTTGTCCCTGGGGGCTTGAGCATACCCCAGCTGCACTCAAGTATTAATCAGCAATAAATTCCACACAATACACAAAGCTTATCAGATAATATGATTATATGACACCCCAAACACAAATTAACATTTCTTAAAACTGCAATGGATTATTTTGAAATTCACTGTAATGAAAAAAACAACAAAAAAAAGTCTGTAGATTTTAAAATACTGTCAGCTTAGTCGCTACAATTTTACCGTTAAAACACAGTGGTACCATTTTTCCATTTTGCAGTAATGAACTTTTAAAAAACAACAACAATCATAGATAGTAGTAAAAAAAATGGTAGCTTTAAGCCAGAATTATACAGAAAAAAAAGCAGCGTTGCCAATTTTTGATTTACAGTAATTTGGTGTAAAAACTACTGTAAATTTTGTGATAAAATTCTGGCGACTGAGCTGCCAATTTGTCACTGGGAAATTAGTTCAGCTTATGTTTTTTTGTTGTTGTTTTGTCTTTCTTTTAAACAGTTTTTTTTTCAAAAGTGGATTACTTGTCTGTAAAAAATAAATAAATAAAAGACCAATTGTTCCGTAGCATACATTTTCTTTTTATTGTTATATTTTCATAAATTTAAATATAAAAACTGTTTTAGATTATATGATATACTGGCTATATTTTGAGACAAAAATACTAATTCGTTGGTTGAAAAATAATAATAATAATGCATTTAAATTGAAATTAAAAATAAATAGCAAAAAATTATTAATACGGAAAAAGTCCTCTCACCCAAAGATACTTTTTCTAAATAAATATAATTACAGTGCATTCATTCAAACTCTTATTTTTTAAAATATTTCACAGTAAAAAAAACAACAATCATAGATATCGCAGTAAAAAAAATGGCAGCTCAGTCGCCAGAATTATACAGTAAAAACAACCGTGTTGTCATGTTTTAGATTTACAGTAATTCGGTGTAAAAACTGTAAATTTTATGATAAAATTCTGGCGACTGAGCTGCCAGTTTGTCACTGTAAAATGTACAGATTTTATTCCAGAGTTCATCTTATATTTTTTTTGTTTTTGTTTTTAAAATAAAGTAAAGTAGCCTTAATAAACACTGTCGTTCTTTTAAACAGTTTTTTTTTCAAAAGTGCATTAATCGTCTGTAAAAAATTAATAAATAAAAGACCAATTGTCCCGTAGGATACTTTTTTTTTTTATTGTTATATTTTCATAAATTTAAATCTAAAAACTGTTTTAGATTTTATGATTTACTGGCTATATTTTGAAACAAAAATACTAATTGGTTGATTGAAATAATAATAATAATAATAATAATAATAATGATAATAATGCATTTAAATTGAAATAAAAAATAAATAGCAAAAAATTATTAATACGGAAAAAGTCCTCTCACCCAAAGATACTTTTTTTAAATAAATATAATTATAGTGCATTCATTCAAACTCTTATTTTTTAAAATATTTCACAGTACAAAAAAAACCAATCATAGATATCGCAGTAAAAAAAATGGCAGCTCACTAGCCAGAATTATACAGTAAAAACAACCGTGTTGTCATGTTTTAGATTTACAGTAATTCGGTGTAAAAACTGTAAATTTTATGATAAAATTCTTGCGACTGAGCTGCCAATTTGTCACTGTGAAATGTACAGATTTTATTCCAGAGTTCATCTTATATTTTTTTTGTTTTTGTTTTTAAAATAAAGTAAAGTAGCCTTAATAAACACTGTCTTTCTTTTAAACTGTTTCTTCAAAAGTGCATTAATTGTCTGTAAAAAAAAAAAAAAAAGACCAATTGTCCCGTGGGATACATTTTCTTTTTATTGTTATATTTTCATAAATTTAAATTTAAAAACTGTTTTAGATTATATGATTTACTGGCTATATTTTGAAACAAAAATACTAATTGGTTGATTGAAATAATAATAATAATAATAAAATAATAATAATAATAATAATAATAATAAAAATAATACATTTATAATGAAATTAAAAATAAATAGCAAAAAATTATTATTACAGAAACAGTCCTCACAACCACAATTTATTTATTTATAAATAAAATTACAATGCATTCATTCAAACTCTTATTTAAGTATTTCACAGTAAAAAAAAAAAAAAAAACACTATTCTAATAGAAAAAAATGGTACATCCTCAGGCTAAATTTCAAGCAGGATGAGGCTATAATATGACAACATGAAGCCGACCTCTGATGATCTGGTTGGCACAGTCTATTGCAGTCTTTGGCATCAGGAGACAAAACTCCTGTAATGTTTTGTAAACACGCCTAATGACCACGATGGCCTTTAAAAAAAAGTTATGATCAAAGTACTACAAGTAGATGCATTGGAGTAAATATGCATGTATAAATAACGACTGTTGTGAAGTCTTAATAAGCAAAAACATTAAATGTGTGCAAATATTCCTGTCAAAAGGCTTATGGAGGAGGAACACAGCGGTTATGTAACACAGCAGTATTGACCTAGAGATCAACGCCAGGAATCTCAAATGTCAAGAATCTTCCATCCAACCTCTGGAGGTACTTACTTGTGCTGTGACTCCTCCTAAATTTTGTGGTCCTAAGTGGACATTTTTAAACCCACTGTGGGGACTAAAGAGAAAGCAAATGGGGTCAAGGTCATAGGTCAGCATTGACTCCTTATGGATCAGCCTCCCTGCATTTGCTGCAGGGAGGCTCATTGTCAGGTTCAAACACTGATGACATCTATTAAACAGACAAGAAGCAAGGAATCATGCAGAGACAGAGTTCAATTTGGCTCAATGAGGAGAATGCATGGAGTTGCACACTTAGTCGCAGTCTCACCCTACGCTCTAAGGTACAGCTCTCGCGTCCCTCTATTTATTCAGGAGTTCCCCAATCACCATAACTGAGGCCGCCTCTAAAAGGAGTGGTCACACATATCATGCAAAGCAGCTCCAGTACGCACAATACGTGACGGAATGTGCTGGGGCCTTGTGATTGCCTTGTCTCTGCTTCATCTGCGTGCTGTCATCTTATCTTCGTTGAGGTCCTTGAAGTCCTTAGCTGTTAGCGGGCTAAAACAAAGATAACATCTGTGGCTGAGGCCACCTATCAGACAAGAAGTTTTGTCCTTGCACAGATACAAAAGTCTAACTTGAGCACAATAGCTAATAACTATAGCAACAGCCTTTAAGCATAAGAGTTGTGTGATAACTTAAACATAATTATTCTAACACTCATTTTGTAAACATTAAAAATTGAAAGCAGCTCCAGCATGATGTACCTGCCATGTACGTGACATCTACTAACTCATCCAGTGCTTTCTTACCCCTCTTGTGGACTAAAAAGCCTGCATATCTGACACCCAAAGGGTTTTTATAAACCAAAAAAATCCATTTAGGTGTCACAAGTTGCGTTTTGATGGGGCGCTCGCTTTTGAACATGTGGTTGCTTATTTGGGCTTGCTTTTCTGTCCACATAAAAAAACTAAACATGACTGCTCCAGTAGATGCTTTGTCTTTTTCGAAGCAGTGTTTCCTGGTTATCGCGTTATCGGTCGACTTGGCACGCCCCCAAACACACGAATGCCAATGATGTGATGAGACAAAAGGCGAGTTGGTAGCAGAATTAGTAGGAAAAACGTAGTCAAAAATATAATGAAACAAATAAAATATGTATGTATTTCTTAATTGGAGAAAGAGAGCGCATAAAGGACTGGATTAGACCCCAGGTGTAAAATGTTTTGTAGCTGTGTGGTTTTTTTGTCCATTTTGTTAATAAACGCATAATGTTTAATAAACAAACATTTGTATGAATGAAACAAATTGTCCAGTCCCATGTTGGGTGTATATTTTAATAAGGTTTTACTGATACTTATACTGATCTTAACTTATATTGACTTTTATTCCTAAAAGTATACATAAATATACATCATATACACACACATATATATGATGGATGGATGGATGGATGTATATACATACATACATACATACATACATACATACATACATACATACATACATATGCATAGGTGTATATATACATATACACATATATACATATATACTATACACATATATAAATGTCAATTTATACTATACACATATATACACAGATATGCATATAAACATACACACATACATACCTACATATACACATATACATAAATATACATACATATATGTATATCTTCATAAATATACATACATATACATAAATATACATACTGTACATCTAGACACACATACATATATACACACATATATACATACAAACATTCATATATACATATTTATACATATATATATATATATATATATATATATATATATGTATATATATATATATATATATATATACATATATATATATATATATATATATATATATATATATATATATACATATATATATATATATATATATATATATATATATATATATATATATATACATATATATATATATATATATATATATATATATATATATATATATATATATATATATATATATATATATATATATATATATATATATATATATATATATACACACACACTACCGTTCAAAAGTTTGGGGTCACATTGAAATGTCCTTATTTTTGAAGGAAAAGCACTGTACTTTTCAATGAAGATAACTTTAAACTAGTCTTAACTTTGCTAATGTGGTAAATGACTATTCTAGCTGCAAATGTCTGGTTTTTGGTGAAATATCTACATAGGTGTATAGAGGCCCATTTCCAGCAACTATCACTCCAGTGTTCTAATGGTACAATGTGTTTGCTCATTGGCTCAGAAGGCTAATTGATGATTAGAAAACCCTTGTGCAATCATATTGACACATCTGAAAACAGTTTAGCTCGTTACAGAAGCTACAAAACTGACCTTCCTTTGAGCAGATTGAGTTTCTGGAGCATCACATTTGTGGGGTCAATTAAACGCTCAAAACGGCAAGAAAAAGAGAACTTTCATCTGAAACTCGACAGTCTATTCTTGTTCTTAGAAATGAAGGCTATTCCATGCGAGAAATTGCGTGACCCCAAACTTTTGAACGGTAGTGTATATATATATATATATATATATATATATATATATATATATATATATATATATATATATATATATATATATATATATATGGTGCCCAAAGAGTCACACCCCTAGGTCTCATGTCTATATTTCATCATTCTCATCTCATTTGGCTATTCCAAATTGACCGGTCTTCTTTTCCCCCACGTTGGGTGAAGTTTGCACTGCTGCCACAACAACAACGCCGTCAAAGACAAAAGGGAGGCTGACCTGTCATCGTTCAAAGTTGCCTCAACTTTTGTTCTCAGAATTCAGTCTGGACCAGCGGGTCATCCTGCCCAGCCAGCAGATCATCAAAGGTGCTCAGAGAAGTTCCTCCTCCTGTCTCAGCAGGCATGGAACCAGAGATGAAAAGACATGAAATATATAAATAGACAGCTGGAGACTATGGAAAAAAAGGGGGTAGAGATGCTTAAAAGTGAAGAAAAAAAAAGTTTTCAACTCACATTGAAGTTAGAAGTCCTAAAGATAAATTTTCATCGTGTATGCTCAAACAAACTGATCTAATTAGTCAGGCTTTACAGGAACCTGTTTTGTCCGAGCAGGTGTTTCATTTTCCTTTTTCTGGGTTGCAACCACATGTCCTACAGTGGAAGCTTTTCCGGGTTTCAGACGGTGGTCAGGGTCCCATAAAGCTAATGTTTATTTACATGCAACTGATTGCAGCGGTGCAGATTTAGGTTTAGAGGCCAATATAGAAGCTCGATATGATGATGGACAAATATGTGAATGTGATGGAGGGGATCCATACTCTCTTAAGAAGAAATACTTTTCTCACGATTTAAAAGATTCAACATAACTCAAGAGGAGAGTGTTCAAGAAGGAGCTCATAGAAGAGTCGAAGTACAAAAGAATGGGTCCGCCGAATAAGCTGTAAGCCATGGAAGACAATCTTGGATTTACTCGCGCATTAGTAAGTAACATACGTTTGTATTTTATCGACGTTAAATCTTTGTCCAAAAGTTTATCGTACGGCCAAACATTGCATGTAAAAAAATGAGTCAGTTAAACTGTGTATCGTTGTTAGAATAATTATGTATATATTATCCATACTTGCCAACCCTCCCGTTTTTAGCGGGAGAATCCCGGTATTCAGCGCCTCTCCCGACAACCTCCCGGCAGAGATTTTCTCCCGACAAACTCCCGGTTTTCAGCCGGAGCTGGAGGCCACGCCCCCTCCAGCTCAATGCGGACCTGAGACTGAGTGTGGACTGTTCTCACGTCCGCTTTCCCACAATATAAACAGCTTGCCTGCCCAATGACGTCATAACGTCTAGGGCTTTTAGAGAGTAGAGTGCACAACTGCGCACACAACAAGGAGACGAAGCAGAAGAACGAGGAAATTACAGACATGGCGAGCAAGATGAAGAAATACGCTTGTAAGTTCCAAAACGAATGGAAACAAGAATTTCAGTTCATCCAGGACAGTTCGAAGGGGAAGGTGTATGTTGCCTGTAAATTTTGTAGAACAGACTTCTCCATTGAACACGGTGGCCGAAATGATATACTCATCATGAACGTAGAAGTTAAACAGGGCAATACTGCCATCTAATGGATAGCCACCGGAACACTGAAATTCAAGTATTTTTTATTTTTTTCTATGTAAATAAAATAAATATATATATAAATATATATATATATATATATATATATATATATATATATATATATATATATAAATATATATATATATATATAAATATATATATATATATATATATATATATATATATATATATATATATATATATATATATATATATATATAGCTAGAATTAACTGAAAGTCAAGTATTTCATACATATATATATATATATATATATATGTATGTATATATATATATATATATATATATATATATATATATATATATATATATATATATATATATATATATATATATATACACTACTGTTCAAAAGTTTGGGTCACATTGAAATGTCCACATTTTCAATAAAGATAACTTTAAACTAGTCTTAACTTTAAAGAAATACACTCTATACATTGCTAATGTGGTAAATGACTATTCTAGCTGCAAATGTCTGGTTTTTGGTGCAATATCTACATAGGCCCATTTCCAGAAACTATCTTTCCAGTGTTCTAATGGTACAATGTGTTTGCTCATTGGCTCAGAAGGCTAATTGATGATTAGAAAAGCCTTGTGCAATCATGTTCACACATCTGAAAACAGTTTAGCTCGTTACAGAAGCTACAAAACTGACCTTCCTTTGAGCAGATTGAGTTTCTGGAGCATCACATTTGTGGGGTCAATTAAACGCTCAAAATGGCCAGAAAAAGAGAACTTTCATCTGAAACTCGACAGTCTATTCTTGTTCTTAGAAATTAAGGCTATTCCACAAAATTGTTTGGGTGACCCCAAACTTTTGAACGGTAGTATATATATATATATATATATATATATATATATATAACCACGCCCCCAACCACCGACCAAGCCCCCCCCACCCCACCCCCCCACCCCTACTCCCCACTTCCCGATATTGGAGGTCTCAAGGTTGGCAAGTATGATATTATCACACAACTCTTATGCTTAAGGGCCGTTGCTATAGTTATTATCAATTGTGCTGAAGTTGTACTTTTTCTATCTGTGCAAAGGGACATCGTCTCTTATCAGTGTTTTCAGACCCTGAATCGGCCTGCTGACTGCCAAGGGAACATTGAGTGCCGTGACGCAGATAGCGCGGAGACAGGGCCATATCACAAGTATCAATACATTTGCATTTCATTAATAGGGATTTGCAGATCATTGCATTCTGTATTTATTTATGATTTACACAACGTGCCAACTTCACTGGTTTTGGGTTTTGTATTTTCCTATCTTTTCTTTGAGCTATGCATCCATACATCCATGAAAATCCCAGGATGACATGTTTATTCTGACGCACTATATGACAACCACTGGATTCGGTGCCCCCTAGTCCTCTAACGCAGAGTCACCAGTGCACTCCCAGTTGCACACATGACACTTATGATGTCCGTCGGCCCCGGAGACAGCGGGTAACACGTTTCCCTGGCTCGCACGAGGCGGGAAGCGCGACAGGACGGACATGAAATCGTCGGACAGTTGACCTATAAACCCATAAATGGGTCACGCCAGGTGAGAGGAGCTGAAAGGTGACAGTGGATATTATTTCTTTGTCTGCTGTCAGGAAGAACAAACGCCACCCAGACAGCGACGCCAGGGTGGGTCCCACTCGGCCCACTTTGTTTGTTTTTTTAGCCCCCGTCTCTAATCCTCTCACTGACAACCAACGACGCACATTTCTTTACTAAAATATATATTTTTTTGCTGTATATTTGACAGCGCAGAGAGGAAAGAAGCTGTAAAACAAGTGGTGTCAGCCACAAATAACACCAGTGTGCTTATCTGCGAATGTGATTAAACAAAGCGAGCGTTGGGCCGCATAACGTTTAACCTATATAGCCTATCTGCTGCCATTTCCACTGAGAAAGTCCCCCACCTCTTTATCTGCTAATAGAGCGCCGTAATCCCTCAAACATGCATGATCTATAGACTGGGGGTGGGGGCTGCTGATGAATACCTAATGAGAGGATGAATCAGTCAGAAACTACACTACGTCATTATAAAACATGCCATAGGGGGGCGGGATGGACAATCGCCCCCGCCTGCTGAGGCCAGAATTTGATCGAATCGGCGGGGAAAACAGATAACGTCAGATTAATTCTGCCTTCGATTTGCTTTTCCTTGGCTTTCTTGGAGGGGTGGGTACTTACAGTATTCCTGAAAAATGATATGTGAAGAGGGCCAAATACAAGCATAATAATAATATTAATAATAGATTGTATTAGTAAAAATCACTTTACATTGAGTAAACAACCTCAAAGTGCTACAGTGTATTAAAAAATGTTAAAAAAAAAAAAAAAGATAATAAAAATAAAAATAAAATAAAAACTACAACGGCCAAATAGCTAGAACTAGTATGCATATGTCTAAAAAAAAGGCTTTTTTAAAAAGAAAGGGTTTTTAAGCCTTTTTTTGAAAGCATCCACAGTCTGTGGTGCCCTCAGGTGGTCAGGGAGAGCGTTCCACAGACTGGGAGCGGCGGAGCAGAAAGCCCAGTCTCCCATTGTTCATAGATTTTATTTGCAAAAAGCACTTTACATTGAGTAAACAACCTCAAAGTGCTACAGTGTATTAAAAAAATAAATAATAATAATAATAAGATAATACAAAATAAATAAAAACTAGAACAGCCAAATAGCTAGAACTAGAATGCATATACAGTATCTAAAAAAAAAGGCTTTTTTAAAAAGAAAGGGTTTTTAAGCCTTTTTTAAAAGCATCCACAGTCTGTGGTGCCCTCAGGTGGTCAGGGAGAGAGTTCCACAGACTGGGAGCGGCGGAGCAGAAAGCCCGGTCTCCCATTGTTCATAGATTTTATTTTTAAAAAGCACTTTACATTGAGTAAACAACCTCAAAGTGCTACAGTGTATTAAAATTTAAAAAAAAAAAAAAAAAGATACTAAAAAATAAATAAAAATAAAAACTAGAACAGCCAAATAGCTAGAGCTAGTATGCATAAATCTAAAAAAAAAAGGCTTTTTTAAAAAGAAGTGTTTTTAAGCTTTTTTTTTTAAAAGTATCCACAGTCTGTGGTGCCCTCAGGTGGTCAGGGAGAGCGTTCCACAGACTGGGAGCGGCGGAGCAGAAAGCCCAGTCTCCCATTTTTCGTAGATTTTATTTGTAAAAAGCACTTTACATTGAGTAAACAACCTCAAAGTGCTACAGTGTATTAAAAAAATAAATAATAATAATAATAAGATAATACAAAATAAATAATAAATAAAAACTAGAACAGCCAAATAGCTAGAACTAGTATGCATATATCTAAAAAAAAAAAAAGGCTTTTTTAAAAGAAGGGTTTTTAAGCCTTTTTTAGAAGCATCCACAGTCTGTGGTGCCCTCAGGTGGTCAGGGAGAGCGTTCCACAGACTGGGAGCAGCGGAGCAGAAAGCCCAGTCTCCCATTTTTCGTAGATTTTATTTGTAAAAAGCACTTTACATTGAGTAAACAACCTCAAAGTGCTACAGTGTATTAAAAAAATAAATAATAATAATAATAAGATAATACAAAATAAATAATAAATAAAAACTAGAACAGCCAAATAGCTAGAACTAGTATGCATATATCTAAAAAAAAAAGGCTTTTTTAAAAAGAAGGGTTTTTAAGCTTTTTTTTTTTTTAAAGTATCCACAGTCTGTGGTGCCCTCAGGTGGTCAGGGAGAGCGTTCCACAGACTGGGAGCGGCGGAGCAGAAAGCCCAGTCTCCCATTGTTCGTAGATTTTATTTGCAAAAAGCACTTTACATTGAGTAAACAACCTCAAAGTGCTACAGTGTATTAAAAAAATAAATAATAATAATAATAAGATAATACAAAATAAATAAAAACTAGAACAGCCACATAGCTAGAACTAGTATGCATATACAGTATCTAAAAAAAAAAAGGCTTTTTAAAAAGAAGGGTTTTTAAGCCTTTTTTGAAAGCATCCACAGTCTGTGGTGCCCTCAGGTGGTCAGGGAGAGCGTTCCACAGACTGGGAGCGGCGGAGCAGAAAGCCCGGTCTCCCATTGTTCGTAGATTATATTTGTAAAAAGCACTTTACATTGAGTAAACAACCTCAAAGTGCTACAGTGTATTTAAATTAAAAAAATAACAATAAAAAGATAATAAAAAATAAATAAAAATAAAAACTAGAACACCCAAATAGCTACAGCTAGTATGCATATATCTAAAAAAAAAAGGCTTTTTTTAAAAGAAGGGTTTTTAAGCCTTTTTAAAAGCATCCACAGTCTGTGGTGCCCTCGGGTGGTCAGGGAGAGAGTTCCACAGACTGGGAGCGGCGGAGCAGAAAGCCCGGTCTCCCATTGTTCATAGATTTTATTTGTAAAAAGCACTTTACATTGAGTAAACAACCTCAAAGTGCTACAGTGTATTAAAATAAAAATAAAAAGATAATAAAAAATAAATACAAATAAAAACTAGAACAGCCAAATAGCTAGAACTAGTATGCATATATTTGAAGAAGAAAAAAAAGGCTTTTTTAAAAAGAAGAGTTTTTAAGCCTTTTTTAAAAGCATCCACAGTCTGTGGTGCCCTCAGGTGGTCAGGGAGAGCGTTCCACAGACTGGGAGCGGCGGAGCAGAAAGTCTCCCATTGTTCGTAGCTTTGTCCTCGGAGGTTGGAGGAGGTTAGCCTGTCCGGAGCGGAGGTGTCGTGTGGAGGATTTGGGGGTGAGTAGTTCTTTGAGGTAGAGGGGGGCATTTCCATGGAGGCACTGGTGGGTTAATAGGGAGACTTTGATTTCAATCCTGAGTGGAACAGGAAGCCAGTGAAGGGATTTGAGAGTTGGTGTGATATGGTCATATTTCCGCACTCTCATCAGGATCCTAGCAGCACTATTCTGTATGTACTGCAGCTTCTGGATGTTCTTGCTGGGATCCCGACAAGAAGTGCGTTGCAGTAGTCTAGCCTGGAGGAGACAAAGGTGTGGACGAGCGTCTCGGCATCAGAGAGAGTGAGTGAGGGGCGGAGTTTAGCAATGTTCCTGAGGTGGTAGAAGGAGGTCTTGCACAGTTGTTTTATTTGAGCCTCAAAGGTCAAGTGAGGGTCCATTCTAACACCCAGATTAGTGACTGAGGATGAGAGGTGAATGTCGTGGCCGGAGAAGGTGATGCTGGTGATGGTGTATGACTAAGTCTGATGTGGGGTGCCGACTAGAATGGCTTCGGTTTTGAAGCTGTTCAGTTGAAGAAAATTGTGTTTCATCCACGCCTTTTTCTCCTCCAGGCAGTTGGTAAGTGTGGATGATGGCAGGCTGCAGAGGGGTTTGTTTTTTAGGTAGAGTTGAGTGTCATCGGCATGGCCGTAACTACCATTGAGGACCCGGATTTCATGTCCTCAGTATTTTTTTCCAAGTGCCAAAAAGTAGAGGATATTTCAGTTGAGCGGACGTTATTCTTCATTGTTGATGTGATGTTCGAAAGTACTTTGTGGACGCCGTCTGCTCCACACGCTCCAAGTCTTTGCTGTCGTCCAGCATTCTGTTTTTCTTTACTTTGCAGCCAGTTCAGTTTTAGTTTTGTTTTGCATAGCCTTCCCTAAGCCGCAATGCCTTTTTCTTAGCGCACTGGCCTTTTGTTTATTTTTGGTTTAAGCATTAGATACCTTTTCACCTGCACGCTGCCTCCCGCTGTCGTCTGCATATTGTGATCACGACACACTATCGTCGTCATTTCCGACATCTACAAAGCAATTAGCTACCGGCTGCCACCTACTGATATGAAAGAGTATTACACGGTTACTCTGCCGACCTCTAGACAGTACAGACACTCAACAACGGCACATTATTTACGGATTACATCAAAAGGGACCCATCTCACCCCGGACATAAACTTTTTGAACTGCTTGCCCTCGGGCAGGAGATACAGGACAATAAAATGCCGGACAAACAGATTTAAGAACACTTTTTACCCGAGAGCAATAGTGTCGCTGAACACAAGACAATAATGACTTTGCATGTGAGCTGTGTGCTTGGTATTTTTATGTATTTTATGTATTTTTATCTATTTATCTATGTTCTTATGTTTTTATGTGTTATTATGAATTTGCACTAAATTAGTTTTTGCTTACAATTTAATTGTACAATGTACAATGACAATAAAGATATATTCTATTCTATTCTATTATAACTACTGGTTTCCAAAAAATATTTTTATCCCAAATTCCGTATTTTTCGGAGTATAAGTTGCACCGGAGTATAAGTCGCACCTGCCGAAAATGCATAATAAAGAACATATATAAGTCGCACTGGAGTATAAGTCGCATTTTTCGGGGAAATTTATATGATAAAATCCAACACCAAGAATAGACATTTGAAAGGCAATTTAAAATAAATAAAGAATAGTGGCTGAATAAGTGTACGTTATATGAGGCATAAATAACCAACTGAGAACGTGCCTGGTATGTTAACGTAACATATTATGGTAAGAGTCATTCAAATAACTATAACATATAGAACATGCTATACGTTTACCAAACAATCTGTCACTCCTAATCGCTAAATCCCATGAAATCTTATACGTCTAGTCTCTTACGTGAATGAGCTAAATAATATTATTTGATATTTTACGGTAATGTGTTAATAATTTCACACATAAGTCGCTCCTGAGTATGAAAAAAACTGCGATTTATAGTCCGAAAAATACGGTAGCTGAAATTACATAATCTCCCACGGCACACCAGACTGTATTTCACATATTTCACTAGTGTGCCATCATAAAACTCCAGCAACTTGACACAATGAAGTCCACTTTTACTATAAACATCATCAGATCCGAAATGTGCCGTCAACATAACGTTCACAATAAATTGCACTGACGTAACTAATGTTGGTTTCACCTGATGTGAAACCCTGTCGTCATGTTGTCGCATCGGTCAGGTTCTGCTCACGGAGATTAATGGTGCGTTCCATTTTGTACCGGGAAGTCGGAATTTCCGAGTTCCTAGTCGGAATTTCAACTGGAACGCCTCTCGAGATTGGATTTCCGACACGGAAAGTCGGCGCATTTATTTATTCTATTTATTTGACGGGGACAGTACAATGAAACATTGCTACCCATAGGTAACCGACATGAAAGTACATAAGACTTCTAGCCACAGGCTAATTTGCAACCCTTGTCCCAGGTTAGGCTTTTAAAGAAAAGTAGTGAAGTGTCATGATCCGTGGTCGGGATCATGTTTTTGTTATGTTCTGTTAGTTTTAGACTCCATTGTTCCTGTTTTTGTGCACCCTTGTTTGTTTTAGTTACCATGGCGGCTTATTAGTGTCACCTGCCTCTGGTGTTCGGGACACGCACTTGCTCTAATCAAGAGACAATTATTTAAGCCCACCTTTGCCAGTCAGTCATCCTGGCGTCATTATTGGTTTCATGCCACAGTTTCATGTTGTGCTGTGCCATCGTTATGTTAGTTGTTTCATGCTACAGTAAGTCTTGTTTGTTCTATGTCCATAGTTCATGCTAAGTGTTAGCGCCTATGTTTCCTGTGTTAAGTTTTTTTTTTGTTCTGTAGCCTCTCGTGTGAACGGA
>NC_084733.1:18266623-18269123 GCF_033978785.1 Entelurus aequoreus | reverse complement strand
ACCCAGAACATTTGATTAAGCGAATTAGAAGGATTAGATTGACTCCGCCTGGAATGGACCAAATGTCTCTAGGAAGAAAAGCGAGCGATCGAACAAGAGGTTGGAGCACAAAGAAGAGAGAGCGAGAGGAGAAGAGTGCAACATAGAGATGGAGGAAAAAGTCTTAATGCACAAAAAGAGAGCTCAGCACATTTTAGGCCCCATGCTGGCCAACTTTTATTGGCTGCTGGGAAAAGGAGCACGTTTGGTTCTGAAAGGTTCAGGCGGGTTCGAGAGATGGGAGGCGCTCAGCTTGGAGCTGCAGCGCCCCTTGGTGGTGGGACGTGGAACATGTGGAGCATGACATGGCTCACAATAGGACACTAGACTAGGTACACCTCTGATATTTCAGCAAGCATTTGGATTCTCAAGGATAGTGTTAGAATAATTATGTATATCTTATCATCATAACTTTATGCTTAAGGGCCGTTGCTATACATTATTGTCAATTGTGAATTATATTTATATAGCGCTTTTCTCTAGTCACTCAAAGCGCTTTTACATAGTGAAACCCAATATCTAAGTTACATTTAAACCAGTGTGGGTGGCACTGGGAGCAGGTGGGTAAAGTGTCTTGCCCAGGGACATAACGGCAGTGACTAGGTTGGCGGAAGCGGGGATCGAACCCGGAACCCTCAAGTTGCTGGCATGGCCGCTCTACCAACCGAGCTATACCGCCCCATAAAAAATCTACATCGACTATATGATTTGCCTGAGAAGCTGGACAGGACAAAAATAAATAAAAAATAAAAATTGTATTTTTGTATCTGTGCAAGCTGGCAATCCAAAAGATTGCCAGTTGTCTTTATCAGTGTTGTGGCCTGCTGACGGCCAAGGCCGAACACCGCCGTGACGCAGACAGAGCAGAGACAAGGCGATATGACCTGCGTCAACTCATTTTCATTTATTCTATAATCATATATTGTGTCTAATTGGAGTTGCCGAGATTACCCCCTTCCCTCAGCGACAGCTTCAGTGATGTAATAGGGACCTTCCTAATAAATAGAGGAGGCGCGCGGGCTGGACTTTTAGAACGTAGTTTGGATCTGTAACTAGAATACAGCCCGAAACACGTGTCTCCTCGTGAGCTAAATTGAACTCTGTCTCTGCATGATTCCTTGCTTCTTGTCTGATTATTAGATGTCGTCAGTGTTTGAACCTGACAGATAGAAAGTAAACTTGGCTCTGCTTTAGAGTAGTCAGTGTAAAGCTTGTACAGCAGTGTTGTATTTCCCTGAAAATGAGTCAAGACACAGTTGTTGCCTAATCCAGTGTTTTTCAACCTTTTTTGACTCAAGGCACATTTTTTTCATGAAAAAATACGGAGGCACACCATCAGCATAAAACGTTAAAAAAATGAAACTCCACCAGGTCGTTGTGCCTTATTTTGACTTTGTTAGTGTTTTCGTGTGTGTAGTGCTTTAGTTCTTGTCTTGCGCTGTTATTTTGGTGGCCCTTCCTGTTTTGTTGGTATTTTCTTCTTTGGGTGGACATTGGGCCCCATTCAGCATTCGTTCTTAAGAACAAATGTTGTTCTTAAGCCCACTTACGAAGTTTTTAAGGAGATTTTTGTATTCACCAATGTTTTCTTAGCTGGGATTTGTTCGTAGGTAAGATCAAAATCTAAGAGCACTCTTAGGGTGGCCTATTTGTTCTTAAGTGTGACAAGTTCCCTTACTTCTATTGTCTAATGTTACATTAATATCATAGATAGAGAGAGCGATAGATAGATAGATAGATAGATAGATAGATAGATAGATAGATAGATAGATAGATAGATAGATAGATAGATAGATAGATAGATAGATAGATAGATAGATAGATAGATAGATAGATAGATAGATAGATAGATAGATAGATAGATAGATAGATAGATAGATAGATAGATACATACATACATACATACATACATACATACATACATAGATACATAGATACATAGATACATAGATACATAGATACATAGATGGATAGAGATGGATAGAGAGGGAGAGAGAGAGAAAAAAGAAGGAGAGAGAGAGAGAGAGAGAGAGAGATACATATATACATACATACATACATACATACATACATACATACATAGATACATAGATAGATAGATAGATAGATAGATAGATAGATAGATAGATAGATAGATAGATAGATAGATAGATAGATAGATAGATAGATAGATAGATAGATAGATAGATAGATAGATAGATAGATAGAGAGAGAGAGAGAGAGTCAAGTCAAATCAACTTTATTTATATAGCACGTTTTCAACAACTTTTAGATTGAACCAAAGTGCTTTACAGGTTAAAAAAGCATGGAGCAAAAAAAAAGAGAGAGAGAGAGAGAGAGAGAGAGAGAGAGAGAGAGATACATAGATGGATAGAGATAGATAGACAGATAAATAGATAGATAGATAGATAGATAGATAGATAGATAGATAGATAGATAGATAGATAGATAGATAGATAGA
>NC_084733.1:18129123-18259123 GCF_033978785.1 Entelurus aequoreus | reverse complement strand
CGTTAATTAAAATCTCTGCCTTGTTTTAATGAATATTTAGACCTGTTACGCTACTGTATTTTCATGTTGGTCATTACGGTGGTACTTTAAGTGTTTTTTGAGGTGGCACTTGGTGGAAAAAGTTTGCAAACTACCGTTCAATTGCATCATGCTTGTATTGGTTGTGAGAGATGTAGTGACATCTAGTGGTGTTTCTACAAACTACAGTCACCTTCCACATCCTTGTGAGTCAACTCTCCTTATTTCCAAGCAATAAATGTTACATATTGTTTTATTTGATCTCGTATAAAACTACGTTTCCTTGCATCCTAGTCGTGCAGTGTAATGTTTTGTGACCTCCCGTGACCCAATCCAGTGGAACTTGGAGCATATTAACACGGCCGAGGCTGTGCTGATGTATCACTGAATAACAGGAAGAGACAGAACGTGTCATGGATTCTTTCCTTCCTGCATATTTCGCCATCGGCTGCAGGCTCGCACAGTCTGCTCTGCACAACCGCGGGGCGCGGCGTCGCCCTGCATACTGATACCCCCCCGCTCTGCAAAACCCAGGGATTTGAAAGGGACAGAAGGGTGGGAATTGCTGACTAATCACATTTTACCAAACAGTAACATCACAGTATCGGGATTATATGATGTCAGCATATCAACAAACGAATATGTTCCAATCACAATCTTTATGGCACAGAAGCACAACTGGAGTGAGGACTAAAAGACAGAAGAGTCTGACTCATAACATGTTAAAAAAATCAATATTCAATTCAAAATCAATAGGAACTCCCATGCAAAATGCGATTGGTAATGATGAGTGTGAATGACATTAAGTGAAGTTAAAGTTAAATACCAATGATTGTCACACACACACTAGGTGTCCTCTGCATTTGACCCATCCCCTTGTTCACCCCCTGGGAGGTGAGGGGAGCAGTGAGCAGCAGCGGTGCCGCGCCCGGGAATAATCTTTTGTGTGATTTAACCCCCAATTCCAACCCTTGATGCTGAGTGCCCAGCAGGGAGGTAAAGGGTCCCATTTTTATAGTCTTTGGCATGACTCGGCCGGGGTTTGAACTCACAACCTACCGATCTCAGGGCGGACACTCTAACCACTAGGCCACTGAGTAGGTAATACTAATAATAATAATAATAATAATAATAATAATAATAATAGATTTTATTTGTAAAAAGCACTTTATATTGAGTAAACAATCTGAAAGTGCTACAGTGTATTAAAAAATAAAATAAAAGAAATAAAAAAGATAATAAATAAAAAAATAAATACAAATTAAAATTTAAAATTTAAAATTAAAATAAAAAATACAAAAAATAAAATGTAATAAATTATTAATTATTTGTGACTATATTTTTTAGGGTTTGGATTTGCTGAATAGGTTTGTTTTGCAATTGGGCATTTTAGGGCATTGGTTGAAATACATATGTACAATAATAAAGAACTAAAACAAAAGTGTTTTCTAATCCACACATTTGGTTTTCTACACCAAAATTCATCTATTTATTCAACTTCTTCTTCTTCAAACTTCCAAATTTTTTCACCCGATTCAAACCTTTCCAACTTCAAACTGTTCAGTCTATTCGGGAATCGCGGGCTTTCCCTTGACATATTCCACGAATTCACAGATTCCACCAGAATTCCAGGTTTTTCGGGACATTTTTCCCCATTCAAAATGAATTGGCCATTTTTCAAACTTCCACCATTTCCATGTTTTTTAACCGATTCAAACCATTCTACCTTCAACACATTCCACCACCATTATGGAAATTTAAACTACCTTTTTTCCAAGTAAAAAAAAAATGCCAGGATTGTCCAGAATTCCTGGTTTTCAAAAGCCCTATTTCCACCCTTTTTTCTGGCGATTACTTCTTCCACATTTTTCAACGCATTTCAACCGTTCCACCCTCAAAACATTCATCTTAATCAGGACAAAAAACAAAGTTGTTTTTGAACTGGAAAAATTCCCGGTTTTTCCGAAATTCCAGGAATTCCGGAATAACACTTCTCAATTCAACATGTTACTACTTCAACATTTCTCGACCGATTTGAAAAATTTCAACACCGACCATTTCAACTCAGTTTTTACCATTTTCAAAAAAAAAATCCAGCTTTTCCCGAAATACCCAAAGTTTGGGAAAATTCCCATTGAAATCAATGGGACTTTCTTCAAAGTTCCACAACTCCCACATTTTTCATCTGATTCAAACTGTTCCAACTTCAAAATATTCAGCCACAATCGTGAAAAAAAAAATCGGTCCAAGTCTGGGCTCCTGGAGAGGGGGTCCAGACTGAGGCCAAGGGCAAAAACAACTCATAGCCATAGCACACATCCCTCTTACAGTTGTGTAAGAGGGAAACATCAAAGGACATTAAATACATTAAAAGAGCAGAGCTGATGCAATTAGCCATTTCTACATACAGCCATGAATAAAAAGTAAAAGAAACATGTACACTGTGGTGGCCTCTGCGGTGTTCCACGCCATCGTCTGCTGGGGTGGGGGGGGGGGGGAGAATGGCCGGAGACAGGAGCAGACCCAACAAAGCAACCAACATCTCAAATCAGCAACAAATCAAAATCAGAACAATGGCAATAAAACTATTCTGATTCTGATTCTGAACATCTCTGAAAGAGGTCCAGGGAACCACTAGGGCGGACCTAAAGAGCTGTGGGTTGCTGACCCCCGCATTACATGTAGCCCGCGTACAACTAGTGGCACACCTACCACAGTTTAAGAATCGCTACTTTAGGGCAGTGTTTTTCAACCACTAGTGTGCCGTGAGAAACAGTCTGGTGTGCCGTGGGAGATTATCTAATTTCACCTATTTGGGTTAAAAAATATTGTTTGCAAACAGGCGGGAGGCAGTGTGCAGGTAAAAAGGTGTCTAATGCTTAAACCAAAAACAAACAAAAGATTCAAGATTCAAGATTCAAAAGGTGAGTGCCCCTAAGAAAAGGCATTGAAGCTTAGAGAAGGCTATGCAGAACGAAACTAAAACCGAACTGGCTACAAAGTAAACAAAAACAGAATGCTGGACGACGGCAAAGACTTACTGCGGAACAAAGACGGCGTCCACAATGTACGTCCGAACATGACATGACAATCAACAATGTCCCCAGGAAGAAGGATAAAAACAACTGAAATATTCTAGATTGCTAAAACAAAGTAGATGTGGGGAAATATCGCTCAAAGGAAGACATGAAACTGCTACAGGAAAATACCAAAAAAAAGACGAAAAGCCCCCAAAATAGCAGCGCAAGACAAGAAGTAAAACACTACACACAGGAAAACAGCAAAAAACTCCAAATAAGTCACGACGTGATGTGACAGGTGGTGACAGTACACCTACTTTGAGACAAGAGCTACAGTGATGCATGCTGGGTTATGCTTTAAAGCAGGCCTGGGCAATTATTTTGACTCGGGGGCCACATTTAGAGAAAAAAATGTGTCTGGGGGCCGGTATATCTATTTTTAGAAACACTAATACAAAACCTCACAATAATGTCTGATTGAATGCTAAAAACGTTATGACAGACCGCCTTAAAAAACGTAATGGAATTTTACATTTTTCTATGAACGATAAAACACTGAATATTTGGGCTGCGAATCTTTGGGTGTCCCACGATTCGATTCAATATCGATTCTTGGGGTCACGCTTCGATTCAAAATCGATTTTTTCAGATTCAACGCGATTCTCGATTCAAAAACGATATTTTCCCGATTCAAAAGGATTCTCTATTCATTCAATACATAGGATGAAGATCTACCCCAGCCTGCTGACATGCAAGCAGAGTAGTAGATTTTTGTAAAAAGCTTTTATAATTGTAAAGGACAATGTTTTATCAACGGATTGCAATAATGTAAATTTGTTTTAACTATTAAATGAACCAAAAATATGACTTATTTTATCTTTGTGAAAATATTGGACACAGTGTGTTGTCAAGCTTATGAGATGCGATGCAAGTGTAAGCCACTGTGACACTATTGTTCTTTTTTTTATATATATATATATAAATGTCTAATGATAATGTCAATGAGGGATAAAAAACATAAAAAAATAAAAAAATCTATTTTTTAAAAATGAGAATCGATTCTGAATCGCAGAACATGAGAATCGTGATTCGAATTTGAATAGATTTTTTCCCACACCCCTACTGAATATTGACAAAATATTTCGACATATTTTACAATCAAGTGAAACGCAACACAAATGCAACAAACAGTGAAATATGAACGCGAAGGGTACAAAAAAAAACCACCTACAATCTGATATATCTGATATTTGCTGAATTCCCCCCAGGGATCAATAAAGTACTTTCTATTCTATTCTATATATCACTAAGCTTTAGAACTTTGTTGTGAAAATCTCCTTCCGCGTCTGTGGAAACGCTTCCCGCCCACACTGTTTGGTGCCTCGTCTGAGCTGCTGTGACGTAGATGACCATAGTAACTAATTAGATGACCATATAGTAACTAATTAGATTACCAACGTAACTAGGTATATCATGCATAAGCGCAGATTCCAACCATTGAAATACTTTGTATAGTTGAAGACTTACGGTCATTAGAAAACACCACTGAACATCATAATGGCAGCTACAGTTTCCATCTTAAAGATCTAAAAAAATTATTTGGGAATGTCCGGAGGGCCAGATTGAAAAACTCAACGGGCCGCATGTGGCCCCCGGCCTTAATTTGCCCAGGTCTGCTTTAAAGTCATATCCAACAATTGCGACAACGACTTTTTACTGTTGACTGAGTTTCATTTTTTAATGATTTCTGCTGGTGGTGTGCCTCCGCATTTTTTCAACGAAAAAAAATGTGCCTAGGCTCCAAAAAGGTTGAAAAACACTGCTTTAGGGTATGTAATCCTCTCACCCTAAAATTGGACCGACAAGCACGTGTGTGGTAGACGAAGCAAAACCTTTTTGCAGGGGCACGGGCAAGATGACATGAGAGTTTGCTCACCATGAAACAACACACAATCAACAGTCGTGTGTACAAACACCGCATTCAATTTGTATCGATAAAGCATTGAAAAATGTAAAAACTGCAAATCGGGGCAAGTCATGTGACTTGATGTTAAAGACAGCAGCATTTGGATGTATGTGCTGTAAAACAGGGGCTGGCAGACTGAGTTCATGATGGAGCGAAGGCTTGGAGGGTAAGATTACACGTCAGGGCTTATTTGGAGCCAATCTGTTTTGCTCAGGCGGTGTGGCGTGGATCAATGATGGCGCCACGTCTTTGCACGCAAAACGCTCACAAGACAATTGAGCAGGAAATGGTACCAAAAAAAAAGCGACACAATGAATAACTAGACAATCAGCGTCGCTGCTTTTAAAGACAATTGGTGATGATGATGAGTACTTGTAGTTCACTCCGTCTCCTTCACCTTTCTCAGCAAGCCACATATGTAGTGGGTTACTCATTATGTTGGAAAACGGCATCATGTTTTGCTTAAATGAACCACAGCTCAGGTAGCACTCGTGCACCAACACCACAATAACTGACATACTGTAATACCTGATATACAGTGGTTGCGTTGTTAGTTGTTTAGAAAATAATGTTTACCCACGCAGACCGAGACTGGTTTTAGGCAAGCAAACTGGTGTGGTCCTGTTAACTTTAGCTCACGAGACAACACTAAAACCACAAAAGACACAAAACAGTGGTTAGTTTATAACATAATATTTGAACAAGTGAACTACAGCCAAGTCCCCCCGCCCCCGCCCCACAGCACTCCCCGAAAGTCAAAATGGACAGGTGCGCGTTAATCGTCTGTTAAAAAAATGAGTGCCATTATTGAAATTTATAGTTAACGCGTTATCGCATTAACTTTGACAGCCCTAATATAAATACATACACACATATATATACACAGATACATACACACATATATATACATACAGTATAAACATACATATATACACAATACACAGAAACATATATGTATGTACAGTATATACATTTATACATATACATCTATATAAGTACACATATGTATACACATGTATATTTAAATACATACATATACATATACATTAATACACATACATACTGTATATACACATACACATGCAAATTGTTGCGTTGACCAGCATTCCTCCAATGGGGAATTCAAATTGCTAGTCTCTCCCAGATTCTTTTTATGGCAATACGCTGATGTTTATATTCAATCTCCAGGCAATAGTTGGTATTTTGTGGTTTATTCTCCAAGCTTAGAGGACAAACTGAGACCAATCCAGCACCCAAGCGTTCCCTAGCCCGGTCCAGATCGGTCTACCAAAACCCCGGAACTCCTGTCTACTTCCTCCTTCTCCTGTCCCCCCCCCCACCTGCTGTTTCCCCAGTCTAGCTGTGCTTCTTATCTTAGGAATGTAATAATGGCAGTCTCAACAAAGACAGCGCTCTGACTCTAACCAAGGACACTCGAATCCAAGCACTTTGTACCACACGAGACATTAGCTGATGTAAATATGACTATAGGAGTTTTTAGAAAGAAGTAACACTTAAATATGGATATGATTCTGATCTGCTTCCATCAATATACATACACAAACATATACATAAATATACAGATACATATATAAACATACATATATATATAAATATACATATATGTATGCATATACATATATATACACATTTATATATGCACACATATACATAAATGTATATACATATATACACATATACATAAATGTATATACATATATACACATATACATATACACACATATATACGCATATACATACACGTACATATATACATATATGTACTGTATATAGATATACAGATACAGTATATGTACTATAACCATATATACACATCTATACTATAGCCATATATATATATTCACTATAGCCATATATACATATATACTAAGTGAAGTATATTTATATAGCGCTTTTCTCTAGTGACTCAGAGTTTTTTACATCGTATAGCCATATGTGCATATATACATGCCTATACATACACAAATTTACAGATACATATATAACATACATATGTACACATACATATATACAAATATACATATATGTATGCATATACATATATATACACATCTATATATGCACACATATACATACATGTATATACTTATACATATACACACATATATACATATATACATACATGTACATATATAAACATACATACATGCACACACATATACGTTTGTATACATTTATGTACACATATACATATATGTATATAGATGTACATATATATACACATATATATACTATAACCATATATACACAGTCAGTGACATACAGAATATACTATAGCCATATATATAGATATTCACTATAGCCATATATACATATATACTATAGCCATATATATAGTATATATACATATACTGTATGTATATATATATGTACACTACCGTTCAAAAGTTTGGCCTTCATTTCTAAGAACAAGAATAGACTGTCGAGTTTCAGATGAAAGTTCTCTTTTTCTGGCCATTTTGAGCGTTTAATTGACCCCACAAATGTGATGCTCCAGAAACTCAATCTGCTCAAAGGAAGGTCAGTTTTGTAGCTTCTGTAACGAGCTAAAGTGTTTTCAGATGTGTGAACATGATTGCACAAGGGTTTTCTAATCATCAATTAGCCTTCTGAGCCAATGAGCAAACACATTGTACCATTAGAACACTGGAGTGATAGTTGCTGGAAATGGGCCTCTATACACCTATGTAGATATTGCACCAAAAACCAGACATTTGCAGCTAGAATAGTCATTTACCACATTAGCAATGTATAGAGTGTATTTATTTAAAGTTAAGACTAGTTTAAAGTTATCTTCATTGAAAAGTGCAGTGCTTTTCCTTCAAAAATAAGGACATTTCAATGTGACCCCAAACTTTTGAACGGTAGTGTGTATATATATATATATATATATATATATATATATTTTTTTTTTTTTAAATGTATAATACAGTATATATATATATATATATATATATATATATATATATATATATATATATATATATATATATATATATATATATATATATATATATATATATATATACTGTAATATACATTGAAAAAAAATGTATATATATATATATATATATATATATACATACATAGATACACATACACATACTGTCTATGATTTCCTGCAAGTGTATAACAAGCAGCATAAATAATCACATGTTGGAAAGTGTGGTCATTACCCATCTTCCCGCTTTCTTGGTCACATGGCAACAAGTGCTGACAATACATTTTACTGCAGCAATTAGGGATATTGAACAGCACTCAATCAGGACAGCATCAACCTGCGGTTAGTCCATACATTACACTGACACTCACAACAATCATCGCTTTGTCTAAATCAATAGCAGTGCCAGGTGCTAAAGTTGAACCAGAGAAGACTTATGGATTCCCTACAGGACATTTTCGCCTCCTCGTATGAACACTACTTTAGTTCTATGAAATAATGGACTTGCAGGTTTTATCGTTTCGGAGCCAACATTTTGAGGAGATAAATTGGCATAATAATTCGCGTGTCAAAACAAACTTGTCTTTTTTTTTTTGATATAGTCGAAGGACACAAAGACTCCTTTTTGTGAACATTTCCGGAAGAACTCATGCATCTCGACTTCGAGGGAAGTGTGTGAAAAATAAACATTTAAAAGATGCAGCCAATAGGACATTTTCTATTAGTTCATTAAAATGGGCACAATACTAATAGGTTTATATCTGTTTATATCAGTCTATATATTTAATTACTTTAAGAAATTAATGTCCCATATCACATTTAATGTAAACCTTTACTCAAAGGGAAATACACTTTTTTTTTTTTTTATTGTGTCAATCATTTACAATCTTTTTTTATGCATTCTAAATTGTAAATAAACGCTAGCAAAAGTCAGCTAACAAAGGAGCCAATGAGAGTCGCTCTATTCTGCCTTTATTTAAAGCGCTTCAAAAACACATCCAAAAGCCTCTATCATCATTTTATATACACACTGTAAGTATATAAGTAATGTAGTAACAGGCACAGTCATAATAACATGTCATATTTTTATGTATTTTTCTCATTTTAATCATACAGACTGATCTAAACGTTCACCTGTCCCTTCAACAACAACACTACTAATCATGTTAGACTGTATGAGAGACAACGACGACAACTTTAGGACAAACGATGATCCAGAACCTTATATTTTTGAGCCTGAATGTAAGGAGGATGATCTACAAGTTTTACTAGTTGTGTGCTAAACAGATCCGGCAAGCATCATGCCGAACTATAGTGTTAGTGCTTAACAAGATATACAAACAACGAACATAGTAACACAATCACTTACTGTACAATGTCTGCTCTCACTGGGATGCCGACTTGTTTACAAGAAATAATTAATCATAATACAAGTTAAAAACAAATTGAAGGTGCCGCAAACAAGCGTCTTTTCGTGTCTTTCTAGCCAATGTCAAAGTTTAATAACTTCTCGATTTACGGCCACAAACTTCTACTATCCAGGTGAGAGGCATGATTTATAATCGAGAATTAACTTTCACCAACTTAGAGGCGATGCAGCAGCTCACTTGCTCAATATGTCAATATAGCAGCATAAGTTCGTTAGTTAGCTCTGTGATCATGGTGCCGCTAAAATGTGTCTGCTTATAATAACAATATCGTTAATACTTGGTTATTATTCAGGTCAGCCTGTGATGAGGTGGCGACTTGTCCAGGGTGTACCCCGCCTTCCGCCCGATTGTAGCTGAGATAGGCTTCAGCAGCCCCCGTGACTCCAAAGGGAATAAACGGTAGAAAATGGATGGATGGATTCAGGTCAGGAGATATAAATAAAGTATTGTTGGCGGGTTTTTTGGGTGGAATAGTGTACTCCCATTAGCTGTATTGTTAGCAACCTTATACTTACGTCTTTTACGACTCAAAAAGCATAACAAATGTGTTCTTGTCTTACATTACGATTGTAAATGCTTGTGTGTAATATTGAGTGGGAATTAACATTTTAATATAGTGCAGTTCCCCTTCAAGCTCCAAATTTTACTAGATTTACAATTTCATCTGATATGAAAGTTTTTAGTTTTTTGTCACCAGATGGACAAAAACAAAACTAAACCGCATTCATTAGTTTTTTATTTATTTAAGGAATTTACATTGAACTAAAATATACTTTGGAATGGTTTAAGTCAGGGGTTCTTAACGTTTATGATGTCTAGGCTCAACTTTTCCTGGGGCCTGGGACCCACTCAAGTATTAACACTGAACTAGTAATTTTACTCTTGATTTGAATCATATTCAATAATTGTATCTAACCTACTTACAGTTTACAACCTTGTCAAATAATGTAAAAGGTTGTGTTCATCACAAAGATTATTATCATGGCTTAGGTCAGGCTGATTACGAAAATAAATATTAATCAAATATACTGCAAAAGAAGGGAGTCAAAAAGTGATTTAAAAAATATATCATACAAATTTGCAGTATTAAAATTGATTAATTCTAACTAAATTAATAATAATAAATAATATTTTTTATGTATCATAATATGTAGCACTTTGGGATTAGGGTGTCAAATGAAATGGGCATTATGATTAAAAATTGTTATGTTTCTTAAATAAACTGCCAATACAATTAAAGGCCTACTGAAATGAAATGTTTTTATTTAAACGGGGATAGCAGATCCATTCTATGTGTCATACTTGATCATTTCGCGATATTGCCATATTTTTGCTGAAAGAATTTAGTATAGAACAAGGACAATAAAGTTCACAACTTTTGGCATCTGATAAAAAAAAGCCTTGCCCCTACCGGAAGTAGCGTGACGTAGTCAGTTGTTCACCTCCTCATATTTTCCTATTGTTTTCAATGCAGCTAGAGCGATTCGGACCGAGAAAGCGACGATTACCCCATTAATTTGAGCGAGGATGAAAGATTCGTGGATGAGGAACGTTAGAGTGACGGACTGGATTGCAGTGAAAGACGTATCTTTTTTCGCTCTGACCGTATCTTAGGTACAAGCTGGCTCATTGGATTCCACACTCTCTCCTTTTTCTATTGTGGATCATGGATTTGTATTTTAAACCACCTTGGATACTATATCCTCTTGAAAATGACAGTCGAGAACGCGAAATGGACATTCACAGTGACTTTTATCTCCACGACAATACATCTACGAAGCTCTTTAGCTACTGAGCTAACGTGATAGCATCTGGCTCAAATGCAGATAGAAACAAAATAAATAAATCCCTGACTGGAAGGATAGACAGAAGATCAACAATACTATTAAACCATGGACATGTAACTACACGGTTAATAATTCTCAGCCTGGCAAAGCTTAACAATGCTGTTGCTAACGACGCTGAAGCTAACTTAGCAACTGGACCTCACAGAGCTATGATAAAAACATTAGCGGTCCACCTACGCCAGCCAGCCCTCATCTGCTCATCAACACCCGTGCTCACCTGCGTTCCAGCGATCGACGGCGCGACGAAGGACTTCACCCGATCACAGATGCGGTTGGCGGCTAGCATCGGCTAGCGCGTCTGCTATCCAAGTAAGTCCTCTTGTTGTGTTGCTACAGCCAGCCGCTAATACACCGATCCCACCTACAACTTTCTTCTTTGCAATCTCCATTGTTCATTAAACAAATTGCAAAAGATTCACCAACACAGATGTCCAGAATACTGTGGAATTATGAAATGAAAACAGAGCTTTTTGTATTGGCCTCAATGGGGGAGCCATACCTCTGTTCTACTGGCTACGTCACGCGCATACGTCATATCCAAAGGAGTTTTTCAACCGGAAGTTTAGCGGGAAATTTAAAATTGCACTTTATAAGTTAACCCGGCCCTATTGGCATGTGTTGCAATGTAAAGATTTCATCATTGATATATAAACTATCAGACTGCGTGGTCGGTAGTAGTGGGTTTCAGTAGGCCTTTAAAGTGGTAATGAAAATACGCTTTAGTCATAATTTTTGCACTTGAGAAACTTCTTTATGACTTTAGCTCCATACTTCTTCTGTTTGTTTGACGTCGTCCTTACTGCCACAAGTGGTGGAAAAGTGCATTACAACCGAGTACTGCTGCGGCCCATACAAAACTTTTTTTTTGTTTTGACGACGATATTGGCCATATGGTTAAGAACAAGTGGTTTAAGTAACGTAAATAAACAACATACTAACATGAGTCCCTATTAAGAAACAGTATACGCATGTGTTTCAATCTCCTTTTAGACATATTTAACGACCGTATTTTTCGGACTATAAATCGCAGTTTTTTTTTCATAGTTTGGCCGGGGGTGCGACTTATACTCAGGAGCGACTTATGTGTGAAATTGTTAACACATTGCCGTAAAATATCAAATAATATTATTTAGCTCATTCACGTAAGAGACTAGACGTATAAGATTTAATCGGATTTAGCGATTAGGAGTGACAGATTGTTTGGTAAACGTATAGCATGTTCTATATGTTATAGTTATTTGAATGACTCTTACCATAATATGTTACGTTAACATACCAGGCACGTTCTCAGTTGGTTATTTATGCCTCATATAACGTACACTTATTCAGCCTGTTGTACACTATTCTTTATTTATTTTATATTGCCTTTCAAATGTCTATACTTGGTGTTGGGTTTTATCAAATACATTTCCCCAAAAAATGCGACTTATACTCTAGTGCGACTTATATATGTTTTTTTCCTTCTTTATTATGCATTTTCAGCCGGTGCGACTTATAGTCCGAAAAATACGGTATTTAAGAGTGGTTGTTGTGTTTGTGCCTATAAACATTTAATATTAATCCAATTAACAGAATTTATTAAATTAACAGAAGATATGTTTTTGGTATTGGTTTAGTTGAGTATGTATTTTTGTTTGGTGACAAGGTTTTTCAGTAGACCACAAGGGGGCAGTGTTGCATCGCATACTTTGTATGTTGCATGCACATGTAAAACACACAATTAGGAACATTTTCATTTGCAAAAAAATAATCTTAAACAGCACTATAAGAATTATAGAGGGGTCAATACTGCAGTCAAAGTGGAGGAACAACTTCGCATTTGAGTGGAAAGACATTTTTCTTTGACATGGTGACAACTGGTAATATATATGGTATTTATGAGCAAGATACAAAGTGACTACAAATGCAATAACAGTGATTTGCAGAAAAATATGTACACATAAAAATGACAGAACATTGGATTAGACATCTTTTTTATTATGAAAACAATAAAACATCCAAAGTGTGTGTGTGTGTGTGTGTTATGCAGAGGAGTTGAAAGCACACTGAGATTTTTAGGCCACACTTGCTTTTAAAAGAGCACGACGCCACTGAACTGGCAGCGCGTTAAAAACGATGTCGATTAAGAACACGCGTACAATGTAGAAAAAAATCAACAAAAAAGCTTCATTACACCAGGAATGCGAGTGGCGGCATTAGCAGCGAGGAATCCAAACAGCCTTAAAAAAAAAAAAAAACATAACACAAATACTTCACCTTGTGGTTGTTCTGCTTTGAGATGGACCAAAGTAAGGAGAGCCATTGATGGAAAAACACTCAATAAGGCGCAGACAAATCAGAAGCTCGACAGAAGTTTGACGTAATTTGCTGCTTTTTTTACAACGCAGGAGTTAGTTTATCCAAGCCATGCGCCTCTTGGGAACATAAACTCCCTAATACAGACAAAATAATCCTTCTCCAGGGCGGGCTGGATTTTTTTTGAGGGGACAGGGAATAAATATAAATACCGTATTTTCCCAGACTATAAGTCGCTACTTTTTTTCCCCGCGCTTTGAAACCTGCGGCTTATCAAACGGTGTGGGCAATTTATGGATTTTTCTTTGCTAACGGCCATAAGATTTTGTATTCAACAAATAATTTTCATATCACGCCGACAGAGACGCTTAAAAAGGTTTGTTATTGTTTATGCTACGGCGCCATCTTTTGGATGAGTTCGCTCAATGGAGGTGCTTCGGGTTGACGGTGTACTTCCTCTTTTGTGCCGGAAGTATAGCCGTTCCTCGCGTTTCTGCTCGAAAGGATCCTCCATTCATCTAAACCAGTGGTTCTTAACCTGGGTTCGATCGAACCCTAGGGGTTCGGTGAGTCGGCCTCAGGGGTGCGGTGGAGGTCAAGACACACCCGACTCATCGTGTAAATACAAACTTCTCCCTATCGGCGTATTACGGATACGGCAACAGCTGACTGGTTTGCAGGTGTGTAATTTGTTGTGAGTTTATGCACTGTGTTGGTTTTGTTGTTTGAACAAGGTTATGTTCATGCACGGTTCATTTTGTGCACCAGTAAAAAAACATGGTAACACTTTAGTATGGGGAACATATTCACCATTAATTAGTTGCTTATTAACATGCAAATTAATAACATATTGGCTCTTAACTAGTCATTAATAAGTACTTATTAATGCCTTATTCGGCATGGCCTTATTATAACCCTAACCCTCTAACCCTGACCCTAATCCTCTAACCCTAACCAAATAACTCTAAATTAAGTCTTTATTACTTATATGTTCCCCTAGTGTCCAAATAACTCTAAATTAAGTCTCTGTTACTTAGAATATGTTCCCCATACTAAAGTGTTACCAAAAACATATAACTTTGTCTTGAATTTGAAAAAAAAAAAACATTTTATTTTTTACTAAAGAAGGGTTCGGTGAATGTGCATATGAAACTGGTGGGGTTCGGTACCTCCAACAAGGTTAAGAACCACTGATCTAAACCGTCCCGTGTGATGTCTGTGGGAGTGTTTTCATGTATATTTGTACGCGCAAACGTAATGTAATCAAGCTAGCGTCGTTAGCATTAGTGAACATGCTAACACGTTTACAAGTGTCCGTGTTAGTATTATTAACTTACAATGGCATTCTTTTTGTATTGTTTTAGTTTCGTGAACTCACCAACACATCACTGTGGAGTTATTGAGTCCGTTACGCAGCTAGTGGGTCCATGACGATGACTTCTGTTTTGTTGGATCAGCCGTTTTACTGCCGTGTTAGAGACACTGTTTAAGTCTCTTTACAATTTAAGTAAGTAAATAAACATTTCCAAAATATGTTGTCCTGGTATATATCTGCGGCTTATAATCTGGTGCAGCTAATATATGTAAAAAAAATGTTTATTCTCAAATTTGGTGGGTGCGGCTTAAATACTGGTGCGCTCTATAGCCCAGTAAATATGGTATATGTAAAAAAAAAATCAGTCTCACTTGTGGTTTATTTACTAGACGGCATTAACCTAAATGTAAGACGGCATTTTGGAAAAAAATACAAATTAAAATTTTTTGGAGCGAATCTCTGTCTCGCCAGGTCACGTGTGTGAGTGACAGGCAGACAAGCTTTGAGTTGCTTATGGAAAAATCGTTAGGCTGTTTTGCATCTCTTGCGACCCCGCATATACAGTAGAACTTGTCTTTTCCAGAATACCTTCTTATATTCAGGTTAATAGGGTACACAGTATATTTTATATAAAAATAAGTTTTATATATCATGAAATGATGGACAACAAACTAACAAGAAACTCCGAATTTCCTTGGGGGAAAAAATGTATACTGAAAAAATTAACTGCTAGGAGTACTTACACAGGAAATTTTAAAAAATACATACAGTACAGGCCTAAAGTTTGGACAAACCTTCTCCTCATTCGATGCGTTTTCTTTATTTTCATGACTATTTACATTGTAGATTGTCACTGAAGGCATCAAAACTATGACACCTGTGAAGTGAAAACCCTTTTTAGGTGACTACCTCTTGAAGCTCATGGAGAGAATGCCAAGAGTGTGCAAAACCGTAATCAGAGCTAAGGGTGGCTATTTTGAAGAAACTAAAATATAAAAACATGTTTTCAGTTATTTCACCTTTTTTTTGTGTTAAGTACATAACTCCAAATGTGTTCATTCATAGTTGTGATGCCTTCAGTGACAATCTACAATGTAAATAGTCATGAAAATAAAGAAAACGCATTGAATGAGGAGAAGGTGTGTCCGAACTTTTGGCCTGTACTGTATATATTTATTTTCTGTCTCACTTGTAGTTATTGAATGATATCGTATTAACTTAAGTACAAGACCACCCTGAATATAAGAGTTTTTTGGGTTGGAACGCCTAAAACAAAAATCATGATTTCAGCAACTTTTTGGGGCTTTTTTTGGGCCTCTTTTGAGCGTGTCCGTGTCTCTCCAGGCCACGGGCGTGTGTGAGCGACAGGAAGAAAAGCTCTCACTCGCTATGGAAGATGTCATTTGGTGCCACTTATGTTAGTTTGCATATAAAAATGTCCACGGGCATATTGGAAAACCTGTCTTTTCTTTACATTCAGGTCAATACAGTAGAAGTATTTTATCAATAAATAAATGTTTTATATGCACTGAAATAATAGACAACAGCATAGCTTAAAGCGGGGTTGCCAAATCTGTGTTGCGACGAGCCTCTTGAAATTTAGAAAATGAAAAAAATATAATACCGTTGAGGGGTCTTACTAAAGAAATCAAATATATATATACATGTTTTCACTGTCATTTGTGGTTATTGAACTATATATTATTAAACCAAATATAAAGGTGATCCTGAACATAAAACAACGCCATGTTTTGGGGGGAAAAAAAGATCAAATGAATTGCTCAGTTGTTGGAATTACTGTCAATTTACAGTAATGCACTGTAAAAATAAATATTTGTAGATTTTTAATAAACGGCAGCTCAGTCGCCAGAACTTTACCCTACAAATACAGTAAAAGTATTGTTACTACAGTACGTTAAATTTAAGGGGGGAATTTTACTGTAAAAAAATAACAGTGATAAGGTTTTCCCTTTACAGTAATGGAAAATGGAGAAAAAACATTCTAGATTTTACGGTTAACATCTGGTTAACAGCTGCAAGAATTTTCCTGTAAAAAATAAGTTTTTCCGTTTACAGTAATACACTGAAAAAACGAGAACGGTAGATTTCATGGTAAAAAAAAAAAAAAAAAAGAAATACAAATGAAAGATAAAAACAATCATGTTTTCAGGAACTTTTTTTTTTGCACTGGCGTGTGTGAGTGACAGGAAGAAAGGCTCTCACTGGCGCATGTATGAATCTGAACACACTGAATATACGCAGAGCGATATTTTTTCATATATTTAGGTTAACACAGTACTTATCTTGTATATATTAGGAAATCATGGACGAAAGCATAACTTAAAGCACAGTTTTTGTGGGTAAAAACGCAGCGTGGGCATCGAACGCTGTATTTTTAGTGTGGTTCTCGGGGATGTTGGAGAAACCCTGACAAAGTGAGACGTCCCCCAACAATTCACAGGACACTATGGACATTATGATAGCTGTGTAGGAAATGTTTCCCGGATTAAAAGCGTGTGATCGCTGCCACGTGCATAAAGCGTCAAACAAACGGCGATAAAAAACGGTCCAGCTTGTCAGCGTGACAAGAACGTTATTGACAGACTTTCATCAAGTGGTCCCAAGTCGACAGTTTCCTCCTCCCGTCACACAATGCAATTACACAAATGTTACAATGTCTTTTAAAAAAAATAAAAACACAACAAAAAAAAATCGGAGTCCGCATTTTCGGCACAGCGATGAGCAACTGGCGGACCCTCATGCCACCCATTCCGAGCCCACTGTTGGTTTTGGCAGTGGTTGTTTTAACACTTGTGCTTCATGGCAAGCTGTAGAAAAACACAGTAGGGGTCGGGTTTGTAGAATATACACAAAGTTAATGAGAAAGATTTTTTTTTTTTAACTCAAAGTATCAGGCATTTCCAAGGGGGCAAGCTTTTAATTTTTAAATTGATTTAAATTAATATAAAAACAATTTAATTTTTAAATTAACTTTAATTAATTTTTAATAATATGCTTGAAATATAAAATGTTACTTGAGAAATATACCTTACAAAAACAATTTTTAAAAAAACTATCAAAATATAAAATAATTGAATACTAAAATTGATAAAATACATGAAATTTGTTGAATTTAAATGTATTAAAATAAAATGACAAAATTAATAAAATGTTTTCCTTAAATTACACTTATTTTAAATATATATTGAATTATACGGTGTACTATAATAATGTTAAATTATGCTTCGACAAAATGTATATATAATTAAAATACATTAATTAATTAAATGAAAAACAAGGGGTGCTAACAAAATCAGTCTACATACAAATCACGATTTTTATTTATTCCAATTCTAAATCGATTCATACATTTTCAGAATTGATTAAAACTTCTATTTTTGTTTTTTAATCGCTGCATGTGTATGTCATATGTTAGCAAACAAGAGGAACTTTCGTAGGCTGCAACTGTTATTGTCTTGGTTTTATTGTAATTATTATACAAAATATTGCGTGAATCTGTTGGAATCGTCGTCAAAAGTATCAGAATCGAGTCGTAAGTTTAAAATTGTGATCCCTATTAAAAAAACAAAAAAAAAGGGTACTAAGATAAGAACTTCAAAAACCAGCAACTATAAAGAGAATTATGCAACAATTCTGATTAGAATAGATAACATTTGTCAATGTTATACCTGACACAACTTTTGATATTTAAAAAAAACTAACTAAAAAAAATAAAAATATAATATTCATTATGATTTACCATATATGAGTTACTGTGTAGAAATATGGGAAAACAACTACAAATGTGTGCTTCATTCACTGTGTTACAAAAAATATATACATAATGTTGGATATAGAGAACATACAAACACTTTATTTATTAAATCACAATTATTGAAATTCAACGATTTGGTGCATTTGCAAACAGCTAAAATTATGAATACAGCAAACTATAACCTGCTACCCAAGAATGTACAACAATTCTTCTCAACAAAAGAGGAGAAATATAACCTTAGAGGAAAATCTAATTTAAAACATTTGTATGCTTGTACAACACTTAAAACCTTTAGCATATCAGTATGTGGAATTAAATTATGGAATGGATTAAGCAAAGAAATCAAACAAAGCAGCAATATGATTCAGTTTAAGAGACTGTTCGAACTACAAGTCCTCACAAAGTACAGAGAACAATAATTATGATGAACATTTTGAACCCTTTTTTTTTTATTGAGACAAAGTTTATTTTTGTATTTAATATTTTTTTGCTTACTATGGTATATTATTTATTTGTTTATTGTTCTGTTACAGAGAACAAGGGAATTGGATAAAATTGGTATGATATCAAAAGGAGTAGGATTAAATAAGCTCTGCTTCTTCCTAGTCCTTTTCGGGCGTGCTGTAATGAAAAACAACTGGAATTGTGTGATGCATTACATTGTATCGTATGCATGTTCCAAATAAACTGAAACTCAACTGAACTGAAAAAAGTTACATATTTATTATATTGCGGTTATATATAGTACTGTATTGCTGCATTTAGTATAGTTTAGTTTAGTTTATTAAGGATCCCCATTAGTCTACATCACACAATCACAAAACAAAAGATTACAATGCAGTACAACATGATCAATAATAAAATGTTGTAATACAAAAATAGCAACAACAAAAAACAAATTAAAAACTATAACTTCGAGTTTACATAATAATGTTCATACCAAAGATAATAAGAGCAATGTAAAAAAAAATAATGTATATATATATATAATATATATAAAATATATATATATATTTTTTTTTTTTTTTTTTTTTTTTACACTATTAGACAGATAGTATTGAGTACATTTGGTTTGAGAGCCCTTTTTCTTAACATGCTTGAAAAACAACATTTTTAAAAGATGGTTGCAAATGTAAAACTTCCAAGATCATGAGGACATGCAGGCGACAAATCCGTGCGGCGGATACCGTGGTTGTTATTCGACAGATGCTGCAAGGCGGCGAGCAGTGGCGCCTCAAGTTTTAGTTGTTTTTTTCATTCAGTAGATGACAGGAAACTCTATTGGTCTCATTAACCAGCATTAAAAGGCCTGGCCGGAGGCGCGTTTGAGGGATGACCGCAATGTTTAGCTGCAGGGGCGAGGGGGGAGTAGTGATGGTGGAACACACACATGCAGGTGCACACAAGAATGTTGGGTATGGCAGTGGAATACTGAGCGTGGGCAAGCGAGGGCAGTAGAGCGACGCACAAAAGCGAACCATTCTGATTGGAACGTCATGCATGGAATTCCACAAGTGGAAAGAGCAAAGGTGACACCCCAATGACTGCAGGTGTCCCATACCATACGCTAGTTCGTTTCAGTGTCAGTGTCAAATAATTGGTGTACTTAAAAGTGGCAGCAATGTTGTGCAGCATGACCAAACTAAACATGTGTTTAAAATCCATCACGCCGCATCAAGCTCTTGAAATGTCTTTCAATTAGACCACCCCTCCTTAATTACATTGCATAGCACACACTGTGCCTAAAGATCATTTTTGATAGGATTTAAATTAAAAGTCACTGGCACCCCACCTAATATTTAAGTGAAAACATGGCTGCTGAGGCGGTGCGAGTGTGATGGAGTACACCATTAGACAGACACCTGCAGTGTAAGGATCATAATGAGGGAAAAAATTATGTTAATAGCTCAATTCATCAGCATGCAACTCATTATTTTCAAGATGTGGTACAAATGGAAGACAAGGCACGATGAATGTAGTAAATGGGGGTACACAAGAATATCACTTTATCAAATTAAAGTTAAAAAAAGTTAAAGTACCAATGATTGTCACACACACCAACTTGGTGTGGCGAAATTATTCTCTGCATTTGACCCATCACCCTTGTTCACCCCCTGGGAGGTGAGGGGAGCAGTGAGCAGCAGCGGTGGCCGCGCCCGGGAATCATTTTTGGTGATTTAAGCCCCAATTCCAACCCTTGATGCTGAGTGCCAAACAGGGAGGTAATGGGTCCCATTTTTATAGTCTTTGGTATGTATACTGTACATCTATTCATAAATTATATTACTTTAAAGGCCTACTGAAATTAATTTTTTGTTATTTAAACGGGGATAGCAAATCCATTATATGTGTCATACTTGATCATTTTGCGATATTGCCATATTTTAGCTGAAAGGATTTAGTAGAGAACATCGACAATAAAGTTCGCAACTTTTGGTATCTGATTAAAAAAAGCCTTGCCCCTACCGGAAGTAGCGTGACGTAGTCAATTGAAAGGCTCCTCACATTTTCCTAAGGTTTTCAACGCAGCTAGAGCGATTCGGACCGAGAAAGCGACGATTACCCCATTAATTTGAGCGAGGATGAAAGATTTGTGGATGAGGAACGTTCGAGTGAAGTACTAGAATGCAGTGCAAGACATATCTTTTTTCGCTCTGACCGTAACTTAGGTACAAGCTGGCTCATTGGATTCCACACTCTCTCCTTTTTCTATTGTGGATCACGGATTTGTATTTTAAACCACCTCGAATATTATATCCTCTTGAAAATGAGAGTCGAGAACGCAAAATGGACATTCACAGTGACTTTTATCTCCACGACAATACATCGGCGAAACACTTTAGCTACGGAGCTAACGTGATAGCATCGGGCTTAACTGCATATAGAAACAAAATAAATAAGCCCCTGACTGGAAGGATAGACAGAAAATCAACAATACTATTAAACCATGGACCTGTAAATACACGGTTAATGCTTTCCAGCCTGGCGAAGCTTAACAATGCTGTTGCTAACGACGCCATTGAAGCTAACTTAGCAACGGGACCTCACAGAGCTACGCTAAAAACATTAGCTATCCACCTACGCCAGCCAGCCCTCATCTGCTCATCAACACCCGTGCTCACATGCGTTCCAGCGATCGACGGTGCGACGAAGGACTTCACCCGATCACCGATGCGGTCGGCGGCTAGCGTGGGATAGCGCGTCTGCTATCCACCTCAAAGTCCTCCTGGTTGTGTTGCTGCAGCCAGCCGCTAATACACCGATCCCACCTACAACTTTCTTCTTTGCAGTCTTCATTGTTCATTAAACAAATTGCAAAAGATTCACCAACACAGATGTCCAGAATACTGTGGAATTTTGAGATGAAAACACAGCTTTTTGTATTGGATTCAATGGCGTCCGAATACTTCCGTTTCAACGATTGACGTCACGCGCATACGTCATCATACATAGACGTTTTGAACCGGAAGTTTAGCGGAAATTTAAAATTGCACTTTATAAGTTAACCCGGCCATATTGGCATGTGTTGCAATGTTAAGATTTCATCATTAATATATAAACTATCAGACTGCGTGGTCGGTAGTAGTGGATTTCAGTAGGCCTTTAATTTATCTTCACGTAAAAAAAAAAACACTCATTTTTAAAGTGCTGCTACTTTTATTTAATTTCCACTTCCTTTGTTTTCACTTTATCAAAGTACGCATGCAAGTGACGTCGAGGTCACATCGGGGGCACATTGGAGCCTGTGTGCGTTTACACTTGAGTCTGATAAAAAAAACACTTTATTTGCAGTGTAAACAGTCTGCCGGAAAAAAATCTGATTTAAAAAAATGTGGGCCACTTTAGCCCGCAGTGTAAACATAAAAGTTAAGGATGTTTATTGGTTTTGGATTGAGAATATTATTATTATTATTCATTTTGCACGAGCATTTTAGAATATTATTTGAAAGACTGCCAACAAGGTGTTCTGATGGGTACAGTTTGATGCAGAAACTGAATATTCCAATGAATTACTTTGGGATTGTTTTAAGATATGAAGAAATAGGAGGTTGACAATCATTCCCGACCTTAGAGCTTCCACTGTAGTTGCAACTGAATTGATTATATTTTGACTTGACCCACAATTCCAACAGCAGACGAGCAGATAAAGCCACGGCGCTGCAATGCATCACAAGCAGGACGACCGCCTCACCTTGTGTGCTGTGACAGAAAACTGTTCGGCGCTGTTCATCATGTCGGCAGTCCTCTCCTCGGCCCGGCCCAATCGCTCACCTCGCTCGTTCAGAGCCTGACTCGCCTTCTGTACGGCGCTCGTCACGCTGTCGGCGGCTGAGTGCAGTATACTGTTACCTGCAAAAAAAGCAAAGGAAGGAGGAAAGTAGAAGACAAGTGAAGAGAGACAGAAAAGGATAATAAATAGGTGATTGGTATGGAATTTATGAAAAAAATGACCCAAGTTGATTTTCTTTTAGGAAATATGTGGCACAGCATGCATTGTCACATCTTATAGAATTTGTTATAGTAATAATAATACATTCAATTTACAAGCACCTTTCAAAAAAATCCAAGGACACTTTACAATATACAGATAAAATGATAAAACAAGGAAGGATAAAATCTAGAGATGTCCGATAATATCGGCCTGCCGATATTATTGGCAGATAAATGCTTTAAAATGTAATATCGGAAATGATCGGTATCGGTTTCAACCTCCCGATTTTCCCGGGAGACTTTTAGCGTCCTCTACAACCTGTCGTCACATCCGCTTTCCCTCCATACAAACAGCGTGCCGGCCAAGTCTCATAATATATGCGGCTTTTACACACACATTTGTTGAATGCAATGCATACTTGATCAACAGTCATACAGGTCACATAAACAACTTTAACACTGTTACAAATATGCACCACACTGTGAACCCACACCAAACAAGAATGACAAACACATTTCGGGAGAACATCCGCACCGTAATAAATGTAACACAACATAAACACAAGAGAACAAATACCCAGAACCCCTTGCAGCACTAACTCTTCCGGGACGCTACAATATACACCCCCCGCTACCACCCAAACCCCCCCCCCCCCCCCAAACCCCGGGGGAGAGCATGTCCCAAATTCCAATCTGCTGTTTTGAGGCATGTTAAAAAAAAAAGAAAAATGCACTTTGTGACTTCAATAATAAATATGGCAGTGCCATGTTGGCACTTTTTTCCATAACTGGAGTTGAAGTTGTTCTCTTAGTTTGGAAAACCTTGTTTTTGATTGACTGATTGAAACTTGTATTAGTAGATTGCACAGTACAGTACATATTCCGTACAATTGACCACTAAATGGTAACACCCGAATAAGTTTTTCAACTTGTTTAAGTCGGGGTCCACGTTAATCAATTCATGGTAAAGTTACATTGTTTAATGCATCCAGCGGGGCATCACAACAAAATTAGGCATAATAATGTGTTAATTCCACGACTGTATATATCGGTATCGGTTGATATCAGAATCGGTAATTAGAGTTGGACAATATCGGATATCGGCAAAAAAGCCATTATCGGACACCTCTAATAAAATCCACTAATAAAGGGCAATTATTTTGACCCAGGGGGGCCAAACTTAGAGAAAAAATGTGTCTGGGGGCCGGTATATCCATTTTTAGGAACACTAATACAAAACCTCACAATAATGTCCGAATGAATGCTAAAAACGTTGTGACAGACCGCCTTAAAAACGGAATTGAATTTTTAATTTTTTTTTACTGAATGACACCCAGAATGTACATGAAAATAAAGAATGTGGGATTTACAATATTAACTATGATTGATAAAACACTGAATATTGATAACACATGAACGTCACACCCCTTCTCGATCGACATATTTTACAATCAAGCGAAACGCAACAAAAATGCAACAAACACAGCAAAATATTAACGCGAAGGGTAAAAAAATAAAACCACCTACAATCTGATATATCACTAAGCTTTAGAACTTTGTTGTAAAAATCTCCTTCCGCGTGTGTCCCTGACACCCACATTTCAGGCTGGCCGCTCTGGAAACACTCTGTGGAAACGCTCCCCACCCACACTGCTTGGTGCCTCGTCTGAGCTGCTGTTACGTAGATTACCATAGTAACTAGTATATCACGCAAAAACGCAGATTCCAACCATTGAAATATATTGTATAGTTCAAGACTTACGGTCATCTGAAAACATCATAATGGAAGCTTTTAACTTTAACTTAATTTGCCCAGGTCTGGTATAGAGGCAGTTAAAGTAAGTAAGCAATTTTAAACAGGTTGGTTTTTGGTATTGATTTAAATGTATGAAGGGAGTCAACATTGCAGACGTCAGATGGTAGAGAGTTCCAGAGTTTGGGAGCAGAGTGACTAAAAGCTCTGCTTTTGATGTTGATGAGGAAGGTTGTTGGCACAGCAAGATGTATGGAAGAGGAGGATCTGAGGGATGTGGAGGTGGTCAGACAAAAAAGGATGGGTGTAGTTGTGGATGGCCTTAAAGGCATATAGAAGGATTTTGTAGTTAATTCTGACCGGGAGCCAGTGAAGTTTTTGTAGGATGGGTGTGATGTGATGGAATGAGAGGGTTTTGGTTATGATCCGGGGAGCAGAGTTATGGAGCAGTTGGAGCTTGTGGGAGAGGCCAAGGAGACGGGAGTTACAGTCGTCAATGCAGGAAGTGACCAGACTGTTAACAAGGATGGAGGCAGCATGGACACTAAATAGAGGGGCGGAGCTGATTAATATTACGGAGGTGGACCTAAGCAGAGCGAGTGGAGTGAAGTTATTGATATGACACTGGAATGACATTGAGCTACACTATATTGCCAAATGTATTTGGCCACCTGCCTTGACTCACATATGAACTTAAAGTGCCATCCCATTCCTTACCCATAGGGTTCAATATGATGTCGGTCCACCTTTTGCAGCTATTACAGCTTCAACTCTTCTGGGAAGGCTGTCCACAAGGTTGCGGAGTGTGTTCATAGGAATTTTCGAACTAAGGGGCCAAGCCCAACTCCTGAAAAACAACCCCACACCATAATTCCTCCTCCACCAAATGTCACACTGGGCACAATGCAGTCCGAAATGTACCGTTCGCCTGGCAACCCCCAAACCCAGACTCGTCCATCAGATTGCCAGATGGAAAAGCGTGATTCATCACTCCAGAGAAGGCGTCTCCACTGCTCTAGAGTCCAGTGGCAACGTGCTTCACACCACTGCATCCGACGCTTTGCATTGGACTTGGTGATGTATGGCTTAGATGCAGCTGCTCGGCAATGGAAACCCATTCCATGAAGCTCTCTGCGTACTGTACGTGGGCTCATTGGAAGGTCACATGAAGTTTGTAGCAACTGACAGTGCAGAAAGTCGGCGACCTCTTTGCACTATGCGCTTCAGCATCCGCTGACCCCTCTCTGTCAGTTTACGTGGCCTACCACTTGGTGGCTGAGTTGCTGTTGTTCCCAAACTCTTCCATTTTCTTATAATAAAGCCGACAGTTGACTTTGGAATATTTAGGAGCGAGGAAATTTCACGACTGGATTTTTTTTGCACAGTTAGCGTCCTATGACAGTTCCACGCTGGAAATCATTGATCTCCTGAGAGCAGCCCATTATTTCACAAATATTTGTAGAAACAGTCTCCATGCCTAAGTGTTTGATTTTATACACCTGTGGCCGGGCCAAGTGACTAGGACACCTGATTCTGATCATTTGGATGGGTGGCCAAATACTTTTGACAATATGGTGTATCTAAGATGACACCCACATTCCTAACCTGAGGGGAGCGGATCACTGGGGAGTTGTCTATAGTTAGGGTGAACCTGTTGACTTTGGAAAGGGTGGATTTTGTACCAGTAAGAAGTATTTCCGTTTTATCACTGTTTAATTTGAGGAAGTTTGAGGTGAACCCGGATTTTATTTTAAACATGTAGGAGGTGAAGGAGGAGGGTGGAAGTGTGGCATTAGGTTTGGTGGAGAGGTAGAGGTGGTTGTCATCAGCGTAGCACTGAAAGTGAATGTTACATTTATGGAAGATATGGCCAAGGGGAAGAAGGGAAGTGATGAAGGGAAGGGGGCCCAAGACAGATCATTGTGGAACACCTAATTTTACTGCAGAACAATCAAATTTGAAAAATTGGACCTATATATACTGATACTACTAATTTGAATTGTGCCAGCTCAATGTATATTAGTTTACTAAGAGGTATCATTCCTACATGAACATAGTTTTCTCAAAAAATGTATGTTTTTCTCTCAGTTCTAATCAATACAAGCGTTTGAACAGCTATTGTGTATGATTTTTCACCAGACCTCCAAATATCTCACAAGATCAGCTCAGTAAACATTCCTTCCACAATACACTGTTAACTCGGGATACGAGTGGTTCTGCTTAAGAACATTTTTTTTCCCTAAAGCCATAACCACGGTGAACTCTCATAGGCACTGATTTTATAGTTTAGCACTTCTCTGTGTGCAGTTTTTACTTTCCACCTACAGTCTGAATGCTTCTGAATACATGTACAGTATATAGTATAATATTAAATTTTTAAACAACACATTCAGAACATTCGTTCTCAGGACTGGACTGTGCACCTCACCTCCTTTTGCACTATTTATTTTCTTTCCTTCCTATGTTTTGCATATTTATAGACTGTCACACTGACACTGGAGTTGCTTTTAATCTCATTGTACCTGTGTATAGTGACATTAAAAGGCATTATATTGTATTCTATTCTAACAGCGTGACTCGGACCCACAATTCTGGAGCTGTGTTTTCCTTGAGACGTCATCTGTCATTTTACGACGATGCTTCTGTGAATAGCAAGCCTGTTTATGGAAATATTCCCAGCCACCGCAACACATGACCGGCAGGAAAGAGACAGGGAAGAGGACAGCTGGTATACCTTCAAAGGATGTTAACTTGATTAAGTAATTTCAGAGGAGGCACACTTCTTGTCTGGACAATTCCTCTTAGATTTCCGCACCAGACCTTTTCAACTTGAGCCAGATTTCTTTTAATCCTCCTCCTCCTCATTCTTCAGGGGAGTCCAGGAAGTAATACTCCCATCACCATTATCATCTCAGTGCAACTCCCACCCTCCAGAAGTGAGTACTCGGAGAACATCTCTCAATATTTGTCTTCGCGCGACCTGCATTTTTTTTCCCCAAGGCTCTTCATCTGCCATTCGTTTCTAGGTAAACTGCAGCGCGGGCTCCCCTACCACGGGGAATATAATTACAGAAAAGCAGGGTATGGACGCACCGTGGAGAGCAAGGGAAGGAGCTGAATGGAACGCGTGGGAGTAGATTATGTTGCATTGTTTCAATATTGGTCGAAGTTGAGAAGCCTTTATTGTTGGGAGATATTACACTTTGTTCCAAGTGATTTAGACAGGTCACTGATGGGGTTACATTGCATCATAACCGCAGAGGCTTGTGCATTCACGATGCGCCTTGAGACCCGAGTACTGTGTAAATAAACTGGAATGTTCCAGCAAGTTGTTCCATTTGGAATTTGTCTTCAAAGTCGCACAAACCTGCATGACAGCCCATCGTGTCACACCACATTGGCGTTGACCAAATTAACTCCACAAGTGTGCTTTTTTGTAGGTTATAAGGTGATGCTACCAAACCCCAATATGGCACGATTGCTGACCATAGAAGCAAAGAAAGTGTTACAGGTATTTTTTGTTATATATGTTATCAAACGTTCTTGTAATCAGACCATATTTTCAATACATTAGATGGAATTTTTACCTGACATGTTTCTGCAGTGTTCTTCAGAAGGGTCACCTGACCAGATGACAGTCGAAACATGTCAGGTAATAATTCCATCTAATATACCGAAAATATGGTCTGATTACAAGTATATTTGAAAAAGTATATAACAAAAAATACGTACATATAATGAACATTTTTGAGCAAGTTACAGGTATTTGTCGTGGCTGCACTGTACAATATGACTACTGCCACAATACTAATGAATTAGTCAGTTGCGATTAGTTTTAATGCAAAGAGACTCACCTCTGAAGTATAAGCATTTATCTTCCTCTACTGCGTCCCTAACGCATCAGATTTTCAATTTGTTTAATCATTGTGTTATTATGGTAGATAACGTCCTTATACACCCAAGAGCAATATCTCGGATAAACACAAAAGGTTGGTATTTTCTTGTATTTAATTCATTATGTCAACATGGTAGGCTATAGGCTGCTAAAAGCTTGCATCAACAGCTCAGCACACAGTAGCACACAAGCTAGACATACATAATACTTGTTCTTAATTAACAATATGAAATCTAATTAATAATAAAAACAAGTACCAAAAAATTATACCATATTTTCCAGACTCAAGCATGCACCGGTATTTAAGCCGCACACACAAAAGTTTAGAAGAAATAAATACACTATATTGCCAAAAGTATTTGGCCACCTGTCTTGACTCACATATGAACCTGAAGTGCCATCCCATTCCTAACCCATAGGGTTCAATATGATGTCGATCCACCTTTTGCAGCTATTACAGCTTCAACTCTTCTGGGAAGGCTGTCCACAAGGTTGCGGAGTCTGTTTATAGGAATTTTCGACTATTCTTTCAAAAGCGCATTGGTGAGGTCACACATTGACATTGGTCGAGAAGGCCCTGGCTCTCAGTCTCCGTTCTAATTCATCCCAAAGGTGTTCTATCGGGTTCAGGTCAGGACTCTGACTCCACACCAGACTCTGTCATCCATGTCTTTATGGACCTTGCTTTGTGCATTGGTGCACAGTCATGTTGGAAGAGGAAGGGGCCCGCTCCAAACTGTTCCCACAAGGTTGGGAGCATGGAATTATCCAAAATATTTTGGAGCATTCAAAGTTCCTTTCACAGGAACTAAGGGGCCAAGCCAAACTCCTGAAAAACAACCTCACACCATAATTCCTCCTCCACCAAATTTTAACACTCGACACAATGCAGTCCAAAATGTACTGTTGTCCTGGCAACCTCCAAACACAGACTCGTCCATCAGATTGCCAGATGGAAAAGCGTGATTCATCACTCCAGAGAACACTGTGCTTTATTAATTGGCGATTGTCTATGGCCGTGAATCAAGTCAGAACACTGGATGCTACTACAGAAAAAAATCAAAATAAATTCTCAGATTAATTAGAATTGTGAGCCAAGTCTCATTCACTAGATACTAACAGTCCATGTAGACTTTTCAACTATTTAAGATTATCATTGTCAAATGCTTACAATTGTGTCTATAAACACAATTGTAGGCTGGTGTGCTGTGGGAGATTATGTAATTTCACCTAATTTTGTTAAAAATATTTTTTGCAAACCAGTAATTATAATCCGCAAATAATGTGCCGTTGTTGAGTGTCTGTACTGTCTAGAGCAGAGTAACCGTGTAATACTCTTCCATATCAGTAGGTGGCAGAAGGTAGTTAATTGCTTTGTAGATGTCGGGAACATGGTTTGTCGTGATCACAATATGCGGGAGGCAGCGTGCAGGTAAAAAGGTATTTAACGCTTAAACCAAAAATAAACAAAAGGCGAGTGCGTGTAAGAAAAGGCATTGAAGCTTAGGTATGGCTATGCAAAACAAAACTAAAACTGAACTTGCTGCAAAGTAAACAAAAACAGAATGCTGGACGACAGCAAAGACTTACAGCGCGTGGAGCAGACGGCGTCCACAAAGTACATCCGTACATGACATGACAATCAACAATGTCCCCACAAAGAAGGAAAGCATCCGCAAAACTTAAATAGTTTTGATTGCCAAAACAAAGCAGGTGCGGGGAATAGCGTTCAAGGAAGACATGAAACTGCTACAGGAAAATACCAACAAAAACAGAAAAAGCCACTGAAATAGGAGCGCAAGACAAGAACTAAAACACGACACAGGAAAACGTCAAAAACCTCAAAATAAGTCACAACGTGATGTGACAGGTGGTGACAGTACACCTACTTTGAGACAAGAGTTATAGTGAAGCATGGTTGGTTATGGTTTGAAGTCATATCCAACAATTGCGAAAATGACTTTTTATTGTCAGTATCGGCTACTGAGTTTCATTTTTCAATGATTTCTGCTGGCTGTGTGCCTCTGGATTTTTTCAATGAATAAAATGTGCCTTGGCTCAGAAAAGGTTGAAAAACACTGTGTTAAATGATTGTGACTACTACGTGTTATCGCCCCCCAAAAAACTATCAACACTCAACTAAAAGACAGCACAAGTCAGTTCCACATGGATGAAGAATAAATAGTTACAGGTTAATCATAAGTACCATTGTTCTCAGTTTGAACAATTTCACTTGAAGAGGCCATTTCAACATTCCACACTACAAAACGAGAGTATGTATGATTCGTGCTCTTATCGTATCGGATCAATAATGACAATTACCGGTATCGTATCAGTTCAGACAGCAACAGATTGAGTCAACCTGAGGTGTGTTGCAGGCTCCAGTGCTGTGTTACCGGGTAGAATACCCACATGTGCACTCCATAAACATGTGTCTGACTCGCTTGACAAATTGCTGACAGCCCGCATTTACATTTCAGATGGATCATACACGGTTAACTTGAAGAGTGCACGCATCTCGCTACATGAGACGCTGCGGTGCCTTCTCACTCTGCACAATGTTATCGCTGCCGTGCAAGGATAACGCTGCAGGGTATGAAACGTGCATGCGTGGGCGTAAGGGAAGTGAGAGGACAGATTTGACAATCAGCGCACTCAAATATTAGCCAGTTCCATCAAAAGGATCCCCGTTAATAACGCACATTGTCAAAGGACCTCCGGTGACGGATGTTCACGCGAGAAAATAATTAGAAAACCCATCAAGGAGGCATAAAATAGATTAAAAATGTGCTGCCACTATATTAGAGGACAAAAAGTACCTCACAAAAGTCAGTACATGCCTCACATTTCAGTAATGTTTTATTTAAAATATATCTTCAAGGGATAATGCTATAGATGTCATGATCCCACATTGACAGTTTCAACTTTTTTTGACGGGTTTTCCTGTGCTCTGTATACTTTTCTGTCCTGGTGCTCCTATTTTGCCATCACACCTGTTTTCCATTAGTTATTTTAGCATATTTACTTTCCTTGCCTTGTGTCTATGAATGTTCTCACTCATCCAGGTCATTGTCATCTCAGGGAATTCAATCGATCACAATTGGACTGCTTGGTTTGTCTAGGAAGACGTTTCGCCCCTCATCCGAGTCGGCTTCACCGGTTCGTGCTCATAGACTTATATTGAATGCTCTGAGATTTCCTTGTCTTGTTTTCCCCCCCTAGTAAAAATTGATTTTACCTGCACGTACAGTACTCTGCATCCTGTGATCCAGACTAACAACGCCCTCCAGAGAACGTAACAATAGAATTGATATACTTTAGAACAGGGGTTCTTAACATTTTTAATCTTGGGGCACAACTTATCCACTACAGACACTTAAAAATTAACACAGATCTAACTAATCTTACTCTTGACAATACAATTCACTTCACTTCACTTTAATCGTATTCTACAATTAAATGTAACCTACTTACTAGGGCTGTGAATCTTTGGGTGTCCCACGATTCGATTCAATATCGATTCTTGGGGTCACGATTCGATTAAAAATCGATTATTTTTTTTTCAATTCAACACGATTCTCGATTCAAAAATGATTTTTTCCCGATTCAAAAGGATTCTCTATTCATTCAATAAATAGGATTTCAGCAGGATCTACCCCAGTCTGCTGACATGCAAGCAGAGTAGTAGATTTTTGTAAAAAGCTTTTATAATTGTAAAGGACAATGTTTTATCAACTGATTGCAATAATGTAAATTTGTTTTAACTATTAAATGAACCAAAAATATGACTTATTTTATCTTTGTGAAAATATTGGACACAGTGTGTTGTCAAGCTTATGAGATGCGATGCAAGTGTAAGCCACTGTGACACTATTTTTTTTATAAATGTCTAATGATAATGTCAATGAGGGATTTTTAATCACTGCTATGTTGAAATTGTAACTAATATTGATACTGTTTGATAATATTCATTTTTGTTTCACTACTTTTGGTTTGTTCTGTGTCGTGTTTGTGTCTCCTCTCAATCTCTCTGTTTATTGCAGTTCTGAGTGTTGATGGGTCGAGTTTGGTTTTGGAATTGGATTGCATTGTTATGGTATTGCTGTGAATTGTTTTGTTGGATTGATTAATTAAAAAAAAAATATAAAAAAATAAATGAGAATCGATTCTGAATCGCACAACGTGAGAATCGCGATTCGAATTCGAATCGATTTTTTCCCACACCCCTACTACTTACAGTTTAACAGGAAAAACCTTGTCAAATGATGGTCAATGGTTAAGAAACACTGCTTTAGAGTAGTCAATGTACAGCTTGCATAGCAGTATATATTTATGATGCACTGAAAATAACTTCTTTATTTTCAAAACGGCTGGCAACACAAGTGAATGCCATTATACTGTACAAAACCCAAAACCAGGGAAGCTGGCACGTTGTGTAAATCGTAAATAGAAACGTTGGTTTTTGGCTTTGCCGTTTACGTGCAGGGATTTCTCCATATTCTCTGAACCTTTTGACGATATTAGATGGTAGAATCCCGAAATTCCTTGCAATACCTGGTTGAGAAATGTTGTTCTTAAACTGTTGGATAATTTGCTCAGGCATTTGTTGACAAAGTGGTGACCCTCGCCCCATCCTTGAATGTGAATGACTGAGCATTCCACGGAAGCTGCTTTTATACCCAATCATGGCACCCACTTGTTCCCAATTATCCTGTTCACCTGTGGGATGTTCCAAATAAGTGTTTGATGAGCATTCCTCAACTTTCTCAGTCTTTTTTGCCACTTGCGCCAGCTTTTTTTAAACATGTTGCAGGCATCAAATGCCAAATGAGCTAATATTTGAAAAAAATAACAACTTTTACCAGTTGGAACATTAAATATCTTGTCTTTGCGGTCTATTCAATTGAACATAGATTGAAAAGGATTTGCAAATCATTGTATTCTGTTTTTATTTACGATTTACACAACGTGCCAACTTCACTGGTTTTGGGTTTAGTAATACTTTTTTTGCTTAAAGTCAAGCATGTTGGTGGTAGCATCTTAGTCTGGGGCTGCATGAGTGCTGCTGTCACTGGGGCGTTGCGGTCTATTGAGGGAAACATTATTTCCAACATGTACTGTGACACTGTGAAACACAGCAGACATGGACTACTCCAAGTTGTATATAAGTCTCAAATGTATAGTATTGTCCATTGAAAAGATACTTTCTGAAATGTGTATTTTAGTGTCTGTCATTGCAATGTTCTTCATGTTCTCTGGCTCTTCCCTATCCTTTAAAATAGGTGCTTGGTATTTAGAAACAAGCAGCTCAACTGTCAGCTTTACACATATGCTTTTCAAAAGGCATCATTCTAGTCATTAAAGTCTAGACTGATTCAATTTGTTAATCCATCAAGATGGAGCGACCGCAGAAACGATTACTGGTATAAAAACACTTTATCCAACACTGCCCTTAAGAGCGTAATTCTCCTCCGCAGCTTTCAGTGAGCTGAAAATGAGGAGCCTGGACAGTGAACATAATTCACAAATAACCTTTAGGTATACATTTCTCAAAATCCCTTCCAGCGTGTACTCACCCCCTATACACACCCACCCACAGTGACAAGTCATACCGGAGGGGGTCTGACCTTGTGCTCGCCATGGGAATTCTGTTGTATTAACTACAGTGTTTGCCTCAAAAATATGACAGCTGAGGTCGAAGAAAGGCTTTATTAAAAGGCCACATCCCCAGTTATATATCAAAAGTATAGGGGATTAGATAGGTCCAGGTGGTCTTGGACACTGTCATCTTACCTCGTCTTCGGAGATGGCTATGATGAGCGACCAGATCTTTCCTCACTCTGTTCATAAACACTTTGCAACGGACAATGACTGAATCTACAGGTTGGGCTTCTGTGGTGAAGAAATATTGACATAAATTATATATTTTTTTATGTGCCTGAAATGACTTTAATATTAGTATGGAGGCGTTACCAGTTTTGAACGTTATCATTTTAGTATGAGATATCAAGACTGTTACTGTTACACATACACGAGTTACTACTTTGTTAATAATTTTTACATTTTGGTTACATGGAACATAGGTCAAACACTTTTTAACAGGGATTTATGCCAATTTCAAAGTCATACATCTGCTTTAAAAACAACACAGAATGATAAAGCCTCTCATTGATATAATGTTAGGGTCTGGTTTGGTAGCTGTGTCAAATTGTGTAGGACTTTCCATATTCGATATCACTGTGTCTTATTAACACTATATTGCCAAAAGTATTTGACCACCTGCCTTGACTCAGATATGAACTTGAAGTGCCATCCCATTCCTAACCCATAGGGTTCAATATGATGTCGGTCCACCTTTTGCAGCTATTACAGCTTCAACTCTTCTGGGAAGGCTGTCCACAAGGTTGCGGAGTGTGTTTATAGGAATGTTCCACCATTCTTCCAAAAGCGCATTGATGAGGTCACACACTGATGCTGGTCGAGAAGGCCTGGCTCTCAGTCTCCGTTGTAATTTATCGCAAAGGTGTTCTATCGAGTTCAGGTCAGGACTCTGTGCAGGCCAGTCAAGTTAATCCACACCAGACTCTGTCATCCATGTCTTTATGTACCTTGCTTTGGGCACTGGTGCACAGTCATGTTGGAAGAGGAAGGGGCCCGCTCCAAACTGTTCCTACAATGTTGGGAGCATGGAATTGTCCAAAATGTTTTGGTATCCTGGAACATTCAAAGTTCCTTTCATTGGAACTAAGGGGCCAAGCCCAACTCCTGAAAAACAACCCCACACCATAGTTCCTCCTGCACAAAATTTCACACAATGCAGTCCGAAATGTACCATGCTCCTGGCAACCTCCAAACCCAAACTCGTCCATCAGATTGCCAAATGGAAAAGCGTGATTCATCACTCCAGAGAAGGCGTCTCCACTGCTCTAGAGTCCAGCGGTGACATGCTTCGCACCACTGCATCCGACGCTTTGCATTGGACTTGGTGATGTATAGCTTAGATGCAGCTGCATGGAAACCCATTCCATGAAGCTCTCTGCGTACTGTACGTGGGCTAATTGGAAGGTCACATGAAGTTTGGAGCTCAATAGCAACTGACTGTGCAGAAAGTCTGTGACCTCTTTGCACTATGCGCTTCAGCCTCCGCTGACCCCTCTCTGTCAGTTTACGTGGCCTACCACTTGGTGGCTGAGTTGCTGTTGTTCCCAAACTCTTCCATTTTCTTATAATAAAGCCAACAGTTGACTTTGGAATATTTAGGAGCGAGGACATTTCACGACGGGATTTGTTGCACAGGTGGCATCCTATGACAGTTCCACGCTGGAAATCACTCATCTCCTGAGAGCGGCCCATTCTTTCACAAATGTTTGTAGAAACAGTCTCCATGCCTAAGTGCTTGATTTTATACACCTGTGGCTGGGCCAAGTTATTAGGACACCTGATTCTGATCATTTGGCTGGGTAGCCAAATACTTTTGGCAATTTAGTGTATATTTACTGAATAACCCGAAACAACAACACATTTAGTCAAGTATTCTCTGAGTACGGTACCACACTTTGAAAAGCACTCCAAATGTACTACATTTAGTATTTAACAGAATACGTTACAAGCACATTGCAAATATGTCATGTGGGGTGCCAGCATGGAGGTCTGAGAAGAAAAGAGCCCCCCACAGTTATGGTCCCACACCTGAGCAGCGTCATCAGCTTTGTTTTGCACTGGTGTGAGACTTAAACTGGAGTGGACGGAAAGCTGGCATCCCTTGCGGATCCTGTCACGGCGCGAACGAAGCGACTTCGGCATCGTTTACACAAAGAAGCAGCTCTGACCTGGGTGCTCAAAAACCTCAAAAAAAAAGTTCAGTAGCTTAATGCAATTCCTATTACTATTACATTACTGTACATTAGGGATACAAGATGGATAATTATCGACTGATAATAGGCATTGATAATTTGGATAATGAAAAAACAATCGATAAAATAGGCCGATAATAATAAATGTTTATCATCTTCGTGTTTGTCGTTGGTCTCTCTGTTGTGGCTTGTGCTGCTCCTAAGCTCCTCAAAGCCTCCCCTACAGTACGTTGGCATATTTGTGATGTCATGATACAGTACTGCGCGTGGCCGGTGTGGGCTATCTTCACCGTTTCAGAAGAAGACATTAACCTGGCTATTAGCAATCATTGATAATCACAAATCCAAAAATAAATGTTAACAAATCCAATAAGTCAACTTAAAATGTACATTCGTAGAAACGGTACAAAGCTGCGTGTGCTGTTAAGCCAAGACCTAGCGTGAATAGCGGCGACTGCAGTAAACGTAAAGCCACAGGACTGATGAGAAAGCATTTGATAAGAACAGTTTGAAATAAAAGACCTCAGAGGGAAAGCACTTGATGACAAAATGAGTAGTTGGCTATGTTTAACTTCATAGTTCATCTGGAGGCACACGCTTGAAGGGAAACTGCACTTTTTTGGGGAATTTTGCCCGTCGTTCACAATCATTATGAAAGACATGACAACGGATGTGTGTTTTTTTGGATGCATTCTAAATATTAAGTCAATGCGATCAAAAATCTGCTTACAACGGAGCGTATGGGAGCTGCACTGTTCTGCCTATAAAACCCTTAAAAAAACATTCAAACACCTCCATTAAGGTTTCATATACATGTTGCAAGTATGTAGGGATGATGTTTGATAAGAAATTATCGAGTTTGAGCCTATTATCGAATCGATTCCTTATCGATTCTCTTATTGAGTCCAGATAGGTTGTTGTATATGGAAAAAAACACAATATTTGGTTTAACAAATCACTTCACATTCTCTACTGCTCGCTACTATAGTATTACCATATCTGAGTTATTGTGCAGAAATGTGGGGAAATAATGTGGGAAAAAATGTGGGAAAAAATGTGCGCTACATTCGTTAACCGTGTTACAAAAAAGATCAATTAGACTGATACATAATGTTGGATATAGAGAACATACAAACACTTTATTTATTGAGTCAAAAAAATTAAAGTTTGATGATTTGGTAAAATTGCAAACAGCTAAAATAATGTGAAATTAAATGATAGAATGGATTAAGAAAAGAAGTTAAACATTTTACTGATATGATCCAGTTTAAGAGGTTGTTCAAATGAATAGTGCTTACCAAAGTACAAAGAAGAAGAATTATGATAAATACTTTCAACCTTATTGAAAATAAGATATTCTTCATCTCAGTATATTAATAATGACTGAATTAATTAATTACATATTACAAAACTGTTGTATATACTAATTCACAGATATTTTATTATAAAAAGGTCAGTAAATGATGTATATATTTGTAAACGCTATGAAGTGGGAAAGGGGTAGGATTAAATAAACTTTACATCTTCCTACTCCTGTAAAGTGAAATTATATGAAACTGATGTATTATGATGTGGTCGGATCATGTTTTGTTTAGTTATGTTCTGTTAGTTTTGGACTTCCTTAGTTGTTTTGTGCACTTTGGGGGTTTGTTTTAGTCACCATGGTTACTTATGATTTTCACCTGCCTTGTACGCGCACCTGTTGCTCATCAGAGACTCTATTAAAGCCTGCCTTTTCGTGGCTTCATTGTTTGCATTTGCAACAGTTACGTTGGCATTCTGGTTTTCGAGCTCATGATTCCTGTGCTAAAGTTACCTTAGCTTCTAGTATTCCTGTGCTAAGTAAGTTTTTGCTTTAGCTTCTCGTGCGAACGGCACGCTTTCCTTTTGTTTCGTTCCTGTCTGTTGTAATGTGCATGATTTATGAGAAATAAATCATCTCCTACCTGCACGCTTTCGTCCGAAGCCGTCAGTTTTGCGTCCCGGGAGAACGAACCGCAGCACACTGCACCTTATTGTGACAAATGACTGAGCTACGTGACGTAATTTCTTGTGATGTCTCACGGGGCATTTCTTGTCGGTACGGGATTCGTTCCCAGGGATTCGAATAAAGAACCAACTCTTTTTCTTTACTATAGTGGTCTCGATAACGGGTACCGGTTCTCAAAAAGGGATTCGAGTCCGAGAACTCGGTTCTTTTCTTATCGAACAACCGGGAAAATCGGTTTTGAGCATCATCCCTACAAGTATGTATGTAATGTAGTAACAGGAACAGTTATAATAACATTTAATATTTACGTATCTTGATTATTTTAAGCATACGAGGCACATTAATTTAAAAAAACGCATCACAATATTCGCTTTTTTTTTTTTTTTTTTTTTTAAACATCACTGATTACTGCTCACTGCAGACTTAATGTGAGCCAACAAACATAATAAAACATCACTTACTGTACAATGTCTGCTGTCATTGGGATGCCGACTGCCCGGATGTTCATATACTCTCATTCAAATGAAGAATGACTCATAATCCTCGAGAAGAAAAGGGACGTGGAACCAAGCGTCTTTTCGTGTTGTTCTCACCATTTCTGATTCTAAATGGGCTGTCAAAGTGTATGGAATGAATTATGACTAACAACAAAGTTTGACAAGCAAGGAAACAAGGAAGCAGCTTACCACTCGATGTCAACATTGGCACGCAAGCTCGTGACCACAGCGCCTCTATAAATAGTTTGTCTGCGTTAGCGCTTATAATAACAATATCACTAACACTTGGTTAATATTCAAGTCACGACACATAAATGGAGTATTGTTGGCGCTTTTTGGATGTTTTTTATTGGGTTATGTGGGCGTAATCAAGGACCTCCCATTGGCTGCGCTGTGAGCAGACTTTTATTTATGTCTATTTACGAGTTAGAATGCATTTTAAAAAATGCATCCGTCGTCATGTCTTTCATAATGATTGTGAACGACAGGCAAAATTCCAGATCTTTTTTAAGTTACATACCTTTTATGATTTCTTAGTGGAAAAATGCATTTTACTGTACTATTTGATCCTTGATTTTTTTCTATTCCATAACTGAATGAGGCTTTCCTAAGATGCAGGCACTTATTTCACCATTTTATTAATTATTTAGGGAAAAATATAATCTTATTTTATTTTTTAGTCAATCAAGAGATGTTGTTCCACTTGTTCCAAAGTTGTTGCTAACAACAATGCAGAATCTTATTGGCTCAGTTCTGTTGGCCCCATTTATGTACAATATGTTGTGTTGGACAGAATGTTTTTTTTTTCATTTTATAATGGAAAAAAAAACAGTTGCTTGTTGTCTATCAATAAACAAGTGAAAAGTTGAAATATTGATCAATTCTATCTTATTTTTGCTCTATATAATGATTTTAATTGTTTGCATGAGTCAGAATTATAGTAGAAAGTGTATTGGTACTCAAATTATAGGTAAGTTAAGAAATATCAGTTAACATTATACTCATAGATTGGTATGTTTTTGGTAGAGTTCATATTCTGGGTATAATTGTGAACTTATGCAGATGGTGCATATTATCAGACACCTATAATAAGATCAGTAATACAATCAAAAATGATAAAGCCTCACATGTTGAAAAACTTTGGCTCATTGTAAGAAACTCTCTTCTATCACATTACCAAGGAGAGAAGGTTAAGTGAGTGCAGTCTGTTTGTCCGCCATTGTGCAAATATCCATGTGAGAGCCAAGGTGCTTGTGGTTTGATTGAGCTCAGGCAAGAGCCAAGCCGGGGGAGGATATGTTTGTGTTAACAACCACATGAATAATACAAAAGCTGAACAGTGCTCAAAGATGAGAGTCGAGGGTAAACAGATCAATATCGGATTTATCCGGGCAGGATGCGTCGTTCTCGCCTTGGTTTATGAGGAAACTATTCACATCCACCTGAGCCTTCAGATTGCTGTATTCGATGGCAGTAATATTGAGGTTATGCCAAAGGGAGATGTAACAGTTTTGCTGCCTGTAAAAAACAGGGGCTTATAATGAAATGTTAATGTTATGTGCAAGGGTTTCAAAGATTCACACTTAAAACACAGACACTCGGCAATGAATTGTGTTGACGTGATGCAGCATAGAATAAATAAGAATACATTTACATAGACACCTGCTGCAGGCTGCCTTCAAACATAATCAAATTCAGACTACAGGATATACTTTTGTTGCAAAAACAAAGAAAATATGTTTTTTAGGAATGGTCTCACCTCCTAGCAGTTTGGACTGACAGTTGACAAACTCTGGTTTCCGAGAGGGGATGTAACGCTGGCAGGTGTGGTGAAGAATCTGGACAAAGGTGCACTTTTCTCCCGCAGAACCAGCGACCCACTGGTCAAAGGCGTTGTCGAATGTCAGGTCGAACTCTGGAGAGTCCTATGCGGGAAGCAATCAGAATCTGTCGCCTGTTTACACACACTCAACTTAAACACTAGAAACAGAGCTTACTTTGTTGGAGTCGATGCCGTTGACCTGCTGTAGCTGGTCGATTGCCCACTGTGACCGTTTTGCAAACGCGGAAGATCCCTGGAACTTCTTCACCTTAGTGATGGTGACGTGCGCTGGCTTCTTATTTGTGACTGCAAAAGACAAACAATAACATTACATTCCCAGGTCTAGGTTGTGTACATGATGCTACAGCGACTATGATCCACTCACAACATTCCCTTTCACACAGCATATACAAGCTGTTTTCCCCCATTTTGGTGTTGAACTGTAAAAATGGAAATAGATTTATGCCTTTAGAGTTGGTATCAAAGCACTAGCAGCCAGGAAGATGAAACCTGTGTAAATGGGAATTTCGCAATGGGTGGACACAGACGTGAAGTTTAAGTTCCATATAAACAGCATCAAAAGGGCAGAAGGAGTCGACGTGGCAATCTTCCACCTCGTGAAGCAGTGTTCAAGGTAGAGACATCCCGATGCCGATCAGGGGCTGATATTTGCATTTTTTTAACTAATCAGTTGATGAGCTGCCGAGCCCAGCCGATCTTTGGCGCAGCTGTATCCTAGTGTTTACATGGCTGAAAGCTTGTATTACCTTGAACATTTCTATATTCTATATATTACACATATTTATATATTATTTGTTCTTATTACAAAATCATTGTTTTGGTCGTTTTGTCATTGTTTACAAACTCAAAGGGTACGTTTCTGGAAACAGGAAGCTTTGAAGGCAAAACTCAAAATATTTAAATGGGAGCCAATAGTAGTTTTTGCTTTTTTTGTTGTTGTTGTTGTTATTTTGTAGGGTTGCAAATCTTTGGGTGTCCCACGATTCGATTCAATATCGATTCTTGGGGTCACGATTCGATTCAAAATCGATTTTTTTCGATTCAACGCGATTCTCTATTCAAAAACGATATTTTCCCGATTCAAAACGATTCTCTATTCATTCAATAAATAGGATTTCAGCAGGATCTACACCAGTCTGCTGACATGCAAGCAGAGTAGTAGATTTTTGTAAAAAGCTTTTATAATTGTAATGGACAATGTTTTATCAACTGATTGCAATAATGTACATTTGTTTTAACTATTAAATGAACCAAAAATATGACTTATTTTATCTTTGTAAAAATATTGGATACAGTGTGTTGTCAAACTTATGAGATGCGATGCAAGTGTAAGCCACTGTGACACTATTGTTCTTTTTCTTTTTTATAAATGTCTAATGATAATGTCAATGAGGGATTTTTAATCACTGCTATGTTGAAATTGTAACTAATATTGATACTGTTGTTGATAATATTCATTTTTGTTTCACTACTTTTGGTTTGTTCTGTGTCGTGTTTGTGTCTCCTCTCAATTGCTCTGTTTATTGCAGTTCTGAGTATTGCTGGGTCGGGTTTGGTTTTGGAATTGGATTGCATTGTTATGGTATTGCTGTGTATTGTTTTGTTGGATTTATTAATTAAAAAAAATATATATTTATTTTTATTTTTATTGTCTGCATTTTAATTTTGCTTTTATTTTCTTTCATTTCACTTTGTTGTCTGTGAAGCACTTTGAGTCTGCCTTGTGTATGAAAAGCGCTATACAAATAAAGTTGCCTTGCCTTGCCTTGCCTATATAAAAAAAAAAGGAAAAATAAATAAATAAATAAATAAAAATAAAAAAATCTACTTTTTAAAAATGAGAATCGATTCTGAATCGCACAACGTGAGAATCGCACAACGTGAGAATCGCGATTCGAATTCGAATCGATTTTTTCCCACACCCTTATTATTTTGCATTAGCCACTAGGTGTGTGAATCTTTAGAAACCTATCGATACGATCAAATTCTGATTCCTGAGGTGACAATTCAATTTGATTCTTGATCCAATATTTAGTGTAATAATAACAATTAAACTTTTTTTTAAACTGGTTGCAGGTTAGAAAAGCTCCTTCTGGTTGCATAAAGATGACAAAAAACATTTTTTTAAAAGTTTATTTTCAAATCGACTTTTGAAAATTGGAAATCGATTCAGAATTGGGATGAACAAGAACCGTGATTCAGATGTGAATCGATTTTTGTGCACCCCCATTATCCACTTTATTTTGTTAAAAACATTGGGTAACACTTTAGTATGGGGAACACATATTCACCATTAATTAGTTGCTTATTCACATGCAAATTAGTAACATATTGGCTCTTAATTAGTCATTATTAAGCACTTATTAATGCCGTATTCTGCATGGCCATGTTATACAACCAGTAAGCCATTAACTAAGATTTTCCCCTCAATAACCTCAGAATTATTGCTTATTGCCTAACCCTAACCCTAACCCTTATATGTTCCCCTAGTGTCCTTTAATAAGCAACTAATTAATGGTGAATATGTTCCCCATACTAAAGTGTTACCAAACATTGTATGTAGCATTCAATACCACAAATTCAAAACATCATCTGATTTACAACAATACTAACAAATTGTAAATTTAATAAGATAAGCTTTATAGAAATGTGTTATTGTGTTTACTTTAGTTCACTTCTATAATCTATTGTGAAAGTATTGGATCAGGACTCGGATCAAATCTGAGGCCAAAAATCTGATTGGGATCGCAGGCCACAAATGTTCATCGGGACGTCCCTAAGTCAAGCTGTAAGAAACAGAAACATGGCCTGTGTAAAAAGGGAAATCCACAATGTGAGGACAACACCTTACATTTGCTGTTAAGTATGAACAACATCGAAAAAGCCCGTCTTTGGTGGTAGTAACAGAGCCTCTTATACAATATGTCAAAAGCATACATGGACAACCCATTCTGCATCTGTGCATTTTAAGCAGACCAGCAACCAAGGGAAAAAAAGCACACAATTCCTGGCTTTTTAATAAGCAGTGTGAAAAGAGGCAATGTTTAAATGCATTTTGGATGTATGAGTGAGGGAAATTTCTGTAACCCAAGATGAGATAGTGTTCTACCTGCACTTTTTCCCCTTTCATTTAATGTCTTGTCCTTGAATGGCCTCGCTTGCACAGAATTACAAACGCTTCCTTCGGACATCCGTGTTTGCTTACAGATCAAGCAGGCTCATACAGTGCTTGACGGAGACTGACTGCTCCTTTTAATGCTTTTATAACCCGGCGAGCAGACCTCTACTTCCGTCATCCCACACAATCTATTGTGTCGGATCAGATAGGAGGAAGTGTTCGGGTCAACTTTTGCTATTGTTGCTCTTTGCTCTGATCCTCATCTCTCAAAAAAAAATTCCAGATTCAAATCGTTGGCCCATCGTCCCGTTCCACCCCGTCCCCCCTGCTGGGTTTACGGACAGCACTCCCCTCCCATTTCTCTGGATGTAATTTATACAAATATACGCAGAAGCCATTGTTGCAACAAGTTATATATTCAGGGAGCAAGCTTCCAAATGAATAGGGATGTTTTGTGCATCCATTTACACAGCTGTAGTTAATACATGAGCGGCTGGCCTGTGGTCACAGGAAGGAAGAAAGCTGTAAGCATGACCAAACAGATGAGGGCAGAACAATTACAACAATACAAGTCCAAGGGGCCAAAACGCTTCAATAAAGACTACAGCTGGATTTAATCAAACAGTTTTGTTCCCAATACTAAGATGCTTTTGTTACATCTGTGACACTTTATCGACAAAAAAAACTTTTTCGCCAAACCTATTACAAAGAAAATTTAGTTTTTCCTGCCTGTGGTTAGTTGAGGATTGGCAGCGGCTAATCAAAAAACCAGAAGCTAACAGTATTGTGAATTCAACCATAAACAGTTTATTTGGAAAAGCCTGCCATTATGTCATCAGACAAGAACTCAAAAGACAAAATGTTAAATAAAGAAGAGTAGCAAGCACAATTGGAATTTGGTTATTTTGCATATTAGTAGAAAAAAATGAAACATTAAGTGATATGAATAACCATTAGTAAGAATAAGTGGTATAGAAAAATACACTGAATTGGGAGTATAAAGGTGAAATTATTATTTTATTTTGTTTCAAGTTATTTCAAATAAACAAAATGTAATACTTTAAAGTTTCATCTGACATTACATGGACAAAGATAAGACCTTCGGGAGAAAAGTTCTGTGGTCAGATGAAACAAAAATTGAGCTGTTTGGCCACAATACCCAGCAATATGTTTGGAGGAGAAAATCCCAGGACCACCACGCCTACCGTCATGCATGGTGGTGGTAGTATTATGCTCTGGGCGTGTTTTGTTGCCAATGGAACTGGTGCTTTACAGAGAGTAAATGGGACAATGACAAAGGAGGATTACCTCCAAATTCTTCAGGGCAACCTAAAATCATCAGCCCGGAGGTTGGGTCTTGGGCGCATTTGGGTGTTCCAACAGGACAATGACCCCAAACACACGTCAAAAGTGGTAAAGGAATCGCTAAATCAGGCTACAATGAAGGTTTTAGAATGGCCTTCCCAAAGTCCTGACTTAAACGTTTGAGGGGCGGCGTGGCGAAGTTGGTAGAGTGGCTGTGCCAGCAATCGGAGTGTTGCTGGTTACTGGGGTTCAATCCCCACCTTCTACCTTCCTAGTCACGTCCGTTGTGTCCTTGGGCAAGACACTTCACCCTTTGCCTCTGATGGCTGCTGGTTAGCGCCTTGCATGGCAGCTCCCGCCATCAGTGTGTGAATGTGTGTGTGAATGGGTAAATGTGGAAATACTGTCAAAGCGCTTTGAGTACCTTGAAGGTAGAAAAGCGCTATACAAGTACAACCCATTTATCATTATTTATAACAATGCTGAAGAAACAAGTCCATGTCAGAAAACCAACAAATTTAGCTGAACTGCACCAATTTTGTCAAGAGGAGTGGTCAAAAATACAACCAGAAACTTACCAGAAGCTTGTGGATGGCTACCAAAAGCACCTTATTGCAGTGAAACTTGCCAAGGCACATGTAACCAAATATTAACATTGCTGTATGTATACTTTTGACCCAGCAGATTTGCTCACATTTTCAGTAGACCCATAATAAATTCATAAAAGAAACCAACTTCATGAATGTTTTTTGTGACCAACAAGTATGTGCGCCAATCACTCTATCACAAAAAAATAAGAGTTGTAGAAATTACTGGAAACTCAAGACAGCCATGACATTATGTTCTTTACAAGTGTATGTAAACTTTTGACCATGACTGTATACCGTATTTTTCGGAGTATAAGTCGCACCGGAGTATAAGTCGCACCTGCCGAAAATGCATAATAAAGAAGGAAAAAAACATATAAGTCGCACTGGAGTATAAGTCGCATTTTTTGGGGAAATTTATTTGATAAAACCCAACACCAAGAATAGACATTTGAAAGGCAATTTAAAATAAATAAAGAATAGTGAACAACAGGCTGAATAAGTGTACGTTATATGAGGCATAAATAACCAACTGAGAATGTGCCTGGTATGTTAACGTAACATATTATGGTAAGAGTCATTCAAATAACTATAACATATAGAACATGCTATACTTTTACCAAACAATCTATCACTCCTAATCGCTAAATCCCATAAAATCTTATACGTATAGTCTCTTACGTGAATGAGCTAAATAATATTATTTGATATTTTACGGTAATGTGTTAATAATTTCACACATAAGTCGCTCCTGAGTATAAGTCGCACCCACACAAACTATGAAAAAAACTGCGACTTATAATCCGAAAAATACGGTATATACATACACTACCGTTCAAAAGTTTGGGGTCACATTGAAATGTCCTTATTTTTGAAGGAATAGCACTGTACTTTTCAATGAAGATAACTTTAAACTAGTCTTAACTTTAAAGAAATACACTCTATACATTGCTAATGTGGTAAATGACTATTCTAGCTGCAAATGTCTGGTTTTTGGTGCAATATCTACATAGGTGTATAGAGGCCCATTTCCAGAAACTATCACTCCAGTGTTCTAATGGTACAATGTGTTTGCTCATTGGCTCAGAAGGCTAATTGATGATTAGAAAACCCTTGTGCAATCATGTTCACACATCTGAAAACAGTTTAGCTTGTTACAGAAGCTACAAAACTGACCTTCCTTTGAGCAGATTGAGTTTCTGGAGCATCACATTTGTGGGGTCAATTAAACGCTCAAAATGGCCAGAAAAAGAGAACTTTTATCTGAAACTCGACAGTCTATTCTTGTTCTTAGAAATGAAGGCTATTCCACAAAATTGTTTGGGTGACCCCAAACTTTTGAACGGTAGTGTATATACACATCATTATGTAAAACTAACTTTTCTTACCTAATGGTAGCTGCTTTGGTGCATTTGAATTCAAACAGTGGAGATATTTATAAAATAATCTTGCCTTCCTTAATACTTTGCCCAAACTAGCCGTTTGGAACTTGCTCAGACTTGTGATGTTTTATGACAAGTGACATCAGCAGATATATCCATAAATGGTAAAAATTTGTCAGAAGAATCTTTGTGCGAATTTGCCGTTTTTAGTATTATGTATAAGAGTGTTTGTAGTCTGCATGACAACATGGCCAAAGTACAACCCGAAGAACGGAAAGGCTGTTATTGGTTGTATTAACCAACACATTTCATTACACACACCTCCAGTCTCATCTGAAGAAGTAAAACGTGCCTGGCTAACTTTTTATTTTTACGGCAATGTGCCTTCAACTTGGAAGAAGTATTTATTCGCGTATACCAACCACTTTAAAAATTCCTGCTTCACAAACCTGCGGCAATATAAAGATGGACTTTCCCAAAAGGTCCTTTTAAAGCCGGAGTCGGTGCCTACTATTTATGGCAATGGAGGAGACAATGAAACAGTAAGTAATAAAAGTAGATTGTCAATGTTTGAATAATACATTAGCAATGTTAGCTCGAGTGCCGGCTGAGTCATACCAAAGACTATAAAAATGGGACCCATTACCTCCCTGCTTGACACTCAGCATCAAGGGTTGGAATTGGGGGTTAAATCACCAAAATGATTCCCGGGCGCGGCCACCGCTGCTGCTCACTGCTCCCCTCACCTCCCAGGGGGTGATCAAGGGAAATGGGTAAAATGCAGAGGATAATTTCGCCACACTTTGTGTGTGTGTGTGACAATCATTGGTACTTTAACTTTTTAACTTTCTTTGTCAATTTTAAGTGTAGACTTTTAATCTATGACAGGGGTCGGCAACCCGCGGCTCCGGAGCCGCATGCGGCTTTTTGACCACTCTGATGCGGCTCAGCTGCATACTTGCCGACCCTCCCGATTTTCCCAGGAGACTTATGGATCTCAGTGCCTCTCCTAGAAAACTCCCAGGGCAAATATAATCCTATTTACACTCTAATTACTAAATTAAGGGCATGCCCTAATTGCACTGCAGTAATTGTCCTCTATAGCATTTACAAACAGCGTGCCAGCCCGGCCACATGTTGTATGTTGCTTTTACTTGCACACGTAGGAGACAGCAAAGCATACTTAGTCATCGGCCACACAGCTTACACTGACGGTAGCCGTATAAAACAACTTTAACACTGTTACGTTACAAATATGCGCCACACTGTGAACCCACACCAAAAAAGAATGAAAAACACATTTCTGGAGAACATCTGCACCGTAACACAACATAAACACAACACAACCAATACCCAGAATCCCATGCAGCCCTAACTCTTCCGGTCTAGATTATACACCCCCGCTACCACCAAACCCCCCCACACATCAACCCTTCCCCCCCTCCGTGCGTCTGACTCTGGCTCATTCATTTATGGTTGGATGCTAAAATCTGTCGCTGTTGCCATTTATGCTGCAGCTCAAAAGTTGAATATACTTAGAATAAGATAATTTTCAGTAATTTGTAAAAAGCATCTCTCTCAAACTACAAATATGGCCGCGGTTAAAGGCGAGTTAAAGGCCTACTGAAACCCACTACTACCGACCACGCAGTCTGATAGTTTATATATCAATGATGAAATCTTAACATTGCAACACATGCCAATACGGCCGGGTTAACTTACAAAGTGCAATTTTAAATTTCCCGCTAAACTTCCGGTTGAAAACTCCTTTGGATATGACGTATGCGCGTGACGTAGCCAGTAGAACAGAGGTATGGCTCCCCCATTGAGGCCAATACAAAAAGCTCTGTTTTCATTTCATAATTCCACAGTATTCTGGACATCTGTGTTGGTGAATCTTTTGCAATTTGTTAAATGAACAATGGAGATTGCAAAGAAGAAATTTGTAGGTGGGATCGGTGTATTAGCGGCTGGCTGTAGCAACACAACAAAGAGGACTTTGACTTGGATAGCAGACGGGCTAGCCTCCAACCGCATCTGTGATCGGGGGAAGTCCTTCGTCGCGCCGTCGATCGCTGGAACGCAGGAGAGCACGGGTGTTGATGAGCAGATGAAGGCTGGCTGGCGAAGGTGGAGCGCTAATTTTTTATCATAGCTCTGTGAGGTCCGGTGGCTAAGTTAGCTTCAGCGTCGTTAGCAACAGCAGTGTTAAGCTTTGCCAGGCTGAGAATTATTAACCGTGTAGTTACATGTCCATGGTTTAACAGTATTGTTGATCTTCTGTCTATCCTTCCAGTCCGGGATTTATTTATTTTGTTTCTATCTGCATTTGAGCCAGATGCTATCACGTTAGCTCAGTAGCTAAAGAGCTTCGCCGATATATTGCCGTGGAGATAAAAGTCACTGTGAATGTCCATTTCGCGTTCTCGACTCTCATTTTCAAGAGGATATAGTATTCGAGGTGGTTTAAAATACAGATCCGTGATCCACAATAGAAAAAGGAGAGAGTGTGGAATCCAATGAGCCAGCTTGTACCTAAGTTACGGTCAGAGCAAAAAAAGATATGTCTTTCACTGCATTCTAGTCCGTCACTCTAACGTTCCTCATCCACTAATCTTTCATCCTCGCTCAAATTAATGGGGTAATCGTCGCTTTCTCGGTCCGAATCGCTCTAGCTGCGTTGAAAACAATAGGAAAATATGAGGAGGTGAACAACTGACTACGTCACGCTACTTCCGGTAGGGGCAAGGCTTTTTTTTATCAGAGACCAAAAGTTGCGAACTTTATCGTCGTTGTTCTATACTAAATCCTTTCAGCAAAAATATGGCAATATCGCGAAATGATCAAGTATGACACATAGAATGGATCTGCTATCCCCGTTTGAATAAAAAACATGTCATTTCAGTAGGCCTTTAAGGAGGGGTTCAATTCAATAATAATAACTCCCGCTCTCAGGGTATGTCTACACTATGTCTACACTTAAACAAATAATTATTCAGCTTAAGCCCCGTTTCAGCCACACTAAACCAGCGTTTAGGTCCCCATCCTTGTATAATTTTTTACACAGGTAAGTGCATCGTGTAATTCTTGAATCTCCGGCTCTTAGCTTTGTATGGACTCATTGATCGTTTACAAACAGAGTTCGGAGAGGAAGTGACACCAGAAAGACAGCGCCCCACACAGGAAGTGACGTCAGAAAGAACGCGCCACATAACCACTGGAACGATGGAGGCGAGTCATCCAGACATGTCTGTGTTTCTCATTCTTCTACATGTACAGACGCTTGTGGAAATCACGCATGAATACCTTAAGACAGGGGTGTCCAAATTTTTTCCACTTAGGGCCACACACGGAAAAATTAAAGCATGCGGGGGCCATTTTGATTTTTTAATTTTCAAACCATAACAAAATATATCGATTTTGTTTGTTTTTTACCTTTAGGGCTCCCGGGGACCATAAAGCGTCTAAGTCATTAAAATGTTAAAAACAAGTCAAATTATTATTTTTTTTATTTATATAACGCTTACAGTTTTTTATAATAAAACTGAAATATGCAGTATTTCCCCCACTGCCCAAAACATTCAGAAAGCAATGTTTGATGTGAAGTAATTAGAGCCTTAAAAAGATCAATAATGCAGGACACCATTGATTTTAATTCATTATTATTTTTGAGTAATCACAGTGAAAAGATAAGTAAAATCCCATTAAATATATTTGGGATCCAAAAGGTGCCCCACTCAGAAAGTGATACATTTTTATTAGGTTTTTTTTACTTTCAACACTTAAGTTACGAGCTCAACTTCAGATATATCTGTCGATTTTACGTTTGAACTATTATTTTGTTTGTTTTATGCTCTTTTGTCAAATAAAATGTTGAGGTTTTGGTATGGCAACCACACAATAAATGCAATATTTCCCACATAAAACATTTTAAAGTGAAATATTTGAAATAATTGGAGCCTTGAATAGGTCAATAATTCATTATAACATTGATTTTTTTTTTTTTGGAGCAATGGCAAAAAAAGAAAACAAAAAGATAGACAAAAGAAAAAAAAAAAAAGCCTGCATGATAGCTTTGTGTCAACATTGCAACTTTTTCTAGTTCGATTTCACCTCATTCCACTTTTTTAAATGTTTTTTTTTTATTTTTGCAATAGCATTTCCAGAATGTGTGGCGGGCCGGTAAACAATTAGCTGCGGGCCGCAAATGGCCCCCGGGCCGCACTTTGGACACCCCTGCCTTAAGAGAAAGCGATTGCAGCTATTTGGGATACAACTCATCCCAGACGGCAAGAGAACTTTCGAATGTCCAGGTCAGCTGTGATTCTACTTACCGGAAAACTTTGTCCATTTGTCGGAGGAGAGTCAACAAGAATGCGGGCTCCCGTGGATGTGATAAAATAGGTAGCATGTGTTTTGTATTACTTGGCTGTCGAAGGAAGACTACAGAAAACATCAAATGCATTTGGACTGACGAAGCAGACTGTATCAGTTACTGTCCGCCATGTATGTCGCGGCCTCAACGTCTAGGTCCAGAGTATATAAAGTCACCAAAAACTAATGGACAATGAAGGTGAAGGCAAAAGAGTGAGGAGTGTCCTGACCAGATATCTAGATCCCTAAATTGCATGTTCTTTATCACATTGTTTACTTTCACATGTCCAATAAATATTTGATTAATTTATGATGGCTCAGGTGTGATTCACTCCAATAGGGCCCCACAGCACACTGGATTCCAGTTAATTGAAATACCACAATACTGGATATTGTTCAGACAAGTTAAATTTAAGAACTTGCACACAAAGGAACACTGGGGGTGACTATGACGTGTGCATTTTTCACGCATGCGTACTAGGTCGCGTTGCGCCGGCGGACGGAGGGGGTCTTAAACGACCATTGTGTGTGTGTGGACAAGGATAAGGTTAGGTGGGATTTACCCTGGATAACCTTAAGAGTAGAAGGGGCCTCAGAGGCAGCCAAAAAGTGGCTTGAAGATATATCTTTACAGAAAAATCTATGAAAAATTTTGACCAAAGAACCATCATTACATGTTATGTAGACCAGAAGGAAGTGTTTTGAAAAATAAAAAAATTAATCATAATAGGTCCCCTTTAATACAATTTCCACGATTACTGATGAAGGTTTGTTCCTCGTCAAATTGTAGAATGACACACTTCTCTCAGTTCAAAAGCTGCATTGTTCCAACCTAATAAAGTGTAAAAATCCAGTAAGTAAATCACCAAGATGCTGCCAAGACTATTGTTTTTATGTGGTCTGTGCTTTCACAGCAAGGCCATGCTGAGGTTTCGATAATGCTCCCTTTTCTCATGCTCTGATGGTGACACGCGGTCACTTCCTAAAAGAGGATCAGTCCCTTGTTGTGCTTGGCTACTCAAAAGTGCTTGAAGGGGCGAGGGGGAAATTCTGCGTTCGCCAAACATTCTGGGGATTAGCTTCCCTGTGTGGAAATATTATCACAGTCTTTTTAGAATGGGAAAGGCTGGAAACAAGATGCCTCATCGAGCGGCGGAGGAAGAAAATTGATCATGTCATTATTCGCCGTGAACGAATCCAACAAGCTTGTTATGATGGAAAATATGATGCGACCATGGAACACATGGTTAATTTGACAATGACACCATTCAAGAAAACAGAAAGGGGCCACCCACGTGAGCTACAATAATCCTTTCTTTGCCAAGTAGGACAACAAAACACAAGTTCCTTATTATTTGAGCCTTGTTCTTTGCTAAACACTCAAAGAAGGGTAGGAATACGTTCATTACCCCTTTAAAATGAGTCATAACTTGTGCACAACAGTGTGACTTCATTCCAGACTCCCATAAAATTCATATCATCATTTAACTGCCATTTATTCCTTGACATGATGTCGTAACTTTGCTTCATTTGTGTAACTCATTTGTATTGCTCGGAAAAATAAAGGCACCATCGTACAATTTCCGACAAACGTCATAACGTTGCTCTGACTTGTATTACCAAAATTATGACCGACCAGAATTTAATTTGTTCTCCAAAAATCTCCCAAAATCAAGTGCCTGCCTGCAAATTAATTGTTTTTATCTGAATTTGATAAATGTTTTTATTATTTGCACAGCTATGTTATTTATTTTATGTAGAAAGAATATGTTTCTATTTTATTTATACATTATTTGTTTTTCTATTTTATTTATGTTATGTAATTCTGTGCTACTTAAACAGTTTCTTTTCTGTGCTGTTAATACCCATCTTGACTAACTGGGTTAACAAAAGTGCCACTGACTGTTTACAGTACAGTAGTCATTCACTTCAATTTCACTGAATATCACTCAAAAATGAATATCTTTCTATAAATATTTTCACCGGAAAATATATCGAGATATCGAATATCGAGTTTAAGCATACTTGCCAATCTTGAGACCTCCGAATTCGGGAGCTTGGGGGGGTGGGCGGGGTCGGGGGCGGGGTTAAGAGGGAGGAGTATATTTATAACTAGAATTCACTGAAATTAAAGTATTTCTCATATTTTTATATATATATATATATATATATATATATATATATATATATATATATATATATATATATATACATATACAGTGGGGCAAAAAAGTATTTAGTCAGCCACCCATTGACAATCAATGGGTGGCTGACTAAATACTTTTTTGCCCCACTGTATATATAGTACAGTAAACAGTAATGAAAACACAGTTGTTCTACTAACTGTACTGTAATTGCTGCTTGCTTAAAAAAAAAAAAAAACACTTATCTTTCACTATTTGAGTAGCTTTTGTTTTGCCATTTGAGTACTGGTGAGCGATCTCTGAATCCGGGAACATATCCTTCACGGATTTGTTGAAAACATCCGCAAATGAGAACGGAATGTTGTTTGCAAGGTGGCCCATAATACTGCGTTGCCGCCGCCTTGTGGATGTTGTGTGTCAGTGTAATAACGTGCCGGCTGGAATAAACACACGCTGAGAAATACCTCCGTGCCTGCCTACTTTATGGGTTATAGATAAACCTATGGATAACGGAGACATATATAAATAGTCTCCTTTTCAGGTGAGAGACAACGCTAAAGGCAGTGCCTTTAAGGCACGCCACCAATATAGTTGTCGGGCTGGAAATCGGGAGATTTTCGGGAGAATGGTTGTCCCGGGAGATTTTCGGGAGAGGCACTGAAATTCGGGAGTCTCCCGGAAAATTCGGGAGGGTTGGCAAGTATGAGTTTAAGTAAAAATATATTGAGATCTACTTTTTCCTCCATATCGCCCAGCCCTAATATCGACCGATATAAAACACGTATATTGTTATACAGTTTTCAACCATGTTGCCCAGCCCTAGATAAATATGATAATTACATTGTGAAAGGGCTAAATACAAATATGTTCATGTGGTTTATTGATAAACCACATTCTGTTGTATTTAAGTTAGTTTTTCTAGGGTATGTTTTTATTGTGTGTCGCATTGCACCAAGAAGGATGGAGTTCATTTATTTGTAAGAGTGATTGTAAGTGCCTCACATGTATGAACAAACTGGGAAAAAAATGACCTGTAATCTTAAGATAGTCAGGCAACACTGGCCACTCTGCTTAAGCAGAAACACAGCTTTATCTTCAGAGAGGCTGATAACTGGATTTATCATCAGCACTGGCTAGACCAGCATCAACACCGCAAAACAAAAAGAACTCCTCAGTCCATTCATTGGGCTTGAACACTGTCTCCTCTGTGTACAAGGTCGGCTGTAAGGCAGAATGGTATCCATGCAGTGACAAGACACAAGAAGTCAATGGGAGCGCATGCACCGAAGCGAACAACAGCTCTTTAAGATACCAACAGAGGTCCTATAAAGATTGTAATAAAAACAATACAGAGAAACTGTTGCATTAAAGTTTGCAGTGATTTCATCTGGGAAACATTTTTTGTGGAACTCAAAGTCAATGAAAGCATTGAATCATTTTAAAAGACTTAGAATTCAAAAGTGTCAAACATTAGGAAGAAGAAGTACATTTTGCCTATGGCCAAAAGTGTGTACTTTGTGCTTGGCACATGGCTGCAACACTCACTCAAGGACGACACATTCAAAAGCTTTCTCGGAGCTAGACAAATCAACATGAGCTACACAAAACGAAAGTGCTCTTAACTCAAGCGTTACAAGTTGAACGGCTTATCACTTTCACAGTAATAAAAGGACACGTTTACCTACCGTTCCACAATCTTGTAAAGCAACTAAGGATACCTTAAGTGCAAAGGCTGTAACAACATAACGCTGACTATGTAACAAGAAAATGGTACAGACAGGGGGAAAAAGAACAATGGTGTGTCATGGTATTTGTGAGCGCCAACTCTTCTTTTCACACACAAATAGTGAATATGTGTCATGTCATGCATCGCTACTTTGTTGTCTGTTATTTTTCTTACCAATACATCAAAGGGTGGTGCTCTAATTAAACATACAAAGTCCTTAACCTCTTAGCATTCTGGTATATTTTGGCTAAACCACCAGAAAAAAATAGGCTGTTCTTGAACAATTTGGAGTGGAAGCATGGTTTGGGGCTTTTTTTGAAAATGAACAAGGTGAATTTTATCCCCCAAAGACTGAATGTGCTAAGTGCTACTGATATCAAGGAAGATTAGAAGATATTAGGTCCACCTAGAACGGGGGTGTCAAACTCGTTTTCATTGAGGGCCACATCGCAGTTATGGGCGGCTTTTAACAATGAGTAATATATGAATATACATGTATATATATAAATATTGTCAGGCTTGTCCCTGACAGTTTGGTTATGTTTTAGTTTTTCCTCTGTGTTTGTCCTTGTTTCCTGTCAGCGCTCTTATTTTGGTTGTTTCCTGCTTTTCTCCCTGAGTGCTGTTTTCCCTCAGCTGTGGCTGATTGGCACCTGGCCACACCTGGTGTCAATCAGCCAGCTGCTATTTAAACCTGCCTTGCCATTCAGTCTGTGCTGGAATATTGTTGATGTCAGTGTAGCTGTAAGCTGAATGCTTTGGACTGTTTGTTTTTTCCATAGTTCCTGTTTTCCTGGTATCCTGTTTCCTGTCTTCAAGTTCCGGGTTTGTGTTTTCTTTATTTTGAACATTAAATCATGTTTTCCTGTACCAAGCCTGCCTTCTCTGCATCTCGGGGTTCGTCACCAACACTCTGTGACAAATATAATACATTAATAACATGTTTTTTTTACATAAGCTGCAAAAAATATATATATATTTCATCACATTTTTACAGTAAAAGCAGTGGGTTTTTTACAGCATATAAAAACATGTAATAAGTGGAAAGGAATAGAAAAACAATACCACTGTTTTTAGTAGTACAATTCAAGCAACAGAGCTGCCAGTTGTTGTTGTTTGTTTTTACAGTAAAATATTGTTGTTTTAATTGTTTTTGTTGTTTGTTTTTTAATGTTTAGTGTCTTACTGTATGTGGGGAAAAAAACAGTACCAAAGTTGATTTGACGGTAAGAAACTCAGTCGGTGGAATTTAACCGTAAAATCTATTGTAAATTTTACAGTCTACAATTTGATTGATAATCTGTTTTGAAATCATAAGTCAAGCAGATATTTAAGTACAGTATTTATCTTTATTTTAACAAAAAATATTTTTGGAATACATGATAATATAATATTTTGATTTTGATAATATTGAATTTTTAAAAAGATATGTAATTTCATGCAGTACTTGATATTTAATGTCAAAAGGGAAAGAACAAATATATTTAGTAAGAAAAGATTAAGCATTTTATTAACGCATATTATTTCCAGGCTTTCGCGGGCCACATAAAATAATGTGGTGGGCCATATTTGGTCCCCGGGGTTTGAGTTTGACACCTGTGACCTAGAATATATATTTATTTCTGTCATTATTGTTTGTAAAATAAAGACAAAATAAAATTATTTTCTTTTATGACACAAAATAACTTTATAAAAAAAGTCACTTATAATGGCGTAACTATCAGTTATGCACCAAAATGAAAATTATTGGCGGAAACACTAACGCCATAAACTGAAATACCAAAATAAATTATTATACCGATTATTATTATTATTACCATTGCATTTAGGGCTGACTATGTACTAACCTAAATAAAATCCAGGTATTGAAAATAATAAACAAATTAGTATTAATCCTTTTAATGAATAAAAAAAATCTAAGTTATAAAATAATATTTATTACCAGTGGTAGTCCAACAATATCAAATAAGAATAATAATGCTGATACTTTTGGCAGAACCAATATAGATAGCGACTGATTGCATAGACTAAGCTGTGCAGATCTTAGTTGACCCCACTGGACATAAAGTTAACATTGAACTTGGCTCCTCCTATATCCACATTAGCTTTGGCAACAGGAGCAAATTCAAATGAAACATGCATTCTTTTTGGATCTCGAGTGAAATGTGTAGCTACTGATTACAGGGTTCTATCTCTTTGGACATGCGTGCCGGGATGCAGAACTCGAGGAGCTGATTAATGCAGCAGCATGAAGAGCAGAAGTTAGCCCAAACAGTAAGTCGAAGCCGGGACAGAGAGGGGAAATGGGGATTTCTCAGGAAACCAAAAATGTCAAATGTAATGTATTGTAATCACAACTGAAACAATACATTTAGGGGCTTAGTAGATAAGAAGCAAAGAAGTGAAGAGGCTAAGAAACCAATTATGTTTTAAATCATTTGTTCTCGTCACTGGAACCACCTAGATGGCTAATATAAGGCCTGTTGTAAGAGCTAAAAACGCACATTATTGCCCCCTCTGAGTTTGGACCCTTAGGAGCAATGAATAATCCAGCTATTCAGACACATAATGCATTCCTCTAGAGACTGAGCTCCAGGATACAGGCAAATATTTAATTACATCAGGCCTCTGATTCTGAGAATTCCATTCCCTCTGTGATGTGTGCACCAAGATCAATGCGCTGTTGACAACGTTGCCTCACTATGAGTTTTGTGTGGTGTTGGAATTTGTGATGTCTTGACAGTTTCTGAGTATGGTGTGTGTGTTGGCACGAGTAAGGAGCACTGTTGAGTGCGAAGAAAAAACACGTTGTCGCTGTTGTTGCTTAGGTGCGGTTATGGCAGACAGTACGTAGCCCGTTTTACAATGAGCCCATTATTGATTAACCACCTCCTCGTCATCCTTAACGCCACAGTAGACAACTAGTAGAAAACGCTCAGTCCCTTCAAGGGTATAAGATTTTTTTTTCTACATTTAAAACATTTCCTTGTGGTCTACATAACAGGTAATGGTGGTCCTTTGGTCAACATTTTGCATAGATTATGCATTAAAACCATAAACCATACTCAAGCCGTCTCCACCCTGTCAGCATACCATGAATTGATTTACGTGGACCCCGACTTAAACAAGTTGAAAAACTTATTCGTATGTTACCATATAGTGGTCAATTGTACGGAATATGTACTGTACTGTGCAATCTACTAATACAAGTTTCAATCAATCAATCAATCAATCAGCCATGTTGTAGTTTTTAGCACTTCCCTATGGAGTCTACTGACAGATATAAATTAGAACTATACGCTACTTTTTATTAAAAATGGCAACAGTGAAGGATGCTTGTGCATGTACGAGCCAGTGTGCCCCACAACAAGAGAAAAGAGTTTGGACTTCAACTGAATTAAAATGGCGGACTCACGCAAAGCTCTTTGGGGTAAACTCCACCATATATGGAGATATTCGCTGGCATACGGTAATTAAAGCAAAATACGTCACTGAAGTCTCAAATCCCAAACAGGTTGTATGGAGCAAGTTTGTAAGAAGGCAACATTGTTATAAAAATGCCTTTGTTGGTTTAATTTAAACCATTCGAGACTTAAGTGGATCCCAAATGCACGAAAAGAGGTACCAACAGCTAAGAAAAGTTGGTTTTACATAATAGGACCCCTTTAAAACTGCCCAGGTGGCTTTTTTTTGCTTCTGGCCAACTTCAGGGTTCCGCAGTTGTGTTTGGCAATTTCAATGGGGCGGAGTGGCTCGGCTGGTAGGGCGGCCATACCAGCAACTTCAGGGTTTTAGGTTCGATCCCCGCCTCCGCCATCCTAGTCACTGCCGTTGTGTCCTTGGGCAAGATACATTACCCGCCTGCTCCCAGTGCCGCCCACACTGATTTACATGTAACTTAGATAACGGCTTTCACTATGTAAAGCACTTTGAGTCACTAGAGAAAAGCGCTATATAAATGTAATTCACTTCACTCCAAATGTAATTCACTTCACTATCATGTTGAATAATCGATTGTTTTGAAAAAAAATTGTAATCGGTATTGATTGTTGGTTTATGTGCCAGTTAAAGTGGATGAAGATTATACTGTTGTACCAAGATAACAGGTTTATTTGGTCCTCATTAGAGTTTGTTTATTGTATTGACAATAGACCGAGACTATATTTACACTGCAGGCCAAAGTGGCCCAAATCGGATTTTATATAAATCTGATCTTTTCCAGCTGACTGTTTGCACTGCAAGTAAAATGTGATTTGTGTCAGACTCCTATGTGGCCTCAACGTCACTTGCATGCGCACTTCAATAAAGTGAAAACAAAGGAAGTTGACCGGGAGGAAGTCGCTACTGCTACAAAATAAAATAAAAGTCGCAACACCTTAAAAATGAGTGGATTTTTTTCATGTGAAAATACATTAAAGTAATATAATTTAAGAATGAATGTATACAGTATAATATATTTAGAAGGGTTTTAATCCTTTAACGGCTGTTAAGTAGAGGAGACACCGACATCAGAGTGGATCTTGTTGAGCTTTATGTAAGCAATGGCACCACAGCATCAGTTACAGTCCAACAATCGTTATTTCTTAGAAATCAAAATATATATTTACAGTCTTGGTCAAAAGTTTACATACATCACATGACATCACATAGACAAAGATAAGACCTTCTGCAGGAAAGTTCTGTGGTCAAATAAAACAAAAATTGAGCTGTTTGGCTACAATACCCAGCAATATGTTTGGAGGAGAAAAGGTGAGGCCTTTAATCCCAGGAACACCATAACTACCGTCAAGCATGGTGGTGGTAATATTATGCTCTGGGCCTGTTTTGCTGCCAATGGAACTGGTGCTATACAGAGAGTAAATGGAACAATGAAAAAGGAGGATTACCTCCAAATTCTTCAGGACAACCTAAAATCATCAGCCCGGAGGTTGGGTCTTGGGTGCAGTCGGATGTTCCAACAGGACAATGACCCCAAACACACGTCAAAAGTGGTAAAGGAATGGCTAAATCAGGCTAGAATTAAGGTTTTGGAATGGCCTTCCAAAAGTCCTGACTTAAACGTGTGGACAATGCTGAAGAAACAAGTCCATGTCAGAAAACCAACAAATTTAGCTTAACTGCGCCAATTTTGTCAAGAGGAGTGGTCAACAATTCAACCAGAAGCTTGCCAGAAGCTTGTGGATGGCTACCAAAAGCGCCTTATTGCAGTGTAACTTGCCAAGGGACATGTAATCAAATATTAACAATGCTGTATGTATACTTTTGACCCAGCAGATTTGGTCACATTTTCAGTAGACGATGACCAACAAGTATGTGCTCCAATCACTCTATCACAAAAAAACAAGCATTGTAGAAATGATTGGAAACTCAAGGCAGCCATGACATGATGTTCTTTACAAGTGTATGTGTACAACTCCACTAATGGACATTGGAGTGTTACTTTCAAAGGCAAAATTAAAGTATTGCTAGAAACATAATTTTATATGGGACTTATATGTATAGTACATGTTCCAAAAAGAAAAAAAAGCATAAAACACCACCAGAATTAGAGCTATTACAAGTCAAAGTGATGAAGCTTAGTGTTACGCTCATGACTTGGTGTAACTAAACATTACCCTATAAGATGAAGGCAATTGCATTTTATTGATATTTGAAATGTATTCAATGTTTATAAATGAATATTTAAATATACTTAATGTAAAAAAGGGAATAAATATTCAAAATAAGATCATTACATGAAATCTAGTTTGGTTACGCCATCATGAGCGCAACACAAGGTTGTAAAGGTTTCAACTACAATTCTAAATAAGATGTCAAAAGCAAACTGAAATCAAATACACACAGTTTAAAGATTGATCAATACCTATTTAAATTTAGTAATACATAAATAGAGTTAGAGTTTGAGTTTAGAGTTAGAGTTTGAGTTTATTTCGAACATGCAAGCATACAACAGGATACATCACAATTTCCAGTTTCTCTTTTCAACATGTTCGAAAAGGAGTAGGAAGAAGCAGAGCTTATTTAATCCTACCCCTTTTCTTTACATAACAATTGCTGAAACTTTTTTATTCACTTCCTGTTCTCAATTTATTCCTGTTCTCAATTTATTCACAATAAAGAATAAATATGATTTATCAAAATATAAAAGAAATATACGTGAACAGAACACTCATGATGGTTACACCAAAAAGTAACACTATGAATCGCGTTTTTCCAAGTTTTTGGGGCATTTTATGCTATTTCCAAGCATCTCCTTTTTATTATCGTTGATTTTAAATGGTCAAACTAATGCATATTATATATGCATGCCCCAGTAAACAAAAAAAAAGTCATATTTATTTTGATTGTTACATTTTGAAGTACATTTGTGCAGGTGGGTGCGAATGTACCCATTACCAGAGCTGTACACGTATGTAAACTTCTGACCACGACTGTATATATTACATATAGCCTATTATTTGCACACTGTTGACAAGTGATGCAACGAAAATTTGGTCGTCTTAAATAGACTTTGCTCACCGAAACCGGATGTTGTGATGAAGCATCCACTTCCGCTGGCGACCCGGCGCACACGAGTGACGTAGCTCGCTCAAAGCTGACTAAAAAGTCACATCCAGGTAGGGTTGGATATCGAGTATCGAGTGGAACCGGGACTAACTTTCCGATTCTCCCGGAATCGTTCAAAAGTTTAAATTTCGATTCCTAGTTTCGATACCCAGTCCGCCGACCGGAAAAAAAGAATAAGTCCGCCGACCGGAAGAAGAAGCCGCTGAACACCAACGAAGAAGTGCCCACCGCCGGAAGTGTTAGCATAGCCGAGCCTATGTAGCCGAGCAAGTCAGTCAAGCATGGATAGCGGGCGTCGGCGGTCGAAAGTGTGGCTTTATTTTACTAAAAAAAATGAAATATCGGCGAAATGTAACACGTGTGACAGGACTGTTTCGTGCTTAGGAGGGTGCACGTCGAACATGATGAAGCACCTCCGAGTTCATGGAGTACAAATAAATGCGTGTCCCGTCTTCGACGCGCTGCGCCGACCGTCCTCCTCTGGCTCCGACGCCCAGCCTGGCACTGCAGTCCGAATCCGGTAAGTAAAACAATATATATGCAATAAATAATGTGTTTTGCGCCAACGTTGAGGCAGCTAACAAATTAGCCCGCATATTTTTTCATAGACAATTTACAACCTGCCAGCCAGGCTCCGCGATGTGCTCAGCGTACTCCGTTCACCGTAGTGGCAATGGGGAAGATGTCGGTGCCACAGACGGAAGAGTGCCACAGAAAGGTCACTGCACACATAGTCAAAAGACTGCATCCCTTTTCAGAGGTGGAATCTCCAACATTTAGGTTAGTTAAGAAATAACGTTAGAGCTAAGCTAATTGATACTGGGCTAAACAGTAACAGCAACATTACATGTTTGTTTATGTTTGCAGGGATATGGTGAAAACTCTCAACCCAAAATACATACCACCTTCCAGGGACTACCTGTCAAACACATTGATCCCGGCATGGTACAAGAAGAATCGGAATCGAGAATCGGCAGGAATCAGAATCGAAACAAAGAATCGGAATCGGAATTGTACAAATTCAAACGATACCCAACCCTACATCCAGGTCGCATTGTGTTTAGACTGAAGTCACATTTGAAAAGATCAGATTCCAATCAGATTCAGGACTACCTCCTGATGTGGCCTGAATCTGGTGCCAAAAGATTCAATTAGAAGCAATTTGGGGCGTTAGGACTGGCAAAAAAAAATCAGATCTGTGTCACTTGAGGGCAAAAAAAATCAGACTAGGTGTGCCGTGTAAACTAGGCCCAAATGAACGATGTAAGTTTGAAAAAACCATAAAGATAGAAAAAAGTTGCAGAGTTGTGAGGTACACATACCAAAGTGTGTGCTACATGTCAAAACTCTGGAGAATGTTTCGAGCGAGAATATGTCATGATGTACTGTCTGGTTGTCATCACATATTTAACACGAAATAAACATAAGTATTTCAAAATGGTCGAAACAAGGTGCAGTACATTCCACAACACTTTTAGAACAATCCAAACTGAATTCCTGGAACAAAAACTGTGTATAACTGGATTTGACCAAAAACTTAGATAAATCATATAAAGTTGCATAATTTGTTTGATATATTAAACTTACTTGGCGTTCTAGTGCTTTGAGACGTTAAAAGCTGGATTATGGCACTACTTTATGTCACAAATTCCAGTTAAGCATTATAACTCAGGATGATCGGAGCGCTACCTTGAGCCCCCCTAGAAAGTGAAAACACATGATGTATAATATCAAAACATTACAGTTCAGGCCTGTTCCTCTAGCTCATTTCCTTTGCACATCTGTTCTCTTTTAAACAAGGTCCAGTGGAGGTTGTAGCGATGTCTAATATGAAAGGACTGATAAGGATGCAATACTGCGCAAAAATTCAAGAAGGTTGGAGGACACCTTTAAGAAAATCAAATGGTTACTTGTTACGTAAATTTGGTTTGTTTTAGGGATGGGCGATATCGCCTAGAATCCATATTGTGATACATAGTGAAGCCTCTTGTGATAATATCTATCAAAATAAATTATTTGGTATCTAAATAATAATAGAATAATTTCAAATGGTTACAGAGGCTCCTAATTGGGCTGCTGACGTATGCGAAAACATACTGCATCTATTTTTAAAGGCCTACTGAAACCCACTACTACCGACCACGCAGTCTGATAGTTTATATATCAATGATGAAATCTTAACATTGCAACACATGCCAATACGGCCGGGTTAACTTATGAAGTGCAATTTTAAATTTCCCGCTAAACTTCCGGTTGAAAACGTCTATGTATGATGACGTATGCGCGTGACGTCAATCGTTGAAACGGAAGTATTCGGACACCATTGTATACAATACAAAAAGCTCTGTTTTCATCGCAAAATTCCACAGTATTCTGGACATCTGTGTTGGTGAATCTTTTGCAATTTGTTTAATGGACAATGGAGACTGCAAATAAGAAAGTTGTAGGTGCGATCGGTGTATTAGCGGCGGACTACAGCAACACAAGCAGGAGGACTTTCAGCTGGATAGCAGACGGACTACCGTGAGTACAGCTTTGGCTTCCAAACATTTGATCGCTTGCCCGTACGTGCGTGTCGCTATGTGCATGTCACGTACGTAACTTTGGGGAAATATATGTTTCTTGCCGACTCTGATGGCAGCCAGGGTGTCGTCGAAAGCTACAACGCTCGCCGCCGCTCCGTAGCTAAGTTAGCTTCAATGGCTCGTTAGCAACATCATTGTTAAGCTTCGCCAAGCTGGAAATTATTAACCGTGTATTTACATGTTCATGGTTTAATAGTATTGTTGATCTTCTGTCTATCCTTCCAGTCAGGGGTTTATTTATTTTGTTTCTATCTGCATTTGAGCCTGATTCTATCATGTTAGCTCCGTAGCTAAGTTAGCTACAATGGCTCGTTAGCAACATCATTGTTAAGCTTCGCCAAGCTGGAAATTATTAACCGTGTATTTACATGTTCATGGTTTAATAGTATTGTTGATCTTCTGTCTATCCTTCCAGTCAGGGTTTTTTAAAAATGTTGTTTCTATCTGCATTTGAGCCTGATTCTATCACGTTAGCTCCGTAGCTAAAGTGTGTCAACGATGTATTGTCGTGGAGATAAAAGTCACTGTGAATGTCCATTTCGCGTTCTCGACTCTCATTTTCAAGAGGATATAGTATCCGAGGTGGTTTAAAATACAAATCCGTGATCCACAATAGAAAAAGAAGAGTGTGTGGAATCCAAAGAGACCTTGTACCTAAGTTACGGTCAGAGCGAAAAAAGATACACACTGCACTGCTCTCTAGTCCTTCACTCTAACGTTCCTCATCCGCGAATCTTTCATCCTCGCTCAAATTAATGGGGTAATCGTCGCTTTCTCGGTCCGAATCTCTCTCGCTCCATTGTAAACAACGGGGAATTGTGAGGAATCCTTCCTCCTGTGACGTCACGCTACTTCCGGTATAGGCAAGGCTTTTTTTTTTATCAGCGACCAAAAGTTGCGAACTTTATCGTCGTTGTTTTATACTAAATCCTTTCAGCAAAAATATGGCAATATCGCGAAATGATCAAGTATGACACATAGAATGGATCTGCTATCCCCGTTTGAATAAAAAAAAATCATTTCAGTAGGCCTTTAATCTGCTTGATATTTTACTGTTCATAGCTGGTTAGTTTCTGTTCTAACATAGTTGTAGCTACTGGTACACGTTTGTTAAAATGTACTCAACACTTTTTCTTCTGTCCTTTGGCTACTTTACATTAGCTTTGAGCGATATGACGGATTTGGGTATCGATCCAGTATCAAGTAGTTACAGGGGCAGTCTTGGTCATACCAATGCTGATACTTACACTTCAAATTTCCTAAAGCATGCATGATTATGTTTATTTTTGATCCCAATAATAATCAGACAAAAACACGTGGTGGTGATGTAAGAATATAAATTAAATATTCAAATGATGTCCTTATTTCCTTTTATTACTTTAATTTTTTTGGAGTCAAATAAATACAGTGGTGCAAAATAACTAAACAAAAGCAAAAGCTATTATTGGCTCTGATTTAAACTTTAGGTTTTTGCACTTAAAGTTCTCTTGTGTCCAGGGACTTATCTCTGGAGTTTGTAAACAATAACTAAAACAACAACAAAACTTTACGATAACAAAGAATATCAATCTAATCACCGCAGTATTGACCATATACTGAAACAGGAGTGCCCACAGTTTTTCAGCAGTTGAGCTACTTAACAGTAATGACCAAAATCAAGGGGATTTGGTCATTACCGTGATACTTGCAAGAAACATACTTCCTTTGGTTCCAAGGAGGCAAGGAATAGTGACTCACACTGTGGAGGCATGTTCGCCGCTGGCTCGCTAAGACATTGCGTTTAACACATGTTCGTTTGCTTGTTGCTGTTAAATGTGCAGGAAACAGCTAGAATGGGTCATCAAAATGAATAATCACAACATGACGATCATATTAAAAGCTTTATCAGCTGCCAAGTGTATATCATTTATAGTGTTTGTATCGCGCAACCCTCGTCTGTTTCTCCTCTGGTTCTGTCCTTGTTTGTAAAACAAACCACCTTTGGTATTACAATAGTCAATTCTTATTTCTAGCATTATTGATTAATCACACAATATCTTTGACGGATTGATCAAGCATAATGTATCGCGACAAACCTAAGAAGCAACAGACTTATTTCATCCATTCTTCTTCAGCATCTGTCTTCCAGAGGAAACTTCAAAGAACAGCTTGACTTAACTTTTGGAACCTAGTGATAGATGCGGAATGTCACCGAAAAGGAGTGGATGGTGAACAACATTCATCAATCGTTGTCCCCGGTGACAGGCAGACTCCTCAGGAAGTACCACCCCACTGCCTTCAAGGTTAGGCAGACAGCCAATGGAGCCAACGTGTTGATATTTAATGAAACATGCTCTTTTGCTGAACAGAAGGCACCATTAAATTTTCTTCAAGGGGAGAAGATTAACTCGATTTTTTTTTTCTTAATGTTTTTTTCCTCTGCAATGGTGTTTATTAGGAACTTTAAAGACATCTAGAGATGCACATTTCGAGTATTTAAAAGGGGGCTTTTTTTTAAGTTTAGGTCACTTTCTTAGGTACAGATCCTTCGATGGGATCCATTTCTCCACCAAAAACCAAGCAAACCAACATGTATCGCAACAAACCATATAAGATAGCCCTTTTTCTTACTGTTTGCAAGACCGTAAACCAGAGCTGGGCAAATATTTTGACTCGGGGCCACATTGAGAGAAAAAAATGTGTCTGGGGGGCCAAGGTGTGTGCGTATATAAATGATATATACACATTTAGCTGTAAAAAATCTGCTGTACAGTATGTGTGTTTGGGTTCCTTTTTTTTCCAGCAACACTAATACCAAAAGTCGCAATGTCCGATAGATTAAGAAAGTGGGATTTACATTGTTAACTATGAACAATAAAACACTGAATATTAAAGGCCTACTGAAACCCATTACTACCGACCACGCAGTCTGATAGTTTATCATTATTATATATCATTATATTTATTTTAAGATATTCAATGATGAAATCTTAACATTGCAACACATGCCAATACAGCCAGGTTAACTTATAAAGTGCAATTTTAAATTTCCCGCAAAACTTCCGGTTGAAAACGTCTATGTATGATGACGTATGCGCGTGACGTCAATCGTTGAAACGGAAGTATTCGGACACCATTGAATCCAATACAAAAAGCTCTGTTTTCATCGCAAAATTCCACAGTATTCTGGACATCTGTGTTGGTGAATCTTTTGCAATTTGTTTAATGAACAATGAAGACTGCAAAGAAGAAAGCTGTAGGTGGGATCGGTGTGTTAGCGGCTGGCTGCAGCAACACGACCAGGAGGACTTTGACTTGGATAGCAGACGCGCTATCCGACGCTAGCCGCCGACCGCATCGATGATCGGGTGAAGTCCTTCGCCGCTTCGTCGATCGCTGGAACGCAGGTGAGCACGGATGTTGATGAGCAGATGAGGGCTGGCTGGCGTATGTGGATAGCTAATGTTTTTAGCATAGCTCTGTGAGGTCCCGTAGCTAAGTTAGCTTCAATGGCGTCGTTAGCAACAGCATTGTTAAGCTTTGCCAGGCTGGAAAGCATTAACTGTGTAGTTACAGGTCCATGGTTTAATAGTATTGTTGATTTTCTGTCTATCCTTACAGTGAGGGGTTTATTTATTTTGTTTCTATCTGCAGTTAAGCCCGATGCTATCACGTTAGCCCCGTAGCTAAAGTGCTTCGCCGATGTATTGTCGTGGAGATAAAAGTCACTGTGAATGTCCATTTCGCGTTCTCGACTCTCATTTTCAAGAGGATATAGTATCCGAGGTGGTTTAAAATACAAATCAGTGATCCACAATAGAAAAAGGAGAAAGTGTGGAATCCAATGAGCCCTTGTACCTAAGTTACGGTCAGAGCGAAAAAAAGATACGTCCTGCACTGCACTCTAGTCCTTAACTCTCATGTTCCTCATCCACGAATCTTTCATCCTGGCTCAAATTAATGGGGTAATCGTCGCTTTCTCGGTCCGAATCGCTCTCGCTGCTGGTGTAAACAATGGGGAAATGTGAGGAGCCTTTCAACCTGCGACGTCACGCTACTTCCGGTACAGGCAAGGCTTTTTTTATCAGCGACCAAAAGTTGCGAACTTTATCGTCGATGTTCTCTACTAAATCCTTTCAGCAAAAATATGGCAATATCGCGAAATGATCAAGTATGACACATAGAATGGATCTGCTATCCCCGTTTAAATAAAAAAAATTCATTTCAGTAGGCCTTTAACAACATATGAACGTCGCTCCTCTTTTACTTCTCATACCAGCTCCTCGATAGTTGTGTATCTTTTACAATCAAGCAACACACAACAAAAAGGTGAAAAACAGCAACATATGAATGCAAAGTGTAACTTAACTTTACAATGTGTGTCTCATTTTGCCTCAATCCCCATTCTTTCAAGTATGAGGAGGCAAATTTAATCTTACTGGATATTTATCACTTATGGTTTGTGGGAATGAACAAATATGATGCTATCTGGCTGTACAACTGTACACAGGGAAGACAGCGTAGTAATACGTCAGATGAAGTTCAGGGAAAAGTTCAGACAAAACACTATAAAAGCGGTTGTCAAGTTAATAGAAGGTAAAAAGAAACATCCAACAGATGAAGTCCATGCAAGAGGCAAATCTCCAAAAAACTGTCCTTGGGTTGTCCTGGAACATGTCTAATTGTGAGATCTAGCCAACGGCTAATGAATCAAAAGAGGCAATTACTGTATACATTCATTGAGTTAGAACATACAGACCGAGAGAAAAAAGTGTGTCCCCAGCGAGCATATCTACCTCCCACACACATTCAACAAAATAGTGTCATTAGAGGGCACAGATTGCTCCTCTCCTAAGATGGAACACACACACATGCAATGGAAAAGTTTCATTTGTTCGCCTTTGTTAGAGCTTTCCCATCTGGTCTCGTCTCTGTGCAGCATGCAGGAAAACAGTTGGAAGTTGAGCGAGCGATAATAATCTATGATATCGTTCTTCCTTTCTTTTTGTGTGACAGGAAGAACACGTTGTAGGGGGGGGAACTAAAAATGAGACAACCTCAATCATTACCTTCAACACACACCAGATATGTGTGCGTGTCTGTTTGCTGAAAAACAAAAGAAAAACACAAACTTTCAAAAAGTGCGTGTTCTTGTGTGTTTATGCAAGGTGTCATAGGGAGCTTCGCAGGTATGGTGAGCGGTGCCCTTCGTATAAAATACCAGAAGCACAACCCACCCACTGCCCGACACAGGCAGTCACAGCGGCACACCAGGGTAGCGCCACATGTGCTATCACCAAGCTGATGGGCTACATAGCTGCCTGAGGAGAGCGATATGCCATAATGCCAATTCGCATCCTGTCTAACCTTTAAATCCAGATTGGTTCCAATGTCAAGTTGATAGCGCATGCTGTTATAGAACTCTAAGAAGTAGTACCAATAACCAGAATTTGAACCAGGTGGAAGAACCTATACACTGCCAGCCCACTATAACACCATTTGCCACCCAATTCTAAAGCAGTAGTACTCTGAAATCATATTTGAATCTTAGTCTACAGGGTTGGCATATGTCAATGAAGAGATTTTAAACCCAATAGAAGAGCAAAGTTCTCTGGCATGTTAGCTAAATGACATGCATAAAGCGATGGCTTGTGCTGTTGTAATGGCCATCCTGTTTCTAACACCATTTGCCACCAAATTCGAAAAGAAAAGTACCCTTAATCTTAACCCAGATTAAAGCCTCACACTACTGGGTTAAAAAGGTATACATCGACCAGGACACTGGAGGGCAAGGCTGTCCGGCATGTTAGCTAGGTCAAATGCATAACCCTCTTGAAGGCCACCAGGCTTTTGACATCATCTGCCACCAAATTCTAAATGAACCAGGTTTTAAAAAGAGTTAGACTGGGCTGTTCTACCCGAATGCCTGACTCTGAAGTAGTCCCCACTTCTGACGCTTTTTGTCCAAAAATTGTAAATACCCTCAACCCAAATTAGAATTTAGGTACACTGACCATGACACTGAAGAGCAAAGTTCTTGAGCAAGGCAGCTACTGTAGACCATGAATACTGTAAGTATAGTGACGTGGCATGCTAAACTACACTCTCAGTCATCTCTTATACAAGTTGCCCATTTAAATCATCATTTAGCTCACCAACAATATTCCAAACAAGTTGTACCATCACAACCAAGACAATGACCTAAGTTTACTGGGATGAAGAACGTGTACAATGATAATGAAACTTTGGAAATTGTAGCCAGATCATGCAAACAATTCTAGTGATGGCATGCTTCTTCTCACTCACTATCCTGTTTCTTACCCTTCACTACAAACTTTTAAATGAATAGTACATTCAACCTAGGTTTTACAGATTAAAAACATGTACATTGACCATACACTAAAGAGCAAGGCTTAGTAACTTTGGGTCATCTTTCTAAATTTCGCTTCTGATACCATTTTCCACAGAAATCAGAGTTAGTACCTTCAACTGGCTGTTGAGCATTGATAATGAAATTAAGACTCAATCACCACTGTTGATATATTTTGCTAGTCCTAAACCTAAAAGTACCCAGCATGTCTTGAAAAAGCTTCCAACATGCTGTGGCAGCCCTGAAAATGTATCAAATGACAGCTACGGAGCATATGGTGTTTTGGTTGTCCTGGTGAGATCCGCGGCAGGCAGCTACTTAGTCACGGCGAGTGTTGTAGATACAGAAAGGGACTCCAACTGCTCCTCCGGATGACCTTCATTACAACAATTAATATGCATGCCACTCAAACACATGCTGTACTAGAGCTAAAGCTCTGACAAAATTAAAACAATGTTGTGTGTTTCAAGAAAAAAACAAAAATCAATAAGCACAAAAAACCCACGATCATTGTTATTCTGAACACTTAATGGCCTCAATATTCTGTTATTTCGAAGTAAATCGATCAAGCAGGAGATGCCAATGTGAGTTAACAAAGAGGGCCCATTAGCCCCCACTTTGCTTTGCAACTCAAAACAGAGCTATTCATCGAGATGTCCGAATCATGTCCCAGGGCACAGAAGCGAGGGGATGGGGGGCCCAAAGACAAGGCCTAATTGGCTGGAGAGGTCCTGATTTGTGCGAGGCAAAGAACAGATGAAGAACAAACAGATGTACATACTGAAACCCTGGGTGAACATACTACACCCAGGGTTTTCTCTTAATGTAACTGAATGTGCTGCACCACCACTGTAATAGGAGGCTATAATGTATTGTAGCCTCCAGAAACAGTCCCACAAACACTGACCCAATTTTTAACTTTTATTGCCAATCTTATGCCAATAAATGGCACAATTCCAACAGGTTTTAACTCCCGTGCAAACACTTTTGTCTCTGTGCTTCCACAGACAAACAAAACTTCCTAATTCTCTGCCGATCTGCTTACAGGCACAGACAATGTGTTTGTGATTATGAGAAAAATTAACATCAAATCAAAACTACACGAACATAAAACATTGCCACCAGCAGATCGTTACAGTATGAATAGATATACGTAGCCTATTATTTGTGCACTATTGTCTAGTGATGCACAGAAAACTCGGCCACCAAAAAAATTATTTGATCACCGAAAACAGCGGAAAAATATAGAGCTATACCCGCGGACAGCCATCTACAAAATGTGTTAAGAGGACAGTGACAGCTTTTAAAAAGAGAAAGTCCAACTGGAGCAACAGCGCGAAGCAAGTGACGTCATGCTTGCTGCAGGTCTCTTTTCGTCGGAGACATCGAGGGACAGAAGTAGAGTCTCTAAACATGAGTACAGTCTATAATAACACCAAAAAAAGATGCTAGATTTGTTGCTTGCCATTTTTTAAATAAAAAAGTAATTCAGTCTCTAGGCACTTGAAAAATTCTCAACAAATTTAAAACATGGCAAAAGGATATAAAAGGATATACAAATATTTGTTAATACTAACTAGTAATACAATTGGTTTATAAATGTATGTTTACATTATTTGAGCCTTTTTAAAGAAAATCATATCTTGGCGAATTATGCGATGACGTCATTGTGACCACACCCACACCACACACTTTTTAACCACGCCCCCACAGGTATCTATCAATCTGGGGGAAACCTGGCATCACTTTCTTATTGATCTGCTTCTATGATAGTGAAAGATTACTGGCAGAAGCTAATGAAGACAAGTGAAATGTCACAAGCCAGTTTCTGGTTAAAGTGTTGATATCCAACATGACTTGGGCCCCCATATCAGCACTTGAGCGTATAAGACTGGAAACAAAGAAAAAAAAAAGAAATGATCCAACTTGAAATTCCTTATTGAACACAGGAACCCAATTGTGTTTCGCTGTAGTGTAACGACTGCAGTAAATACTTGAATTTATGACAGAAATGCCGGTCCCTGAACATCTGCCTGTGAAATATTTCACTGGGTTGACATTGTCCAGTTAAAACTTTTATCTCCCTGTTGTTTTGCCTTGTTTGGACTTGGTAAAACACTTCCAGGTTTGACTGGGTTACCCGGGTGATGTCTCCTTCTGATAACCTGATAAGATTCTGGCTTTGCTTCGCCGCTGTTGCTCGATCGTTTGCTGGAAAAAGTAAGACAAGCCTAGTCCAGAGAGCCCATTTACTCTAATCTCTATAACGCGCTGGCTCTATCTGAAGAGTGATGAGGCGTGAGAGTACGTGTTTATTGTATGTGTGTGTCTGCCCATGAGGTCAAATTACTCAAGTGCAGTGGATTCATGCGGTCAATTTAAATTGAAAGCAGATCTGCATTTTATGGCCAGGTAGGATTGCTACAAGAAACAAGAAAAACAAATATGTTATCACCATTTAAATTACTGGACGTGTCGGCACCTTGGATCAGTTTACACCAGATTGCAACAAATCTGGTTACAGATCTAAGTACCCAAAATGTTGAACCTACTATATCTGATTTTTTGGACCATATATGTCAGGTGTGTCCAACGTTTGACACATGGGCCATTTGCAGCACAGAGCTTGTTATTTTATTAACCCACAGCAACAATAGTAAGTAAATAATAATATACAGTATACACTGTTGGCGTTAACACACTTTTTGTGTCTTTTTAAGCATTGAAATCAGAAAGGACGCAGATTTATTTTATTTTTTTACCGACCCTGCCTTCTCCGGGTCAAATCTCTGGTTTGCTTGTTTGTTTTTGTTTATTGATTATCGTTTTCCACCGGTGTTTTGTTCATATTTGTCGGGTCACATTTTAGCTCAGGGGCCGCATGGAGGAAAATCTGTGCACACTCGGGCCGGACTATTAAAATCATGGCATTAAAACTAAAAAATAAAGACAACTTCAGATTGTTTTCTTTGTCTTACTTTGGCCAAAAATACAACAAACGCATTCTGAAAATATTACAATAAAAATGTAGAAAAAAATACCGGCAGAGGTAAAGTTTAGATCCACGAAGGAAAAAAGAAAGTGAATGAATGTTTATAACTGAATACATTTAAATATGCATAAAAATGTGTTTTCTTTTGTATTATTTTTTTTTTTAATGAATTAAGTAACGTTTATGACAATCTTTTTCCAAAACACAATATAGAATGTGAGATAGAACAAGATAATGCATACATTTATCATTTGTTTTCAAAACGGTTACAAAAAAGTGGGACCCCAGAAATTTACTGTGGGACCCCATTTTTATGAGTAGATGTGGTCCCTGGGACCCCATTTTGAAAATTCCTAGCACCAACACTGAGTATAAATTCAAATATTAAATGTTACATATTGAGTTGGCCCAAATGTACTCTTCCCCCCCATTGGCTGAAATGCCATTCTATTTCACTATACAGTAGTAATGATTTAAGGCTGGGCAATAACAATATATATGGCAAAGTAACTTTTCCTCGATAGAAATACAAGACAATTTTGATAGAGGGAAAAACTGACTTCTTCAATTGGCTCGGTGCGTTGATAACAAAGTTGTCTCGCGAACATTGAAATCTTTACACATGACTACTGTATAAATGGCATTACTGGCATACACATAATTGCTAAGTTGCAAAGATGTTTTGCTTGACGGCTTCAAGTATTTTACACACTCAAGTATTTTACTGGCACATGCTTGTCAGTTCTCTATAGGTCTGTACCAAATTGCGTGGTATTTCAGCTCAACACCGGTAAGTTTTCTGCAGACGTTTTGCAAAGCGCATTTAGCTGTGTGAGGAATTTCAAGTCGATCTAAAATTGTAGTAATGTGGTCCCGATACCAGTATGTTGGTAGCGGGAATGTATTTCAATACTTTTCTAAATAAAGGGGACCACAAAAAATTGCATTATTGGCTTTATTTTAACAACAAATCTTAGGGTACATTAAACATATGTTTCTTATTGCAAGTTTGTCCTTAAATAAAATCGTGAACATACAAGACAACTTGTCTTTTAGTAGTAAGTAAGCAAACAAAGGCTCCTAATTCAGTCTGCTGACATATGCAGTAACATAGTGTGTCATTTTCCCTTCTATTATTTTGTCAACAATATTAAGGACGAGTGGTAGGAAATGGATTATTAATCTATTTGTTCATTTACTGTTAATATCTGTTTTTTTTCTGTTTTAACATGTTCTATCTGCACTTCTCTTAAAATGTAATAATCACTCATTCTTCTGTTGTTTGGATGCTTTACATTCGTTTTGGATGATACCACAAATGTGGGTATCAATCCGATACCAAGTAGTAACAGCTGTACTGTACTGCACTTTTTAGAGGCGGTATAGTACCGAATATGATTCATTAGTATCGCAGTACTATACAAATACCGGTATACCGTACAACCCTACTTTGGAGGTAAAAAAACAGCTCCACTATTTGTAGTATTTTTCAGATAAATAACAGCATAGATAACACGGTAGGGGTGAATGTTTTGCTATTTTGTTTACCCTTTTGTGTGGAGCGGTTCTGAAGCAGAAGAGTCCCATCATGGAGTGTCTCAATTGTTTGCTATGACTGTAGATTTAGCCTGGAATTAATGTTTACTGGACAGTAAAAAACTATTTGGTTTGTCAACTCATTGCTGAAAAAGGAGGGGGGGAAAGGCAATCGAAAAAAATTATGACCTTATCTCTTCTGATAAGAGATAAAGGTTTCGCTTAAAAGGAATATAAACAAAACGTTATGTGCTTTCTGCACTCTGCAGAGATGTTCACATTTTTAAGGCAGCTGTCAAATCCATATTCGCCTTAAAAGACAGACAGACAGAGTTAACTACCAAAGTACAGGCTCAGCAAATCACAACGCCTGACTTCAAAAATCAATAAAAGCAGCAGCCCTAAACGATATAAGAATCATCGAGGATTTTAAAGTGGAATCAGATATGGCGCTGACTTTTCTCACGCCCGATAATCAACCTGGACTTTAGCTTGTTTATTTTTAAAAGGCTCTCAAAGGAGCCTTTTTACTATAGTCATTTTAAATCTCATCTCTTCAGACAACTATAGTAAAACAGTGTAAAACACTAAGACCAAGGAGAAACCCGCCATGCATAAATGCAGTAGCTCTCCTTTACATGACACACAGCAGATCATTTATTTATGCAGCATCAGATATCGGACACTTTACCTGCGATTAAAGGGATTGTAAATCACAGCGGGTAGGAATCGACAAGGAGAAAGCGGACGATTGAATGACGACGACACAGAGTGGTGCAAATTCAGATGTTTGATATAGTTAAAGTTAAAAAGTTGAAGTGCCAATGATTGTCACACACACACTAGGTGTGGCGAAATTATCCTCTGCATTTGGCCCATCACCCTTGATCACCCGCTGGGAGGTGAGGGGAGCAGTGAGCAGCAGCGGTGGCTGCGCCAGGGAACCATTTTTGGTGATTAGCTTAAAGTTGAGACATTCTGATGGAGAGGTGAACGCTAAAACCAAAACAAAAAAAAGTCTTAACAGTGAACGGCACTGTTTTTGGAATTTTGCTCACCATCAATAATCTTTTTGTGTAACAAGAAAACACGTATTCCCAAATTCTGTGAATACTGAATCGTAAAAAAACTGTTAGTAAGATGTGGCTAAAAATGCCATTAATGGGGATGCAATTGATTCTGACTAAAAAGCCCTTTAAAACATCCAAAAACATTTAACTATGTTTTATATACAGTATATGCTTTTATATACATGCTCAAATAAAAATGTATAAAATGTATTATTTTTAGGAATCTGTCTAATGTATTATTTGGCAGTCATGTTAGCGTGCACTTATTACAGTATTTTGGTGCGTTGAGAGCTCATGGCCACAGTAGCATTCTTTGCTATGTACACTGTGAAATCAATGTCAACAACAACATCGGGAAAAAAAATACTTTCTGTGTTTACTAACACTAATGGCAGACTTTGCGAGAGCCTTGGAGCGTTTCAAATAAAAACATAAAACAGTGTCTTACAATGTCCGCAGTCACGGTGGGTGCCAACTGGTGTTGTCCCGATATTTTGGTACTGGTACCAAAATGTATTTCGATACTATTCGGTACTTTGATACTTTTCTAAATAAAGGGGACCACAAAAAATGGCATTATTGGCTTTATTTTAACAAAAAATCTTAGGGTACATTAAACATATGTTTCTCATTGCAAGTTTGTCCTTAAATAAAATAGTGAACATACAAGACAACTTGTCTTTTAGTAGTAAGTAAGCAAACAAAGGCTCCTAATTTAGCTGCTGATGTATGCAGTAACATATTATGTCATTTTCCCTTCTATTATTTAATCAACATTATTAAGAACAAGTGGTAGAAAATTAATTATTAATCTACTTGTTCAGTTACTGTTAATATCTGCTTAGTTTCTCTTGTAACATGTTCTATCTCCACTTCTGTTAAAATGTAATAATCACTTATTCTTCTGTTGTTTGGATGCTTTACATTAGTTTTGGATGATACCACAAATTTGGGTATCAATCCAATACCAAGTCGTTACAGGATCATACATTGGTCATATTCAAAGTCCTCATGTGTCTAGGGACATATTTCCTGAGTTTATAAACATAATAAAAAAAATTTAAAACGAAAGAAGATTTTGTGATGCTAAAAAATATCAATGTAATCATAGTAGTATCGACTAGATACGCTCCTGTACTTGGTATCATTACAGTGGATGTTAGGTGTATGTGGATGTAGGACCGAAACTTTTTAGAGGCGGTATAGTACCGAATATGATTCATTAGTATCGTGGTACTCTACTAATACAGGTATACCGTATAACCCTAGTGCCAACTAATGAGATGTATTTTTCACGACTTGTGCTTGCCTTGAGCTTGAAAATACAGAACAATCTTCACTCTTCGGATAATAAACATTTCAGAGCAATCTTGTGATGTTGAGAGCCATATAGTATTAAGTTGGTAGCATGTGGATTTTCAAAGTTGACCAACTTCTCGGTTTGGTGCCAGTGACTTCTACTATACAGGTGATATGCTTAATTTATAACCGAGCATTAAGGTCTCAAAACTCAAAGGCCGTACAGCAGCAGTAGTAGCAGCTGCAGCTAGCTCGTAGCTAGCTCAGTGGCCTAGTGGTTAGAGTGTCCGCCCTAAGATTAGTAGGTCGTGAGTTCAAACCCCGGCTGAGTCATACCAAAGACTGTAAAAATGAGACCCATTACCTCCCTGCTTGGCACTCAGCATCAAGGGTTGGAATTGGAGGTTAAATCACCAAAATGATTCCCGGGCGCGGCACCCGCGCTGCTCACTGCTCCCCTCACCTCCCAGGGGGTGAGGGTGATTAATTTAGGGCTGCAACAACTAATCGATTAAATCAATTAAAATCGATTATAAAAATAGTTGGCGATTAATTTAGTCATCGATTCGTTGGATCTATGCTATGCGCATGCGCAGAGGCAATTATTATTGTTTTTTTTTAATAAACCTTTATTTGTAAACTGCAACATGTACAAACAGCTGAGAAACAATCAAAATGCAGTTTTTTTCCCAATAAAATACTGGAAAGGATAGAAATGTAGTTTGTCTCTTTTATCCGATTATCAATCGAATAATCGAAGTAATAATCGACAGATTAATCGATTATAAAATTAATCGTTAGTTGCAGCCCTAGATTAATTCAATTACCCACACTGTCAATCGCCTTGTGCCCGCAGGATTTTACTATTTAGAACGCAAATAAAAAGGGAAAGACATGAGTGTGCTTGTTATACAGAAGGATTGTGGATGATGGGCAAAATTAGAAAAAAGTGCAGTCCTCTTTTAATGTTCCCTTTATCCCAAACGCCTGACACCTTGTTAAACTTTAGGTGCCTGATTTTGTCCGGTGCCGGTCCTCGCTTTGTTGGAAACTGAGAGGACTATTGTACTTCCCACTGATGACTTTTAAAGGTTAGTACCCTCGAGATGTGCTCTTCCTCTATACGTATCAACCGTCAGTCCCTTTGGCTCAGCAGATATTGTGTGCTCTAATAAGTCAGATAAATCTTTTACGACAAATAAGAAGCATCCAGGGAGTTGGGCGGAACAGATTTACAGGCTGCACCTGTAGATTAACGCGAGAGGGATGCTGCCAAACTCGTATCTGTCATTTCCAGCCGTAAAATTAATGTGTTTTATTCATACAGAGAATGATCAATGGGTGTTTGGTGTTAGACATAAAAAAGTACGTCTTCAATTTTGAGAGATTTTACAGCAATGTTATTGTTTGAAAAGGTCTAAGGAATGTTGGTAATTCATGTTTGCATTACATTTAGTTAAGATCATACTGTAGTAGGGCTGGCCATTTGAAATCAATTTCTCTTTTATTAAATTTCATTGGCAATAAGTAATTTTTTCATTTTTTTTAATTCATGGATTCCAAAAACTCCCTTCTCAATTACACATCAGCTGCCTGAGAAAACCAACCAAAACAGCAACAAGTACCTGAAGTTGAGCTCTTAATCCTTAAAGGGGAACTGCACTTTTTTTGTTTTTGAATCTTTCACAATCGTTATGGAAGACAAGAAGACAAAAGTTGTTTTTTTTTGCAGTATAACACGTAAAAATCGTCTCGGTCTTGGTGGGTACCAATGCAGCTAATGGGAGCAATCTATTCTACCTTTAAATCACTTCAAAAGTTGATTCAAAAACCGTCCACAATACTTAATTTACGTTCCGTGACCTGTGTAATAACCAAACTGTAGCAACATTGTTATTGTAAGATCGAACAATGAGGAACTTTTTTTTATAGCGTAGTAACACATCGGCGTGCCACGGTATTATCCGTAAAAGCTAGCTATGTACAGAGATTAGCTAGCTTCTACGTCAAAACGAAACGCGTTTGAGTTTGTAATACACAATACTGCGATAGGACACCAATTTATACTAGCTGAAAAAAATGAATAATCATATTACAGTATCTGTAAAATAGTAGCCCACATTTCATGTTTTGTTTGAACACAGCTAGCCAGATAGCGTATGTACTGTAGTTGTAATAAAGTGCATGACGTGTTGCGTGTATCATGATCAATATAAAGTGTGACTCACTCGACGGACAATTGTCTCTTTGGACCAGCTGACCGGGGACGTTTTTCCCAAAGTTTTTGGGTAAGCACACCATTTATGTCAAAATAGCATAGCTTCAAATTCCACATGTTGTAGCTTCGAGTGACTTTCACCTCACTCTCTCGTCTCCCGTCTGCTCCAACGTCTCACTCTTCCTTCTAAAAGCAGTAGTTCATCCTCTGTATTAATTAGCTTCAAAAGGTTATGGTTGTGATTGCTCATTTGTCCCAAAATAGTCGTCTTTATTGTTTGTTACCGTGTCTGCCATGATTAGAACAACCATTGCATTGGTACGCTCCAATTTCCTGGACTTGTGCTTACAGTTTTCTCATTTGTACCTCTACCGTTCAAATAAGCAACTGGAGACATTTATTTCACTACAGCTGTGTGATGTCTACAAAAGGACATAGCTGGAAAAGAATGTTAAACTCAGTCAGCAGAAGGCGTATAGGACAAACCAAAGTTATTTTACAGGACAAAAGGGTGCAATTTATCAGTCTAATGGGATACAAGCTTGTAAAAAGGACAACCAGCTTGAGCGCATCCTATATAGTCGAGCTTCACTGCTGTAATGGACTTTCTAATAGTCCAAAGCCAGTGGTTAGTGCATCTAAAGGGGATCCAGAAACAAATGAGCACTGGAATTAATGGACTTAAGAACTAAGGAAGTGTTGAGGAAAAAAGCCTATAAATAACTGTCCAGAGGCCAAGTGAAATAAAGCAGTTGCTTATTCACCTGTTAAACCATTAAACTTAATATTCTTGGTTTTATTCTCCCTAAAGATGAGAGTAAGAATTTGGAATTGTTGAAAACAAGCAAAAGGCTGAGCATACCACTAAGATGACTTTTTCCCAGGTACACAGGGAATTGTGTTGTCATAGCCTTTGCTGTTAACAAGCCAATACATATGGTCAGAGTACAAATTATCAAAAACATGTGGCGGTGTGGTCATCTACTCCAAATAATTGCTGCTCCTCAATGCTCCCTGAACCTTGCTGCCGGGTACCATCAACACTTTGCACAACATGCGAAGAACTTTGGTTCAAGAGTTCATCCCAGCAAGGAGTCCAAAAACCTGTTCAGCGTCAACATAAAGGACCAGGGACCACGCCTTGTGGAGCTCTTAGAACGAGTGTGGACTGAAAGCACCAGGTGGGAACGCTCTTCACACATCCACTACAAAGTCCATTTTTTTTATTGCAAAGTCATCCGTCTCATGGATTAAACCATCTGCTGCACATGCCTCCTTTAATCTAAATATAATCGATGATGTGACGAGTGATGCAAGTTCAAAGTTTGTTTTTGAATTCATCTGTTGGGAGGGGACGTATATGCTCTGTGCACACTGGAAATGCAATGGCAAGGGGATGCGGTGGAGCTGATGTTGGGTGAACTGCTTGAAATCTTAGTGGGTAGTAGAGGTGGGGGAAATAATTGATTTGTAGATGCATCGCAATTCTGATTCGATTAGCAAATGTCAATAATCAATTTATTTATTGTAAATAAAGTAATGCAGACAGTACTAAAATTTGGCTGACTGCAGCGAGCCACTTCACCTGGAGATCCGACCAGCTCCTTTATTATCGGGCATTTATGGTCCAGTTTTGCACACATTTACATTTATCTACTAAATGTAGGAATTAACTGTTTCTTATTCCAAATGAATAGTTTTTTTAAGTTGCAAGTGATAAACGCTTATTTAGTGAAACGAAAAGAAATGTAAAACTGCATCAATATACTGTACATAAATCAAAAATCTGATGATGAATCGTGAGGTGCCCAAAGATTCCCACTTGGGAATCTTTGCAAAGGGAGAAGCAATTTGATCACATTAAGACTCTGTAGTCAAATGCACATTGCTAATTAGCAGCGAGGCCTTTACTTGTACAACACATTTTTAAAACAAATCTTGCACATAAATAATGATGCTTGGTTAAGTATGTAAGTACGTAAAAGGATGATGTAAGCTACTCTCAAACACTGCACAGGTAACTTGTCTACAACGTTAGAATTTACAGCAAAACAATGTAAGTTGGCTCTTATGCCACTAGCTCGGGGGTCAGTGGCTCCCTGGACCTCTTTCAGAGATGTGTGAAAAAGGAAAAAGATGAAGAAAAAAATATATTTTTTGTAGGAGAACAACCATGACACAAACCTTCCTAATTGTTAGAAATCCCACTGTTTATGTTATACATGCTTCACTAATGAGATTACTTGACAAGCACCGTTTTGTCCTACTAATTTCAGCGATCCTTGAACTCATCGTAGTTTGTTTACATGTATACCGGTAATTTTCTCCGATGGTGCCACAGAAAGTCGTGTTTTATGCCACTCCTTCTTTGTCTCATTTTGTCCGCTAAACGTTTTATGCATTGTGTGAATGCACAAAAGTGAGCTTAGTTGATTTTATTGATTTGCTGGAGTGCTTATTAGGCATATTTGGTCAATCCATGACAGCAAGCTAATCGATGATAACATGCTATTTAGGCTAGCCGTATGTACATATAGCATCATTATGCCTCGTTTGTAGGTATATTTGAGCTCATTTAATTTCCTTTACTTATATCCTCTGTGTATTTAATTTATATTTGCATGTCTCATGACACATTATCTGTATGTAATATTGGCTGCATTTCTCATAGTCGTTTGTGTGCCATGTTGTTCCAGACCACAGGAAACGTTACACAGTTTGCAAAGATTATAATAAATCCGTTAGAAGAAGACAGCCTGCCATTTCCTTAAACTTGGACACACACATCTATACTTTTGGCCATTTTTGAGCCTGCAATTTCCAGAAGTTATCTCATCCTGTGAGAAGCCTCCATTTTACTAATGATTTCCAATGTTGCAAAAATGTGTAGAGTAAAAATTAAAATACAACATTTCTGTCAACGAAGATTTGCGTCAGACTTTGATAGTAGGCTAATATAGCTAATATAGACGCTTACATCATGTGTTGCCTTCAATATAACACTTATATAAGGCTTTTAATTTTTTGCAGCTCCAGACAGATTTTTTTTTTGTAGTTTTGGTCCAACAATTTGGGTTGTCGACCCCTGCACTAGCTTAATGCTAACACACAATGAACAATGACAGACTAACGGAAATTTGCATTGCAATCATTTTAAACTTGTACAGATGTATAACAAATTATTTTTGAGCCATGGTATAACAAAACAAATCATATTTAAACCCCAAATAAACTTTGAAAGTCAAATCGAAGTCTACCTATGCAAGTAAATAAAAGTCAACTGATGTTAAATATAGCTTTCGCTACTCTCTACAACTCACATAGGGACAACACAGGGGAGAAACAGTTGCTTTGCGAGATAGCAGTATGAAAAAATTATGAGCTGCTCAGTGAAGCAAAGTTGGACCCGGGAGTGGCTGATGAATGTGCACGATGCCGAGTTTGGTATAAAGCAGAAACCTAAAGCTGACAGCACAAAACTGATTGCAAACACACAAACCTACTGTTTATTCAGATGTGGATTTAAGGCTGCACGACAAAAACCCCCACCCACACATACTGTATACATTTCAGTCCACCTGCACTGCACCTGATTTTTCATCCGTTCTAGTCCACCTGCTGTATTTCTATCACTTGAATCTTTATGTCTCCACCTCAAGTTTATCTTTGTTATGACTAAGCTCTCCTCTCCTGTGCTGAGCTCTGGTCAATCAATCACAGAGGCCTTTCCCAAGCTCAAAAAGACAAAGCCAAGAGGAGATTTGAGCATGGGGGCCGAAGGAGTTTTTCATGATGGGTGGGGAAGAAAGTGGGAAGCTCAGCTTGTTTGGGGAAAGTATCTGGCACAAACAGGGAGCTGAACTGCAGCAAGACGCTAATTAGTCTGGATAAAGTGTGGCACTCTAGATAGGGAGAGAGGTATGCAAACACACACACATACTGTATACACCAAATATGGTATAAGTCCCTTGAGAGTGGGCTGTTTGTCTGTGCACTCTGTAAATACTTATGGGTCGGCATCAGTCACGGCTGATACACACAGCCTGTAAGAAGCCCACAGAGGGCTGCATTCTTCAAAACCGGGGCTGCCCACAAAGTCACGTCTGGCTAAGCCTCATTAACAAACATTGGGCCGAACTCTCCAAGACTGTTAGCTTCAACAGTTAAACATACAGTAGAACACTCTGTCTCTATGCAAAGTCCTGTCTGTCTTTTTTTGGTCTGACAATTGGACAGACGGTTTGTTTAGCCTTTAAACGATGCACCATTTGTAAGAAACAGGTTTGTAGGATGAGTAGAGCAATTGTTACACCTATTCAAATGCACTAAATATTCACTTCCTATGGTTTAATCTGCTGATGCTATTGACTCTTGGTTTAATCTTCCGGCAGCTGTGTGGCGGCAGCTGTGTGGCGGCAACAATTGGCGTGATGCAGACTCTGCATCGGTCCGTTATGGTGAAGAGGGAGCTAAGCCGGTCAATCTACGTTTCTATTCTCACCTAAGGTCATGAACTTTGGGTTGTGACTGAAAGGACAAAATTGCGGCTACAAGCGGCCAAAATGCGCTTCCTCCCTTAGAGATAGGGTGAGAAACTGTCATTCAGAAGGGGCTTGGAGTAAAGTCACTGCTCCTCCACATCGAGAGGAGCCAGATGAGATGGCTCGAGCATCTGGTTAGGATGCTTCCCAGACTCCTCCCTGGGGAGGTATTCAGGGCCTGTCTGACCGGTAGGAGGCAGACCCAGGACACTTTGGAGAGACTGGCCTTGGGTCTGGGCTTCTCTGCTTAGGCCATGTCCACATGAACACGGACACTTAATAAACGCATAATTATCGCTGTTTAGGCCTCTTGTCCACACGCGAACACATACTTTTGTCCTTAAAAACGCAGACTTTTGCAAACGCTGGCCAAAGTGTAGAGTTCCAAAACTCTCTACTCAGCATATGCGTGTACATGGCAGAAACTGAGACTTGTACTCCTCTGATGACGTCACGGTTGTGCGCTGTCATTTCCAAAGCTCAACAACACTGCTTTTAAACACACTTTAAGAGGACTTACTGTGCGTTTGAAAGTAAACATGCTTCTATTTTCACTCTACAGTGACAAAAAAGACGCATCAAAATGGGCTTTGCGACGGTCCTGCCAGCAAGAATGACAGTCAGCTGTTTTGGATACGATTGCTGTCGGACCTCCGCCTGATGGGACAACTTTGACAAGCAAGACTTTAACAGGATTAAAACATGATCTCATGTTTTAATCCTTGTTGAACGACAGATCATGAAGTTAATTTACATGTATTGGTTCCATTTGTGTAGATGGAGCAGGAGCGACCGCACATAAAACACGCCCGAGCAACTAAAAAAAAACATGATGTACCCTTCCTCCTTGTTAATGTTTAAAAACAATTTACACTTCATAGCACATGCATCTCTATGTTGATCATTAAATGCGTTACAATTCCACGAGAGTTGCGTTTTAGGCACTAAACATGCAAAAAGGTTTCCTTGGCTCTTTAGTGCGTGTTGATTGTAGAAATAATGTACACTTCACTGCACATGTAATATAACACCATGTTGCTGAATAAACATGTTATAATTCCATGAGTGTTGGGTTTCAGCAGCACAGGTGTGCATGTGTGCTTTCTACACTAAAAAAGATTCATAATGTCCCCTGGGCTCTGTGTAACTGTAGACTGGTTTTAATAAATATTAATTTGATATTAATACAAATGATAATAACAGAGGTATAATACCACCAAGTCAGCTGTGGATGCTTTTTCCAGGCTTCTAAATGGACAAAATGTGCATGACAGCAGGTGTATGCATTTGTGGGTAGACATAGACCGTTTTGAAACTACACTCGTGTGGATAGATATCGTTTTAACCCCAAATCTGCGTTTTTTTAAACTCTCCATATTCGTGTGGACATGGCCTTAGGCTGGTGCCCCCACGACCCGACCCCGAATAAGCGGAAGAAAATGGATGTATGGATGGGTTTTTGAAGACAGTAGTTTCATATCAGCAATGTCTGGAAAGTGGAAACTCCATAATCCAAGACTGAGCAGTGTTTACCAGAGGCTTCCTACAAAACTTGGGAGCGGAAAGAATGGATTGGCTTACCCACAGTTGTGGCCACAACCCAAATTGTGGGATCAGCTTGCTGTTTATGCTAGAATGACCAACGCAACGCTGTCTGCTGACTTGTAACAACCCCTCGTGGAATACTGCCTCACAAAAACATGTGATCGGGCTGGTTATCAACACGAGGAGAAAGTTTAAAACTCTTGAGGCTGTGTATTGACATTACTTTGCGATCTTGAGCCAACATGAAACTGGTCAGAGGCACCACAGCTTGCTTGGAAGAAAACACTCTTTATTGCATCAGCAATTGGAAACAGTGACTTACTACTGTAGAAGCTCTACATGAGAAGGGAAATGGCAGGGGGGCCATGACAGAGAACACCAGTCAAAAACATTGCAAAACACATAACATCAAAGGCACACCATTGAATGGTACACACACAGAACAAGTTTTATCAAATGGGGGATGACATACAAGTGGCAACTTGGAGCAACAAATAAACTCACAAACAGCTAAGCACTAAACTAAACAACTACCTCATTACTATGTGCACTTAGGCAGGATGGGAACGGGGAAGTGCTTCATAGTGCTAGCATACAGTACAGGTATACTGCGTTACGAGGTTGTGTAGGTTACGACCCACTTCCATTATTGTACAAAAGAGAACATTTGTTGTATGTGACGCAGCAGAAGAATACTTGGGCTGAAGACTGCATCACTTAAGTTCTTTTAGTTAACTTTTTTCTCTTTGTCAGGTTTTCCCAATGTATGTCCTGCATGTGTTCTGTGTAGAGTGTGAGTGACCTAGGTGTTACTTTAGGGATAATGTAAGTTTCGACTAGTTTCTTAATTCTAACTTCAATCAAAGAAGATCAAACAAGGATATGAGAAACAGCAGAATAAGCCTTTTATGCAGAGGCAGGTAAGATTTAGCACAGTGTACAATGTATGCTTCGTGCATGATCATTTAAAAGTGAAATAAGCAGCCTTTCTAGCATGATCAAATGCACTGGCAAGATACAATCAATCAAAACACACATTTCAGAACACTGTTATTCCAAAAGCCCAAAGACAAATAAATACATGTCTTATAAATATGTATTTACCATGGTCTGTTTTATGTGTTTCCCTCCAGTTGGGAAGGTTTAGCTAACATTGGCGAGAGTTTTGATTGATTGATTGAGACTTTTATTAGTAGATTGCACAGAACAGTACATATTCCGTACAATTGACCCCTAAATGGTAACACCCGGTTAAGTTTTTCAACTTGTTTAAGTCTGGGTCCACGTTAATCAATTCATGGTAAGGACCCAGAAAAGCTTTAGCTAATACATGGAAAGCAAGAAAGTCAGACTAAGGTCTTGGTAGAGCGAATAAACAAGGCATTGAGCCTAATTTACCGGTGAGTTACGCAATATGCTCGCCCATCCATCTCGTGGGATAATCAATAGCCATAGAGCAGCGAGCCAATAATGAAAATAGTGTGGCAGATGGAAATGCAGGAGATGGCTGGAGGTGTGAGTGCAATATTTTATTAATCACCAGGCTCAACTAATGAATGAGAATCTTAGATTGCAAATCAACATATTTTTAGATGGGTGGACAATTCTAGCGACAACTGTTCAAGTTATCTAGAGGGAGAGGCAGTGCATGAAAATATTCAAACACGTTTTGGTGTAACTCTTCTACTCCATGTTCTCCAAAGGATTTTGAGCACAACCCACAGCCACAAATTATAATCAATTATAGTCACTGTAATATGTGATCTTGATCCAACACACACATGTGGACGTGTGTGAGACTATCTACACAGGCAATCAAACTTGCAAACAAACCGTCTTACAATATGCCTACATAGCCCTGTGTGCTGTAATACTCTCCTAAGAATACTCCTACATGGATGCCCACACTGACATCCACACAGCATCATCCAGCATAAACACACAGAAGCCTGTGTTGTGACAGACTGGGGGAGTCCACAACAAGGATGCAAACTGAATTCCTGAGGCTGAAGAAGTAGGAATGATGTCCTCTAGGACCAGTAAGAGATCCTGTGAGAATCATGCAAGACTAAAAGGTCTGTGAGGCCGGTGAAACGTTCACTGGGTCTTATCTTGGGCTCTCTCATCTCTGTTGCCAAACATTCTGCCCCGAGGTCCAGCCATAAAGGCACCGCATGGAGCCCAATGATCAAAGAGAATGCTCGCTAACTGACTTGGGCCGTGTTGAGCTCGCTGGCTTCTCTCCAGCAAAACTCCTGTGATGTTGTTGTTAGAGGCGGTAAAACAATTCTGTGAGAAACTTACAGAAATATTGTCGCAGAACATACTAGCTCGACTCTAGGTTTTAATTTTGCACCCTATTTGGTGAGATGCCAAAGAGGGTATTAGACTTGATGGCAATAGTGTTGTTTTATGCAGAAATAAGAAGTCAAAGTTAAGCCTAACATAAGAAACGCTAAGAATAGTTCTCCTGAATCCCTTTATGATTCTTTAATAAGAATCCCTGCTCTCCAAACTATCCATCCATCCATTTTCTACCGCTTGTCCCTTTCGGGGCTGCGGGGTGCTGGAGCCTATCTCAGCTGCATTCGGACTAGAGGGTTTTTTCTTATTATTCCATTGCTTGCAACCAACCAGAGTCATAGGTTAACTGTCAGATGAATACAATGTATGTCCACTTTATAATCATTTTGACTTTTTAACATACAATCAGATTCCCCGTGAAAGTACAGAATTTAGCTGAATAACCAATGAAAACATGTTTGATGTGCTTTGTTATTAAAGAGTACCTCCATTTGACGCCAAAACCGTCATCAAAACAAGTACAGTACCACTTCAGACCACAGCTTCCTGAATGACGAGCCAACAAGACGAGATGAGCAATACAAAATGATGATGAAAGGTATTTGTGTTATTTTGATGTCGACAGCCTTGGATAATCACAGTAGAGTTTTGAACAGATGGGTGGCTGTCAAGGTACTCTACTCTTGTGTAGAGTCTTGTTAACCTCTGAGAGGTCCTTACGACAGTCTGTTATGTTCCAAGGTTTCTCGTTGTCTCATTGGGTTGAGATTTTTCTTGCCCTGATATCGTTGTGGTTTGTGCAGCCCTTTAAAGCATTTGAGATAAGGGCTATATCAATAAACTTTGACTGAATGATTGATTGATTGAATAAAAACGTTTTAAAAACATGATCAAATACAAAAATAACATCAAGATATAAAACTCTAGATTCAACAAAACGGTTATGGGGTCATATTTTCATAAAGTTAAGGATCTGGGGACATAACTTGTAGCTTAAGTATTTACATTTATTTTGTACATGTAATGTAGGGAGTCTCATCAAATGGATAATACCGTATAGTCAAAAAGTCATACTTTGTGACAGTCAAAGACCCTTTCTGTGACAGGAGCACGCTGCTATTTTTTATAAACTACTTAAAAAAAAACACTAGTCATAGATCCTCTGTGTACCAGGTGTGTTAAAAAATAAAACACAAATATAAAGATGGTCTGTGAAGTGTTCGGCTGCTGTTAGAAATCTGCTGCAGAAATGTTAGCAAGTAGGTTGTTGACTACTATTCAACGGTCCTCGCTGACCGTAGTTGGCCCGCTGGCTATCTAGTTAAATATTTCTGCATGACGTACACTACCGTTCAAAAGTTTGGGGTCACATTGAAATGTCCTTATTTTTTAAGGAAAAGCACTGTACTTTTCAATGAAGATAACTTTAAACTAGTCTTAACTTTAAAGAAATACACTCTATACATTGCTAATGTGGTAAATGACTATTCTAGCTGCAAATGTCTGGTTTTTGGTGCAATATCTATATAGGTGTATAGAGGCCCATTTCCAGCAACTATCACTCCAGTGTTCTAATGGTACAATGTGTTTGCTCATTGGCTCAGAAGGCTAATTGATGATTAGAAAACCCTTGTGCAATCATGTTCACACATCTGAAAACAGTTTAGCTCGTTACAGAAGCTACAAAACTGACCTTCCTTTGAGCAGATTGAGTTTCTGGAGCATCACATTTGTGGGGTCAATTAAACGCTCAAAATGGCCAGAAAAAGAGAACTTTCATCTGAAACTCGACAGTCTATTCTTGTTCTTAGAAATGAAGGCTATTCCACAAAATTGTTTGGGTGACCCCAAACTTTTGAACGGTAGTGTACCTGAAGAAGCTCTAGCTCTGCTTTGTCTGTCCTCTGGCTTGAGCAGCTTGTGCTTGTCATAGTTTATATCGATGGTAAGAGATTATGCATTTGCTACATTGCTAGTGATCAATGCTAAATGCTCATGAGATAGCCAGCTGTACTCTGTGTGCAGTTCTAACTATTGTGGTACACTAAGGATGTTTCTTTTTCTTTGTTTTTGATGTTGCTTTGATTGGAGACTTAATATAACACATTTAAACAATGTAAATGTGTCACTATGATTGACAAACTTGAGTATTGTAAAGCCTTACAGAAACATTACGTTCTCTTTTACAGAGAATACGTTCTCTTTTACAGAGAATCCAGAAGAGTTGGCAGCTATGGTGCAGGTACAACTGACGTTGTGACCGGGTGAATCTATATATTATTTATTTTCGACCACGCCTTGAAAAACATAATGGAGACGACTTTCAAGTTATATCTAAACAGTGTACAATTTCAAAAGATATGATATTTTTGGAGAGGGTGGGGTGTGGTTTTATTTGCAATTTGGGAATGCCCCCAGAAACGAACATCTTTGGAGACGGACTAAAAAAACGGGTTGGAAATGTGACTGTGGAGCAAAATTTACACTGAAACATATCCAATACATATTATCTAGGCCACAAGGAAGTGTTTTGAATGTAGATTAAAATCATCATTGGTCCCCTTACATGAGCCTAAAATGGCAACATTACACAAAAACTGACTGATGTGTTCTTTGTGGCAAAAATGTCCCATTGCAGATCATTAAAAATGTAAAGTAGTTTCATATTAACATATGCAATTCTTTATGTAAACATTTCAATGTGAACTACCGGCCTTGAATTTTTATTTTTCGGCCTAGACTTTTTTCCCATTCAAAGCATGCAGCAATAACTTTATTGTTTCCTGCAAAAGTGTCTTGCTACTGTAATGATAGGTGTACGTCTATATTAGTCATGAGTGCGGTTTTTACTTTTAGATTTTTATTTTCATAAAAGAAAACTGTGGCGTTACTTTGTCGTTGTTGTGGTAAGCTGACATTTGTTGTCATTCTGGTCAAATGAGTGAATTTGATGAATGGGTTAACGCATGCACAATAAAATCTAGCAAACTGGTTTTAATTTGAGGTACTGAGCTGTAAAAAGCGGAGATAAACTGTTTACAGTACATACCAAATTGGGATATTGTCGTAGAAATCTATGAATGCATGTTGAAGTACAGCGTCAATGATGTTTTATAGTGTTTAATCCTGGCACCACATTCATGCTTGTGTCTGTCTCCTCTCACTGTTCAGCTGTGACAGACCATGCATTACATAACTCGACCACTGGCCCATGGCCCTCAAGTTTGTGCTACTGAAAGTCCCAACCCAATCTCCCCCCGCCCCCAGCCTTACATACTGTACTGTACAGTGCATATGGGCATTCACAGAGTCACACACCAGCCATGCATCTCTCATGCACACAGACTGGATTGTTGCCTTTCGTGCACGCAATGACCTTAATAGTTGAATGACTGCGCATACACTAAGTGTTACTACTGAACTGCTCCTACATGAACTGCTACTACAGTTCATGTATTCATGGACGGATCTCCAGGACAATGTGATAAAACCGCTTTGATCGTTATACTAAACGCGGCTCAGGCTAAAAATAGAGAAGGGGCCTTATGCAAACATGCACACACGTGCTAATGTAGGAAACAATTCATCTCTTTGCAATGGAGGACAATAAAACATACATACAGCAGCAGGTGATAGCTTGTGTTTTCTTCCTGATTGTGGCAGTGACAAAACTGTGCCATGCACTTTATACTTACGAAAAATTGTCTGCACAGTTGTTCTTGGGACCTTAAGCTGCTTTGAAATGGCTCCAAGTGACTTTCCTGACTTGTTCAAGTCAATGATTTGTTTTTTTCAGATCTGTGCTGAGTTCCTTTGACTTTCCCATTGTCGCGTTTGTAACCGAGTCTAACGACTGCATCACGTGAGCCCTATTTAAATGGGCTCAGAGAGGTCAACAGGTGTCGTCAATCATAATCACTCACATGAAGTTAAGAGGCCCTGCCATGAAGCTAATTTAATTGTAACTTTTCTAAATCACCAAAATGTATAATGTATGTTGCTGTATGTATACTTTTGACCCAGCAGACTTGGTCACATTATCAGTAGACCCATAATAAATTCATAAAAGAACCAAACTTCATGAATGTTTTTTGTGACAAACAAGTATGTGCTCTAATCACTCTATCACAAAAAAATAAGAGTTGTAGAAATTATTGGAAACTCAAGACAGCCATGACATTATGTCCTTTATTATTTGTTGTACTTATCTAAGCATGTAGCCTGAGGCATTGACTATTAATAATATTTAAAGTTAAAGTTAAAGTACCAATGATTGTCACACACACACTAGGTGTGGGAAAATTATTCTCTGCATTTGACCCATCACCCTTGATCACCTCCTGGGAGGTGAGGGGAGCAGTGAGCAGCAGCGGTGGCTGTGCCCAGGAATCATTTTTGGTGATTTAACCCCCAATTCCAACCCTAATAATATGAAAACATTTACCAAAACCTACAGGTTGGCTTTGGACTCAGCTCCTCTACACTCACTCAAAAGACAGTTTATTTACAAAATTCAAGAAGGTGCCCTTTCTGGATGCAAAGTAGAGAAACAGTCAATGTCCATTTGGCATTGTGTTTTAGCACTGGTTATCATCACATGTCAACGCAGCTATTAGATTATGTAGTGTCCATTAAGCAGACAGAGCGTTCCTATCGTGGGGTCATCTGCTTCAGGAGATGTGATGAGGATACTGAGACAACAGGCATAGCCGGTCCAAGCCTCCATGGGGCCCTAAGCAAAATTTTGGGACCCTCTATTGATTTTGAGGCACTCTATTTCTGCAAATACTGTTGTTTTTTAATCATTCACACACCTACTATAAACTAATTGCAGCTATGGCAGTGTTTATTGTTCATTATTTTTGGTAACAAAAACCTGTAACAGCAATGTGCAAACATAATTTGTAGTGCAAAAAACAACTAAGTGCAACAATAAAATTACCCAGATATATACAAAAGTAACAAATTCAACTGTACAAAACCAAACAGAATCAAATAAAACATCAAGCAAACACTTAAATAATATTAATGAACAGAATTACCAGAAATAAGGTAACATTTATGGTTAGAGCACTTGATTGTGACATAACAACAATCGTTTGTAACAAAATAACACTTCAGTTTGTATTGTTTAAAGCGAGCATTAGACTGAACAACAACACATAACTTCAACTACATCCACTTTAACCCACCTCAGACCGTGACGACAACGCAATATGAAGTATAAACGATAAAAAAATGTATATTAAGAGTATGTGAAAGTTTGACTCGTACCTGTTTACTTCTGACGACTTCCCTAAAGTTTTGTAATCAATCAGAAATCGCAAGCACCTAATCTGTGCCATACATGGGGAAGTGTGGCAAGAGTGTTATATATATATATATATATATATATATATATATATATATATATATATATATATATATATATATATATATATATATATATATATATATATATATATATATATATATATATATATATATATATATATATATATATATATATATATATATATATCGTTGTGGCTTGTGCAGCCCTTTGAGACTTTTGTGATTTAGGGCTATATAAATAAACATTGATTGATTGATTGATATATGCAAAACACTCATATATATATATATATATATATATATATATATATATATATATATATATATATATATATATATATATATATATATATATATATATATATATATATATATATATATATATATATATATATATATATATATATGCAAAACACTCTTGCCAAACTTCCCCATGTGTGGCGCAGATTAGGTGTGTTATGTGTGACCGTATGTTGACTTTATTTGTGGGTTATAGTTAATTAACACCTTGAGTGATATATGTCCAATATCATACCAAAGGATTTTGCAGGGGCATAAATTTAGACAAAAACACATCGCGGGCCAGTCATGTTGAACTTGTGATGTCTCCCTCGCCACACTGAAAACACCCCTAAACTATTAAGACAATGTAAATGTACATATATTCTTGGGGTCCCACTAATGACCGCAGGGCCCTAAGCAAGCGCTTAGTCCTTGACTAAACATTTATCACAGAGAGCCACATACAGAAAAAAAGAAGGCTGTGGGGACCACTTTGATATTCTTCACTTTTTGTTCAATCACGCTAAAACCATCAAATGTATCAGACCACCTGTTACAAAAACAAGGCAAACATTATTTGGTAAATAATAAACTAACATCCAAATACGTTTTTTCTCCGCACAAAACCAAAAACATTTAAAAGTGTTTGCTCGTAAACATTTTTTTCTTTTGAAGTTAATAAGTCAAGTTGGTGATTTTAAATTTGTTATTTCTGATTGTATGTGTGTTTTTCGTAAAACTGTAATTTTTTTAACTGTAACTATATACAGATAATTGTTTGACCGATTGATTTGAGGAATTATTACGTCACACCAATTATTGGGGGTTAAATCCACAAAATGATTCCCGGGCACGACCACCGCTGCTGCTCACTGCTCTCCTCACCTCCCAGGGGGTGAGGGTGATGGGTCAAATGCAGAGGATAATCTCACCACACCTAGTGTGTGTGTGACAATCATTGGTACTTTAACTTTTTATTTTTTATAAATAGCTCCCATAACCAATTTGAAAACAAACGCCAAGGAGGCCAAAGTACATGTATTGTGCTGTAGGTGGGTTAGGGTTAGCAAGTCAAGCGCTCCCTTCTTCTGTCTACCATGTGTCACTTCCCCTGAGTTCATTGTAAACAACAATGGAGTTGATCGAGTCAGACTTTTTCACCGTTTCAGAGGAAAACTTTGCGCATGCTAATGGGGAAAAAACATTGCGTTTCAACACATAATATCTCAGCAGCCACGTGACACACCAGCATCACACTGCAAAAACTGCAATCTAAGTAAGATTAAATATCTCAAATAAGGGTGATATTTGCTTATTTTCTGTCTGATAAGATAATTCTTGTCACTAAGCAGATTTTATGTTAGAGTGTTTTACTTGTTTTAAGGGTTTTGGTCCTAAATGATCTCAGTAAGATATTACAGCTTGTAGCTGAGATTTTATGACCTATATTGAGTAAAACATGCTTGAAACTAGAATATCAACTGTTGCAAAACTGTGTCACCAAACACTCACAAGTATAAAACTACTTTTCTAAAGTAATAATTTCTTACTTCAAGCATGAAAAAAAATTCATGATGCCGAGCGCATTTCATTATGTCAAGATAATGGCAATAGCATTTACTTAATTTAAGAACATTTTTCAACATATTGAGCAAAAAGGTCTCTTTTTTTTCTACCAAGAAAAGTGCACTTGTTATTAGTGAGAATATACTTATTTTAAGGTATTTTGGGGTTCATTGAGGTTAGCTAATTTTACTTGTTTTGGAAAGTCTTGACAAGCCAAATTTTCTTGTTCTATTGGCAGATAATTTTGCTTAGTTCAAATAAAATACCCCTAATTTTTGTATTTTTTTTCTTGTTTTTAAACACTGACTTTTTGCAGTGCACTACCACTGTGTTTTGAAAGGCTCATAAAGAAGCTGCTCCAAATACAGCCACGAAAAAAATGGGTGGGACTTGTTTCTATCGTCGTGGCTTTTGAAAAAGTGCAAAAACTTTGCCAGGACGACCTGAGGGCTAAAGCAGTCTGTGATTTCATTATGGAAATGATGGGGCTGGATGACTTTCCTGTGACCATCACTGACGATATTGGCTTTTGTCAGGACAAAACCACAGGTACAGGTTGTCAAATCCGCCTTAGTCTGAGTCTTTCTTACCTCTATGTGTGCACAAACTACAGTTAAATCTAAATACAGTTAATTATCAGGGTCAGTCTTGAGAAGCAGGAAGTTATCAGTATCTGTATGGGCCTCCCAAAAAAATGGTGCATTACTAATTAATAACCATTACAGATATGCCAGAGGCCAATGAAAAAATGGCCGCCCAACATCTCTGCGCTAAATCAAGTGATTTTGAAGAGTTGGGCTCATTCTGTGGCATTACAAAGAAAAGTTGATAGAGAAGGATTAGTGTTCTTGATTGAAACTGATTTATGTTAACTCAACTCTACGTCCTTCTTAGCCTTAATGAACACTAAAGTCAAACAAGTCGTGATTAATTCCAAACCTTTGAACATTGCGATGCGATCTCCTGCACCCGGATTTCCATTTTGACTTCCCATTTGATTGATCCGCCGCTTTCCGGCGCAAATTGGCAAGTTCTGTTTTTACCGCGCCACGCATGGCTAATTCAATTAGCAGGCAATGAAACCGAAATTAAACCCTCGTCTGTAGCGTAACAATCATTCAATTTCGGAGTAAATCTAATCAGGGTTGACCTACAGCTCAGCCGTTAATTGATTTAGCGCGGCAGAGAAAACACACTCGTCATCGGGAACATCAGAGTGGGAATTAAGGCTGACGTTTGGAAATTTGTGACTCGAGGCAGTCACCTGAGAGGCAGATGAAGGTCAAGTAGTCCCCCTGGCCGCCAGTCGCCAGAAATGGGATCTTCTTCTTGGTCTTCCGCTTCACCTGCACGGCCGCCAGCATCTTCTCGCCGTGGGGTACGAAGACCTCCTTGTGGATGGCTGCTTTGGCACTCATCCCGGACAACGGGCGGGACCAGCTGGTTCCAAGAGTGCGCTCAACTGAGTGGGCAGAGAGAGAGAAGATGGCAGAGGATGAATGATGATGTCTAGAGCAGTGTTTTTCAACCTTTTTTGAGCAAAGGCACATTTTTGGCGTTGAAAAAATTTGGAGGCACACCACCAGCAGAAATCATTCAAAAACAAAACTCAGTTGGCAGTAAAAAGTCATTGGACATGACTTTAAACCATAACCAACCATGCATCTATAGCTCTTGTCTCAAAGTAGGTGTACTGTCACGACCTGTCACATCACGTCGTGACTTATTTTGAGTTTTTTGCTGTTTTCCTGTGTGTAGTGTTTTAGTTCTTGTCTTGCGCTCCTATTTTGGTGGCTTTTTCGCTTTTTTTGGTATTTTCCTGTAGCAGTTTCATGTCTTCCTTTGAGCGATATTTCCCACATCTACTTTGTTTTAGCAATCAAGAATATTTCAGTTGTTTTTAATCCTTCTTTGTGGGGACATTGTTTAATGTCATGTCATGTTCGGATGTACATTGTGGACGCTGTCTTTGCTCCACAGTAAGTCTTTGCTGTCGTCCAGCATTCTGTTTTTGTTTACTTTGTAGCCAGTTCAGTTTTAGTTTGTTCTGCATAGCCTTCCCTAAGCGTCAATGCCTTTTCTTAGGGGCACTAACCTTTTGTTTATTTTTGGTTAAAGCATTAGACACCTTTTTACCTGCAGTTTGCCTCCCGCTGTTCCCGACATCTACAAAGCAGTTAGCTACCGGCCGCCACCTACTGATATGGAAGAGTATTACACGGTTACTCTGCCGAGCTCTCGATAGCACCGACAATCAACAACAACACATAATTTAAAAAGTATAATTACTGGTTTGCAAAAAATATTTTTAACCCAAATAGGTGAAATTAGATAATCTCCCACGGCACACCAGACTGTATCTCATGGCACACTAGTGTGCCGCGGCACTGAAAAACACTGCTCCAGAGCAGGGGTTCCGGGCCAAGGACCCCCAAACTGATGGAGAGAAGGACTACTTTTTATGTCTTGTATGAAATTATCATTTGTATTTTGCATTAAACTAATCATAAAAGATACCATTAAGGATATTCAAGTAACAACAGTATTGTGCCACTAAACGCTGACAGGCAATAAGCGCTCGAATCGCCAGCTGGCAACTAGCGCGCTAGGCGCTAGGACACAATGTAGTATTATGCATTGTATGCAAATAAATAATCAAGTAAAACATTGAGAGGACTCTAGTAAATGGATAAATGCAGGCTTTTTCACTCACGCATCCTGGCGGTGTGCAGAGCAACTGTTTTAGTGATCGTTCTCTATTGTGCTTCTTTCTCGTCATAAAATGGTATCATCATACATACCAGGTGTAAATTATTCCACCACAGTAAGCTGCTTTTTAGCCCAAGTTTATTTGTTGTTACAGTCTTGTTCGCCTTGTAAAGAGTTGCATTCCCCGCACTCGACTGAATGCTTCGGTTTCAGATGCTGGAATACGTTTGTTGTGCTGCTGCCTTTTTTAAACAAACTTTGCAGCGTGCAGTCATTTGTTCCACGTCTGTTGCCGCAAAGCCAAACTATTGAAAACTTTTTTTTTTGGAACAAATGTCTCGCTCTCGTTCGCATTAGCACTTGTGTGTGTGAAAAGTTTTCTGTCGTTTTGTTTTGTTAATCGTCTGGAACAGAAAAACTCTGGTAATTCATCGATAAAATCAATACATTTCCCGGGCCTACCAAAAGTCGACGAGTGACATTGTTTCATTGGATTTGAAAGAAGACACTTTAAACGTCAGAGTGCAGAATTCTCAAGTTTGCTGACTCAAAGTGGATGCCTGTGGACAGAAGAAGTGGGTTAATTATGTCCAAATGCTCCCACGAGAATTGTGGATTTGATCAGTCGCACACTGGAGACACACACAACCACTCAAGCAGCACAAACCACACCAGCCGCCCATACTGCTAAGAAGTCCATTTGTCATCCGTAACTATTTGTAACTACTGTGTGGTGAGAGAAAGTGGGTCCAAAAGCTACACTATTGTTTCAGTACACAAATAAAAAACAGACCTTAAAGGGGAACTGCACTTTTTGGGGGAATTTTGCCAATTATTCACAATCATTATGTAAGGCAAGAACACATGTTTTTATTTTTTTAATGCAGTCCAAATATTAAATTAATGCGATCAGAAGTTCGCGAACAATGGAGCCTATGGGAGTCGCTCTATTCTGCCTATAAAGCCCTTAAAAAACATCTAACCACTTCCATTAAGGATTTGTAGACATGATGTAAGTATATATGTTATGTATTAACGGGCATGTATATAATAACATTAAAGGCCTACTGAAATGAGATTTTCTTATTTAAACGGGGATAGCAGATCCATTCTATGTGTCATACTTGATCATTTCGCGATATTGCCATATTTTTGCTGAAAGGATTTAGTAGAGAACATCGACGATAAAGTTCGCAACTTTTGGTCGCTGATAAAAAAAAAGCCTTGCCTGTACCGGAAGTAGCATGACGTCACAGATTGAAGAGCTCCTCACATCTGCACATTGTTTAGCGAGAGCGATTCGGACCGAGAAAGCGACGATTACCCCATTAACACGCGAAGTCCCAGAGAAGGGTCAATTGACATTTTTACCTAGAAAACACACAAGAGGGTCATTTGACCCCTAGTCCCCCCTGTGGACACTCCTTTTGTTATGAAAATGTGGCTGTTAGTGGCACACGGCAGGGGGCCACTTGAGCCTGTGTGGGGGAGGGGACCTTACAGCTCAAGCTTTAGTTCTGAGGTAGGTTGTGTGTGTTTTTGCAAGGATCAACAGAATGAAGGGATCAACACTCTGACATTTATTGTTAAAAAAAATACAAAACAAAACATATTTACAAAGAATGAAAAAGCAACTGTTTTCCCAGTTTTGGTGTGGAGGGTTGTTGCAGAAGCAATTGTTATTTTTGTGTGCCAAAAATAGTTTAAAAAAAAAATTTACAAAGAAAAAAGCATATTTACAAAGAATGAAAAACCATGTCCATGTAAACGTGACTGACATACATTTGAGCAGTCACTCACAATCCTGGCACTGCCATTGCTCCTTTCGGCATTTCCCACATGTATAATTTTTCTGTCTACCTAGACAAACTGCCCCTAACAGCCTCATTACCATAACAAAATGAGTGATTAGTGTATTCGGGAAAAGCGTCGGGCCAAATGACCCCTCTCTGGGTCTTCTAGGTAGACAGAAAAATGCTGGGACTTCTAGTGTTAATTTGAGCGAGGATGAAAGATTTGTGGATGAGGAACGTGAGAGTGAAGGATTAGAGTGCAGTGCAGGACGCCAGGGTGTATCTTTTTTCGCTCTGACCGTAACTTAGGTACAAAGGCTCATTGGATTCCACACTTTCTCCTTTTTCTATTGTGGATCACGGATTTGTATTTTAAACCACCTCGGATACTATATCCTCTTGAAAATGAGAGTCGAGAACGCGAAATGGACATTCACAGTGACTTTTATCTCCCCGACAATACATCGGTGAAGCACTTTAGCTTCGGAGCTAACGTGATAGCATCGTGCTTAACTGCAGATAGAAACAGAAGAAATAAGCCCCTGACTGGAAGGATAGACAGAAGATCAACAATACTATTTTTACTTCTACTATCAGGAGACACCAAACCAAACCCTGGACCTGTAACCACACGGTTAATGCCTGGCGAAGCCTAGCAATGCTGTTGCTAACGACGCCATTGAAGCTAACTTAGCTACGGGACCTCGACAGAGCTATGCTAAAAACATTAGCTCTCCACCTACGTCAGCCCTCATCTGCTCATCACCACCCGTGCTCACCTGCGTTCCAGCGATCGACGGCGCGACAAAGGACTTCACCCGATCATCGGTGCGGTCGGCGGCTAGCGTCGGATAGCGCGTCTGCTATCCGACTCAAAGTCCTCCTGGTTGTGTTGCTGTAGCCAGCCGCTAATACACCGATCCCACCTACAGCTTTCTTCTTTGCTGTCTTCATTGTCCATTAAACAAATTGCAAAAGATTCACTAACACAGATGTCCAGAATACTGTGGAATTATGTGGTGAAAACAGACGACTTAAGCTGGCCACCGTGCTATTCCAAAATGTCTGCTTCAACCCGTGACGTCACGCGCAAACGTCATCATACCCAGACGTTTTCAGCCGGATATTTCGCGGGAAATTTAAAATTGCACTTTATAAGTTAACCCGGCCGTATTGGCATGTGTTGCAATGTTAAGATTTCATTATTGATATATAAACTATCAGATTGTGTGGTCCGTAGTAGTGGGTTTCAGTAGGCCTTTAAGTATTTACATATTTTGATAATTTAAGCATACGCGACGCATTAATTTAAAAAACGACGTTTACTTTTTTTTCCCGATACGTCACTGATTTCTACTCACTGCAGACTTCATGAGAGCCAACAAACATACCGTATTTTTCGGACTATAAGTCGCAGTTTTTTTCGACTTATACTCAGGAGCGACTTATGTGTGAAATTATTAACACATTACCGTAAAATATCAAATAATATTATTTAGCTCATTCACATAAGAGACTAAACGTATAAGATTTCATCTGATTTAGCGATTAGGAGTGACAGATTGTTTGGTAAACATATAGCATGTTCTATATGTTATAGTTATTTGAATGACTCTTACCATAATATGTTAAGTTAACATACCAGGCACGTTCTCAGTTGGTTATTTATGCGTCATATAACGTACACTTATTCAGCCTGTTGTTCACTATTCTTTATTTATTTTAAATTGCCTTTCAAATGTCTATTCTAGGTGTTGGGTTTTATCAAATAAATCTCCCCAAAAAATGCGATTTATACTCCAGTGCGACTTATATGTTTTTTTCCTTCTTTATTATGCATTTTCGGCCGGTGCGACTTATACTCCGGAGCGACTTATACTCCGAAAAATACGGTAATAAAACATCACTTACTGTACAAGCGCTGCTGTCTTTAGGATGCCAACTGATAGAATGTTGTTATAGTTTTGTTTAGATTAAAAATTACTCATAATCCTCGCGAAGAAAAGAGGCATGGTACCAAGTGTCTTTTCGTGTCGTTCGCCATTTTTAGGTGTAAAATGGCTGTCAAAGTGGCCCAACATGTCGGATTACATCCTCGTCCTTCTACTATACAGGTGGCAGGCATGATTAATGATCTATAATAAACTAACACGAGCAGGGAAGTGAGAAAGCAGCTTATCACTGGATGTAAACATAGGCACACAACCTTGTCATCACGGTGCTGCTGTCAGTAGTTTGACTGTGTTAGTGCTTATAATAACAATATCACTAATTCTTGGTAATATTCAAGGCACTTTTTGGATGTTTTTTTATTGGGTTTTATGGATAGAATAGAGGACTTCCCATTGGCTCCGCTGTTAGCAGGCTTTTATTTACGTTTAGAGTTAGAATGCATTTAAAAAAATGACATCCGTTTTCATGACTTTCATATTGATTGTGAATGATAGGCACCATTTTTTAAACAAGTGCAGTTCCCCTTTAAAACGTCCAACTTTAGATAGATTGCAGCAACTGACAAAAGTTTTTTGTGGGGGCCAAGGGGAGCTAAGAAGCAAAGAAAAAAAAGAGTAGAGTTGAGCAGTAAATAATCCACAAACAAACTTGTCCACTTCGTAATGTAAGTGGGGCTGGAAGGGAGCCATTGTTGGCTGGAGGTCATTGTTATGTAGAGATTACGTCAGCCCAGAGGGAACTCTGTGGAACATAAAAAGGTCTGGCGCCAGACTAAAGAGCATTTCTGGGAGAAATGTCATTAGTTGAATTCTCGCTTTTGGTTTACAATTTCATAAACGCAATATCGCGAGGCCCATTTAGCATACGGTGCAAGGCAACGTGATTGAGTTCTGTAACAGCGACAACTTCACTGTACTGTGCGTACAAATATGGGACAAATATTGCTTTCACTAACTTCTGTGTGTATGATTTACATTCTCATTGTCCAAAAGTAAAGAACTGTGAAAATAGATTCTCAGTCAAGTTCTCAGTCATGTGGTATGCAATCTTAATTCCTTCTCATTCACATAGAAACGACTTTAGTTGTGCTTTCCGAGCTCATTCCTTCATAATCATCTAGTTGGTAAAAACAAAGATAACAACAGTGGAAAGTAGAAGACCACATAACTGAGCCAAAGCCAAACAATCCTCATTTTGTTTAGCACCACATGGCACAGTTATAGATACTGTACTCTCGTATTTACATAACAACCTCTAAATTCTAACACACCTGAAGTTGCATAACTAAAAAAAAAAATCAAAATTCTTCAGAAAATACCAAAATCGTCAATGCACAATGTCAACATTCCGTGCAAGAAATCAGTTTAGATCTTCTTTGGGTGTTTTGGCTTTTTTGCGGCACTCAGAAGAGCGTACACAAGGAGTTGCACAAAGTAAGCAAAATCACATTCAAAGACTTTCAGTGCCATCATCAAAGTCATCCCTCGTTTCAAAGTTTTACAGTTGCTAACTTATTTTTACACTTGAAAGACAAATGCGAATGTTAAAAACCGAGACACATTTACATTTGCGAACTCACCTTCAGATTGTGCCCTTGTTATCTAAAATCGAGTGTTGCATTGTTTACATTTTACTCTTATGAGTAGTTAACTTATGTTTAAACTTAAATGACTATTTAAAATGTTTACATGTAATTATTCAAAGTTTTATGATGGCTGCAATTTGATCCAAGATTTTTTAGGCCACATTCACACTGCTCGGTAGGAAGTCCAATTTGGATTTTTTTTTGGTCAAATCAAATCTTTATTTAATTTTTACATCACAAAACAAAATGGGTCAAATGCAGAGAATAATTTCGCCACACCTAGTGTGTGTTTGACAATCATTGGTACTTTAACTTTAAAATGCAATGTCTACCGTGAACGCAATCTGACCCACATGCAGACATGACGTCACACGTGCTGCAGTGTTGCTCCTAAGTCTCAGTCCTTATGCATTTGCGGCAATTTTAACAATTTTGTGCAAAGTCAACATTTTCTGAACCGAATTATTGCGTGTAAAAGATTTAGAAGGAAGAGGGCAAGCATTTGTGGCTCTCGCAGTTTGTGGGACATTTGTAGGACGTCTGTTATGAAGAGCTTCTGGGCGCGCAGTCGAAGTAGTGGAACAATGATGCAAGTTCCCTAAAACGATTACTTTTGCCTGTTTTCTGTTAATTTGTCAACTACCGTATTTTACGGACCATAAGCCACTACTTTTTTCCAACGCTTTGATTCCTGCGGCTTATAAAATGGTGTGGCTAATTTATGGATTTTTGTTTAACTAACGGCCATAATGTTTTGTAGTCAAAAAAATTCTTTTTACATATCACCGACAGCGAGACTGAAACAATCTTTTGGAAGAGTTCACTCACTCCAGGTGCCACAGGTTAAAAATGTACCCCAAATTTCATGCCCTGAACCGAAAGTAAAACCGTTCATAGCGTTTCTGCATTCATCACTCCAAGCAACGGTCGTAAGTTTTACAATATAACTACAATAATTCATACTCACTAAACCGTCCCATGTGTAATGTCTGTAGGAGTGTTTATGCATATTTGTACGTGCTATCGTAATGTAATCAAGCTAGCACCGTTAGCATTAACGAATATGCTAACACATTTACAAGTGTCTGTGTTCGTATTATCAATTTGTAATGGCATTATTTTTGTATTGTTTCAGTTTCATAAATTCATCAACTTGTCACCGTGGAATTGTTGAGTCTATTTAGCTGATTGTGAGCGAGCTTCCGCAGCTCGTGGGTCCATGACAGTGACTTCTGTTTTGTTTGATCATCCGTTTTACGGCCGTGTTGCAGGCATGGTTTGGAAATAATTAAGTATGTAAATAAACATTTACAAAATATTTTGTACCGGTATATATCTTTTCAAATTTGGTGGGTGCGCTCTGTAACTCAAAAAATATGGTGTTTATTTTGCAACCGTCTAATTTGATGAAGAATAATGACGTTTATTGTTTTTTGATGACATTGGTCTAATGATCGCGACCCGCAGACTGCAGTAGCATCGGATACATATCGGATTTATATACACATACAAAAGAGGCCTGGATTGGATTTGAAAACATTTAGAATGGCACTGTTCACAGTGATATTAAAACAATTTGGCCACCTGCCTCGACTCACATATGAGCTTTAAGTGCCATCCCATTCCTAACCCATAGGGTTCAATATAATGTCGGTCTACCTTTTGCAGCTATTACAGCTTCATCTCTTCTGGGAAGGCTGTCCACAAGGTTGCGGAGTGTGTTTATAGGAATTTTCGACAATTCTTCCAAAAGTGCATTAGTGAGGTCACACACTGATATTGGTCGAGAGGGCCTGGCTCTCAGTCTCCATTCAAATTCATCCCAAAGGTGTTCTAATCGGGTTCAGGTCAGGACTCTGTGCAGGCCAGTCAAGTTCATCTACACCAGACTCTGTCATCCATGTCTTTATGGACCTTGCTTTGTGCACTGGTGCACAGTCATGTTGGAAGAGGAAGGGACCCGCTCCAAACTGTTCCCACAAAGTTGGGAGCATGGAATTGTCCAAAATGCTTTGGTATTCTGGATCATTCAAAGTTCCTTTCACATGAACTAAGGGGCCAAGCCCAACTCCTGAAAAACAACCCCAAACCATAATTCCTCCGCTGAGCCCTCTGTCAGTTTACGTTGCCTACCACTTTGTGGCTGAGTTGCTCTTGTTCCCAAACTCTTCCATTTTCTTATAATAAAGCCAACAGTTGACTTTGGAATATTTAGGAGCTAGGAAATTTCCCGACTGGATTTGTTGCACAGTTGGCATCCTATGACAATTCCACGCTGGAAATCACTGAGCTCCTGAGAGCGGCCCATTCTTTCACAAATGTTTGTAGAAACAGTCTCCATGCCTAAGTGCTTGATTTTATACACCTGTGGCCGGGCCAAGTGATTAGGACACCTGATTCTGATCATTTGGATGGGTGGCCAAATACTTTTGGCAATATAGTGTATGTGCAAAAAAGCAAAAAAAAATCGGACTTGACCTGTAATGTGAACAAGGTCTTATGTTTCCTAAACAATAACAAAAAAAATGGCTATGTGAATAACGTGTAAGAGAAAAATACAGATTTGCACCAAAAAGTAATTGGATTCGCCCCATGCTTCCACAATGTGTCGCGGAAAACCAGCTACGACCCCATTATTTCCTTGGTGGAGGTACCAGCAAAACTCTCGTTTAGCCCAGCAGAGATGCTCTCAGTGGAAGCCCATTACACACCTATCCACAATCCTCCACCTGAGAAGGAAGACTGTCCACATCTACCCTGCAATCTGTCATCAGAAAAAGAGCAGTGTACATAGCCCCCACCGGCTCCCCTGTGGCACCACCACTGAGGCGTGAGTGGATGGTGAGGAAAGAAGAGAAAGGAAGACGCAGACAAGGAGCCTCCAGGCAGTGACAAGTAGCCAGCTCCGATACTTATGCTTTGACTTTGAGCTGCCTTATATAATGTTCACGAGCGCGATGGCAGAGTGAGCCAAGTTGCTGCAGTGGCGGCGAAATAACGTACATAAATTTCACGGCTGATTATCACCCTATTTTCAAGGGGAAAAAAAATCACTTTGTTAACTGCCGAGCTGGGCAACGCCTTGTCGTTGGTCACGCTCGGTTCCTCTCGAGAGACCTTGTACTTGCAGAAGTGGACTTCACTTGGCTGGGCAGACACTTCCTTTTACGCACCAGGAGAAAAGAAACAGCTTGCATTTGTGAGAGCCCTAAAAGACACTGGTGTAAAAAAAAAAAAAAAAAACTTTCACACAGTGACACAACATCCTGGGTTTAGATAATTAGATGTCACCAGCGCCAGAGTTGTGTGTGACGTGTGAGATAGCAACAGTTGCTGTCAACACAATAGGGCAGTAGAAATGAGGGTCGGGTTGCGGTCCAGGCATGGCAAGACGACTTTTCACACAATTGTGGTCCTGCCATTGTTCCAGCTCCAATACTAGATCAGAAGCTGGGAAATTGTGTAAGGGGGTTGACTCTGTCCCATCATTCTTAGAGTATCATTTACAGTATATAGGCCTGGGCCTTTTAACAAATTAATTAATCCAACGCTGAATGAAAAATGTCTCTCTTTGTTTATCTTAACACTGAATGCCACTGTATGTATTATGTCCTTGTTTGGAATTTAATTTAATAATATTATATATGTATATACACACACACATATATATATATATATGTATATATATATATATATATATATATATATGTATATATATATATATATATGTGTGTGTGTGTATATATATATATATGTGTGTGTGTGTATATATATATATACTATAAAGTATTTGGCCACCCATCCAAATGATGAGAATCAGGTGTGCTAATCACTTGGCTCGGTGTATAAAATCAAGCACTTAGGCATGGAGACTGTTTCTACAAACATTTGTGAAAGAATGGGTCGCTCTCAGTGATTTCCGGCGTAGAACTGTCATAGGATGCCACCTGTGCAACAAATCCAGTCGTGAAATTTCCTCGCTCCTAAATATTCCAAAGTCAACTTTATTATAAGAAAAGTGAAGAGTTTGGGAACAACAGCAAGTCAGCCACCAAGTGATAGGCCACGTGAACTGACAGAGAGGGGTCAGCGGATGCTGAAGCGCATACTGCGAAGACTTTCAGCTGCTACAGAGCTCCAAACTTCATGTGACCTTCCAATTAGCCCACGTACAGTACGCAGAGAGCTTCATGGAATGGGTTTCCATGGCCGAGCAGCTGCATCTAAGCCATACATCACCAAGTCCAATGCAAAGCGTGGGATGAAGTGGTGTAAAGCACGTCGCCATTGGACTCTAGAGCAGCGGAGACGTCTTCTCTGGACTGATGAGTCACGCTTTTCCATATGGCAATCTGATGGACGAGTCTTGGTTTGGAGGTTGCCAGGAGAACGCTACATTTCGGACTGCATTGTGCCGAGAGTGAAATTTGCTGGAGGAGGAATTATGGTGTGGGGTTGTTTTTCAGGAGTTGGGTTAGGCCCCTTAGTTCCAGTGAAAGGAACTTTGAATGCTCCAGGATACCAAAACATTTTGGACAATTCCATAGGATGGCACTTCAAGTTCATATGTGAATAAAGGCAGGTGGCCAAATACTTTTGGCAATATACATATATATATATATAATTTTTTTATGTTTTTATTACTGCATTATATGTTATTCCATTGTAAATTCTGAGAGAGTTGTGTGAGCTGAGAGGTATCTGAGCAACATTGTCTTTAATGATTGTCTGTTATTGTTTGTTGTGTAACTTGTTCTTGTTGTACTGTATTGTGTTAATTTTAAATGTCTTTGGTCCCCCATGAAAACGAGATGCTGCATGTCAAGGGGTTTTCCATTAATAAATTCAAATTATTCCCTAAATGAACCTGATAACTTTGTCTCTCGCTTTTAAACAGGGTGCAAGAGGGTTCACTCTTGCGTCACAACTCCCTAATGAGCACAATGATTGCAAAGTAGGGGTGCAACCAACAATTAGTTGACATTGTCGACAATAAATTTGTCGCTGACAAATTCATTTGTCGACTATTTTTGACTATTCTGCAGGATCGCTGCGTAAAAACACTAACTTTAGCAAATAAAGCAACGACTAACATAGGCTGACCCTGGGGGTCAGCAACCCGTGGCTTTAGAGCCGCATGCGGCTCTTTAGTGCCGCCCTATTGGCTCCCTGGAGCATTTTTAAAAAAGGATTGAAATTGGAAAGAGATGGGGGACAAATCATTTTTTTGTTTTAGTATGTTTTTTGTTTGAGGACATACATGACACGAACCTTCCCAATTGTTAGAAAGCCCACCGTTTAATATGTTTGTGTGTATGCTTCACTGATGAGAGTATTTGGTGAACATTGTTTTGTCCTACTAGTTTTGGCGGTTCTTGAACTCACCATAGTGTGGACTATGACGCAACAGTTTGTTTACATGTAAAATCTTCCACTCCTTTGTCTCATTTGGTCCACCAAAAGTTGTACGTAAATGCACAAAGGTGCGGTTCGTTGATGTTATTGACTTGTTGGAGTGCTAATCAGGCATATTTGGTCAGTGCATGACTGCAAGCTAATCAATGCTAACATGCTATTTAGGCTAGCTGTATGTACATATTGCATCATTATGCCTCATTTGTAGGTATATTTGATATAATTTAATATCCTTTACTTTTATCCTCTTTGTATATAATTTAGTTTTTTGCATGTCTCGTGACACAATATCGGTATGTAATATTGGCTGCATTACTGACAGTTGTGTATGTGCCATGTTGTTCCAGACCACAGCAAACATTACCTAGCTTGCCAAAGATTGTAATAAATCCATTAGAAGAAGACAGCCTGCCCTTTCCTTTAACTTGGACACACACATCTACACATTTGGCCATTAAAAGTTCGTAATTTCCAGGAGTTATCTCACCTTCTGATTTACTAATGGTTTCTAATGTTGTAAAAATGTGCAGAATAAATATTAAATTTAAACAATTCTGTCAACGAAGATTTGCTTCAGCCTGCTACACATAGTCATTTTGATAGTAGGCTATTTTAGCTAATATAGACACTTTAATCATGTGTTGCCTTCATTATAAGACTTATATACGGCTTTTAGTTTTTTGTGGCTCCAAACAGATTAGTTTTTTGTATTTTTGGTCCAATATGGCTCTTTCAACGATTTGGGTTGCCGACCCCTGGGCTACCCTAAACCAGACTCGAATCAAAGGCAGCCTGCAGCATCCGGTTTGATTAATTGTTGGGTTGACAGGATTGTCAGCAGCCACACAGCACAGACACACCTGTCGCAATTCTGTGTGCGTATGAAAATTCAAAAATGCAGTATGCATGAACAGGGTGTCTTTTTTTTAAAAGGAATTCATGTCGTAAAAAGATGTCTCATACTGTACAACTCTTTCCTAATGACTCATTGCTTTGGATTTTACATCTCAAGGATCATCAACATTGCCACGTGCACACATCTGGGAATATACAGTGCATCCCATTATGTCACGGTTAGATTTACGTCTCTGTGGTGTCCATCCTCTTCCAACGTTGCATCATGCGACAGACTAGCCACATTTGTATGAGTGGAGAAATAACTGTGTGACTCCTCCTTTTGTGCACCTACTCATTGTAATTCATGCTGGGGAAGAACTCTCGCCAGTAATATACAAGAGGTGGCATGAATGCGAGAGGCTGACAATACTTTAAAGCAGCAATCTAAAACATCACTAGGGGAATCTCGCTCTGCAGTGGCTGTAAAAACAATAAGCCTTTTTTTCCTGTTTGGCAGAAACTACTTTTACATTTTATTGGGACAAAGTGGAAAAACAAGCACAAAAAAGAAGGACTTCTGGGCAAAGATTCAATCCAGAGCAAAATAGCTACAAACAACTGACGCACGCCAGCTTGCAAGTAAATCATCCGACTTCAATTAATCATAGCACCCTTCACCGTGCATGGTTTACCTTGTTTCTTATATGTTTAGTTTCTGACACTTCAGGGCATTTAGAATTCTTGAGGGAAAAAAAAAAAGAGCGAGAGAGTGACCTTGAGCCAAAACCTCACTGTTTACTGTATGCCTGACGTCACTGGAAACAGTAAAAACTCCAGCCGAGCAAAGCAAACAAATGTGTTTCTGTTGAAACTTCGCCTGCAAAGCACTACCTGACACGTTTTCCAGGAAAGGGTATCCACCAATAAAACAACTTTTGAACTGAGGGAGAAACATAAGCACATGTATATTGTGTTTTCTAAATCTAGATATATATATACTCTGTATATAAATATATACACAAGTACACAGGGTTTCCCCTAAACTGCCAAGATACCTGTGGCGGTGGGGGCGTGGTTATGGGCATGGTTACCATTAGGGATGATGTCTGATAAGAAATTATCGAGTTCGAGCCCATTATCGAATCCTCTTATCGAACCGATTCCTTATTGATTCTCTTGTCGAATCCAGGTAGGTTGTTGTATATGGAAAAAAAACACAATATTTGGTTTACCAAAAGCTTACTTTTATTTTATAAGAAAAAAATAAAATAAAATAAATAAATAAATAAATATTGACTGTTACCTTCCTAAAAAAATAAAACAATAAAATATTGACTGTTGTTACCCAAAGTATACTAAGTGGAATTTTTCAGAAAAACAAATATATACAGTAACACAAAAACAACCTGTCTCTGTGATCACTATAGGTGTATAAATAATAATATAGTGTTAAATGAAATCAGTCCCTTGGGCACAAAACTGAAAATAATTCAGCTCTCCAAAAAGTGCACTTCTGCTGCTATTGGAACATACTAACTACACACACTATGACACTAAGAACACCACAGTCATCAATCAACAATTCTTCCCCCCTTACATGAGAGCGAAGCCTGGCAATAATTGCTTATTGCCTGTTCTGCCCTCACTACACATGTTGAGGTTATACAGCTTGGCAGACAGCTAACAAACAATCCAAAGCAGATTAATCCATTTAGGCTCTTTATTGTTGTTGATCTTGCTTTGTCTTTTCCTATCTTTACTTTTGTCCTGCACTGGACTGTTTTTTTTTTTTTAAACTGAAATACACACAATGACAAATGAATAAGCTATGTGATTCAATTAACATACTGAAATGTAATACACAATATGTAAATATCAGCTTCACACAAATATACAGTACTATCATCAAACAAATACTTCTGAGTGTTGAAACTATTTCGATGGTGGAAATATACGACTGGAAGCCATTTTAAGTCCTCAAAACATCCATTGAAACAGTGCACAAAAATCGTTTTTCAATAAACATCTTAAACTTAACCACTTTCCACCTTAATATTGAGTTACATAAACAAGTTAAACAGTTTACTTACAGACTTATCTTTTCCAAGGCTTGTAAGAGCTAACACAACTTGTCTACTTCTCAATTGTCTCAACCCGGAAGTGCCCAAACTAATGATGCGTAGTATTTTCATATCGCCACAAGGTGTCAGTAAGAGTCTACAATCAAATGGGCATAACATTGCAGGTCCCACAGGGCATTTCCTGTACGTGGGAAGGGATTCGTTCCCAGGGATTCGAATAAAGAACCAACTCTTTTTCTTTACTATAGTGGCCTCGATAACGGGAACCGGTTCTCAAAAAGGGATTCGAGTCCATGGAATCGGTTCTTTTCTTATCGAACAACCGGGAGAACCGATTTCGAACATCATCCCTAGTTACCATGATGTCGAGTAATTTGCTATGATGATATGACTTTCTTTAAAAAAGCTCAGAAAATGAATACGTACACTAAAAACAAATCTGTTATTAATTATTATTATTAACATTCTTTTATCCATATTTGTAATTGTTGCTACATTTTTGTCCTTTGTCCAATGTCCTTTGTTGAGATTTGTTCAAGTGTTTACAGACTTTTAATGACTTGTTTTAATTGAAAAACAACTCGCAACAAATCTACATCTTCTTCTGGTCCTATTATAAAATGTACTCCTGTTTAGAGACTCTACTTCTGTCCCTCAATGTCGCTGGCGAAAGAGGCTCGCTGCAGCGAGCATGAAGTCACACTTGCTTCGCGCTGTTGCTCCGGTTGGAAACATTCTATTTTTAAAAGCCGCCACTGTCCTCTTATTATTTTCACATTTTGTAGATGGCTGTCTGCGGGTATATCTGCAATATATATATATAAATCACGTGATTTAGGTCCACATCGCAGACATGCTGACAACGCTCCAGACAATGGCGTGCGTTTTCTTTACATCCGTTTGCGGCAGAGAGGTTTTCGGTGATCAAAGTCTTTTTTCAGTGGTCAAGTTTCCGGTACATCACTTGTCAATAGTGCGCAAATAATAGGCTATCAATTTATACTGTAACGACCAGCGAATGTTAATGGTTTATGTTTGTGTGGTCTGGATTTGATGTCAGTATTTTCCATGTTTACATACACGTCCATGCCTGAAAGGTGATTGGCAGAGAATGAGGGAGTGTTGTTGTGTGTCCCGGGAAGCGCGGACTCGTGAGACAAAAGTGTTTACAGGGGTGGTAAAACCTGTGTGGAGTGTGCCGTTTGTTACCATAAGATTGGTAATAAAAGTCCAAAAAACCGTCGGACTTTGTGTGATTTCTTCTGAGGGCTACAATATATTATAATACTTTGTTTTCAAGTAAAACAATTTTAAAAAACTTATATTTAAAGTGTGGCGGTAATAAAAATGATGTGGCATTGTGCCACATTCGATTACACTAAGGCAGTGGTTCTTAACCTGGGTTCGATCAAACCCTAGGGGTTCGGTGAGTCGGCCTCAGGGGTTCGGCGGAGCCTCTACCGCGGAGATCAAGACACAACCAACTCATCGTGAAAATAAAAACTTCTCCCTATCGGCGTATTATGGATACCCCCAAACAACGTTCCCTCTAATTTTCCATCTGATTTGCAGGTGTGTAATTTGTTGTGAGTTCATGCACTGTGTTGGTTTTGTTCTTTGAACAAGGTGATGCTCATGCACGGTTCATTTTGTGCACCAATAAAAAAACATATAACTTTGTCTTGAATTTGAAAAAAAAAACATTTTATTTTTCACTAAAGAAGGGTTCGGTGAATGCGCACATGAAGCTGGTGGGGTTCGGTACCTCCAACAAGGTTAATACCACTGCACTAAGGGGAAACACTGTATATAGCCATCCGTACATTATATACACTATACATTAATTTGTTTTCACTTTTTAAAAAAAACAACTAATTTCTAAGGTGTAGCGGCTTTTATTCTGCCGCGGCAGCCCGCCACAATCGAGTACATGTCGGGGAAACCCTGCTGCTTTATATATCCAAAAGGAAAAGTGTAGGTGTTAAACTCAACTGCAGAGCCAGCTCAACAGTTGACATTATCTTAGCTGTAATTGGACACAAGAAATATTGAGCAAGATACAGTGCAAGCTTATCTTTTATGGCGTAGCAGAGCAAATTAAGCCCTGCCCCTGAACTCCTGCCAGAGGGAAAGCGGCAATATTTTATCATAAGTGGGTTACTAGACAGCGTCATAAGCAGGTAACATGGTTAAGAAGCCTTAGAGCTAATAGAATCCAAAGACGTCTACTATTCAGAGACATATAGTCAGGCGCAGTGAATTGTCTCCTGATACTCAGATGTAAGAGATTTTAGTGGAGCTGAAGCAAATTTGGATCAGTCTAAATTATACACAAGAAAAGGCACCGTCATCCTGCATATCCTTGTCATTAATATTTATGAAATAAATACTGCAAAATTAACAACAATGAAAGGAAAGCCTAATAAATCACCCATCATGCCTGAAAATGTTGTGGCAACACATTAGCAGTTCTTGCATAATCCTACGGACAGACAAACAATAAACAAGAACGTAAGAATTGAGCGACTCCCATTGGCTCCATTGTTAGCTGTCTTTTACTAGCGTTTATTTACGAGTTAGAATACATTGAAAAACATATGTGTGCATGTCTTACATAAAGATTGGGAATGATCTGCAAAATTCCAAAAAAGTGCAGTTCCCCTTTAACACGAGTAGTCTCAAATAACACTAGAAAAAGAGGCTAGATTTGTTGCTCGTCATTTTTTTCCCCACACATACTTATTTTTCAAAAACACATACAACTTTAGTAACTGTGTCTGGACGGAGTGGAATTTCACATGAATATTTGCACTAATTTGCCAAATTTCTCATAGAGATGGGATTCATTAACCTGACTCTCGCCAGATCCTTGTAGTTCGCTGAGCTCCACACAAGGATCTGGGACTTCTCAATATGGGGTTGTATTTCAGAAGGCAGGGCCTTGTAAAAAAATCATTGTATGTGATTGGATAAACCACCTGTCCGTTATCTTGAATAATAATAATAATAATACCTGGGATTTATATAGCGCTTTTCTAAATACCCAAAGTCGACGTGCTATTTCAACCGCTCACATCAACATCAACCCGTGATGTTGGGAAATCTAAAACAGAACAACCGACATATTGGATAACGACATAGCGAAAAGTTCTCTGATCATCTTTTAAATAATTAATATTCGATAGATTCGACAAAACAGTTGCAATAGCAAAATCAATGTCAGCACACAACTCCTCGCTGTGTGCCGCCATTGTTGTTTGAAACAAACAGTCGCTTCGGCGCTACGCCACATCTATGAAATCCCGCCCGGCGATCCTGATTGGTTCATTATTTGTTGCTATCTTGAAGGAGTTTGCATTGCCCTTGATCCCAGATCCTTGTGTGGAGCTCAGCGAACTACAAGGATCTGGGGAGAGTCAGATTAGAGATTTATTGCTCTTTGAAATGAGCTTTGAAAGGATCTTGGGGAGACATTACTTTAAAAGAGCCGTTATAAATGATAAATGGGTTATACTTGTATAGCGCTTTTCTACCTTCAAGGTACTCAAAGCGCTTTGACAGTATTTCCACATTCACCCATTCACACACACATTCACACACTGATGGAGGGAGATGCCATGCAAGGCGCTAACCAGCACCCATCAGGAGCAAGGGTGAAGTGTCTTGCCCAAGGACACAACGGACGTGACTAGGGTGGTAGAAGGTGGGGATTGAACCCCAGTAGAAAAGACTGGCTCCTTATGATAGTCCACCCATCTTCTTCCACTTATCCGAGGTCGGTCGCGGGGGCAGCAGCCTAAGCAGAGAAGCCCAGACTTTCCTCTCCCCAGCCACTTCGTCTAGTGGATCCCGAGGAGTTCCCAGGCCAGCCGGGAGACATAGTCTTCCCAACGTGTCCTGGGTCTTCCCCGTGGCCTCCTACCGGTCGGACGTGCCCTACACACCTCCCTAGGGAGGCGTTCGGGTGGCATCCTGAGCAGATGCCCGAACCACCTCATCTGGCTCCTCTCAATGTGGAGGAGCAGCGGCTTTACTCTGAGTTCCTCCCGGATTACAGAGCTTCTCACCCTATCTCTAAGGGCCATCCGGCGGAGGAAACTCATTTCGGCCGCTTGTACCCGTGATCTTGTCCTTTCGGTCATAACCCAAAGCTCATGACCATAGGTGAGGATGGGAACGCAGATCGACCGGTAAAATTGAGAGCTTTGCCTTCCGGCTCAGCTCCTTCTTCACCACAACGGATCGATACAGCGTCCGCATTACTGAAGACGCCGCACCGATCCGCCTGTCGATCTCACGATCCACTCTTCCCTCACTCGTGAACAAGACTCCGAGGTACTTGAACTCCTCCACTTAGGGCAAGATCTCCTCCCCAACCTGGAAATGGCACTCCACCCTTTCCCGGGCGGGAACAATGTACTCGGACTTGGAGGTGCTGATTCTCATCCCAGTCGCTTCACACTCGGCTGCGAACCGATCCAGTGAGAGCTGAAGATCCTGGATCGGTTCGCAGCCGAGTGTGAAGCGACTGGGATGATAGTCATTTTACGATAGTCATTTTCTTTAAAACCGTTATTTTAATTTTTTTTGCAACAAAATAATCACTGGCAGCCGTTATAAGATAAGATGAAGATCAGAATAATCACGGTATTGGTAAGAAAAATTCTGAAATATTGTCAATAATTGTATTTATGTTTTGTTTTTACAGTATATATTCCTTGAGGTGATCCCATTTCCCCATGCTATAACAGTGATAGCACTATTTTGAATTTTCCCTAGCCTAAAGAACTCCATCCATCCATTGTCTACCGCTTGTCCCTTTTGGGGTAGCGGGGGGTGCTGGAGCCTATCTTAGCTGCATTCATACCCTCATCGCACTAGGGCCAATTTAGTGTTGCCAATCAACCTATCCCCAGGTGCATGTCTTTGGAGGTGGGAGGAAGCCGGAGAACCTGGAGGGAACCCACGCAGTCACGGGGAGAACAGGCAAACTCCACACAGAAAGACCCTAAGAATCAAACCCAGGACCTTCGTATTGTGAGGCACATGCACTAACCCCTCTTCCACCGTGCTGCCGCCTAAAGAACTATTTAGCATTGTAATAATACAGATAAAAATACACAAAACAAGCAAGAATACAATGTACTGTATATGTGTTTAACAAAAACGAAATACGATTTGGATAAATATTAGGACATAATCCATCCATCCATTTTCTACCGCTTGACTCTTTTGGGGTCGCAGGGGGTGCTGGAGCCTATCTCAGATTCATTCGGGCGGAAGGCGGAGTACAGCCTGGACAAGTCGCCACCTCATCACAGGGTATTAGGACATAATGTAAATGTAAATACAAAATGGTAGTGTGTGTATGCTTGACCTAAATCAGAACAATAAACCTTTGTTTTGTTTTATTAAAGTAACTATCCATCCATTTTCTACCACTTGTCCTTTTCGGGCTCGTGGAGGGTGCCTATCTCAGCTGCATTCGGGCGGAAGGCAATGTACACCCTGGACAAGTCGCCACCTCATCACATAGATAGACAAAATTCACACTCACATTCACACACTAGGGACAATTTAGTGTTGCCAATCCGGTACCCGGAGGGAATCCACACAGTCACGGGGAAAACATGCAAACTCCACATATAAAGAACTCAGGGACCTTCGTATTGTGAGGCAAATGCACTAACCCCTGTTCCACCGTGCTGCCCTGACAGTGATATCACTATTTAGAATTTTCCCTAGGCTAAATAATAATACAGATACAAATACACAAAACAAGTAAGAACACAATATATATATATGTGTTTAACAAAAAGGAAATACAATTTGGATGAATATTACGACATAATGTAAATTTAAATACAAAATTGTAGTGTGTGTACGCTTGACCTACGTCAGAACAATAAGCCATATAAGTGAATCCATTTTTTTAAGTAAATAAATTAAATAAGATCAAAGATGAAAAATTATTTTAAAACATTAAATTTTTTAGTTCAGTTGTCAGTCGGGTGACATTGTATCTGCATGTTGATTAAAAAAAACGGCTCCCAAACTAACAGTCTCACAAATGCGAATCGTTCACCAAAAAGAATCGTTCAAAAGACTCGACTCGTTCGTGAACGTCACATTTCTGACCATAATGTTAATTTTTAAGCCAAACATACATGCTATGATTCAGTAGCAGTGTGCCTCCGTGGCAAGAGATACATAAACTGCGTCAGGTATTTATGTTGCGAATATCCAAAGTAAACATTTGGCATAAATATTGTTCAAATGTTGTTGAATTCGTAGTTTGTAAGGTGAACATGTTGTTTAGTGAAAAAGAAGTGGTCTCGTGCGCACTTAATAGTCTACCTGCGCGCGCACACTTGTTCAAATAACAAAAGTGGCGAAAAGCAAACAGAGCTGTCTTTCACAACAAAATACTCCAAAAAGGACTGTAAGAACACTTGTTGGAACTCGTCATTTATGTTAGTTATTTCCTTACCCGCTTTGTGTTTTGTTAAAAACGACGCTTGCTTCGTTCCACGTGTAGCCCACAAATCCTCTCCGGTCGTGCCCACTTCGGCTAAAAGCTAGCTGGTCTTGTCTTGTAACATGTCCGCACTTCTTCTTTTTTTTGTCTTAACCACACTTTCTTGCTTTGAAGGAGACTTTATTCCACTCAAGACGACGAAGAGAGAGGAGTCTGCCTGACTGGCTCACTGACAGTGGATGAGAAGCCAGTAGCAGGTTCGCACACACGCACACGCACACACACACACACACACACACACACACACACACACACACACACACACACACACACACACACACACACACACACACACACACACACACACACACACACATTCTTGTATTGGTTACCTTCCTGAGACCTGTGAAAAATGCCTACCTTTTTAAGACCTCCCTTTCTAGATATGTAAAGAGTTGTATTTACAACATTAATAATATATATATATATTTTAAATTAATTTTGGCCAAAGGGGGCGCACTTCAATTTCTTTCACACACTTGTTGTTTCATATGTTGACCAGAGGAGGAGCACTTTTAAAACCGAAACAGTCAATTTGAAAAATCCCTCATTTTTGGGACCAACCTTATTTTGATATATTTCACCACCAGGGGTGCAAATGAGATCTTTATTTTTTGTTTTTTGTAATGTGCTTAAGGCCGATGACAAACGAGTCACGGACTACAGATGGCCCCTTTGCCGCACTTTGGGCAAAAACAGCTGTAGAAGCTAACTGTTAATGGCTTAGTACCGTAGTGTATTTGTTCATCCTATGGTCACATATGGGATGCGGGTTGTCTTACGTCAGCACCGGAAGTCGTTAAATCACCTGGCGGGTTTTTTCGGGGATGAATAGTGAAGTCCTTCTTTAGCTGCCGTCTTGTTTTAGCATATATTGCTGCCTTTGCACCTGTCTATGTTTACTTTTGTGTATGCACATTAAATCAACAACAAATCCTGACTTTGGAACAATGTTCACGGACTCTAGTATTTGGCTCTCTATTAGATGCAATGGTTTTCCGTATTGGGACCATGATTTCGGTCCCAACTTGTTCACTGGTCCTCATATGGAAGGTACTTTTCCTTGTTGATGTCTCAAGAAGGGTAGCAATACAACAACACACACACACACATATTCTTGTATTTGTTGCCTTCTTGAGACCTTTGAATAATGCTTACCCTTTTAGGACCACCCTTTCTAGATGTATGAAGATGTGTATTTACAATATTAATAATAAATACAAACTATGCAAATACAATGAAGTTTGTTGTGAAAAATGAGTTGGAATTTCCCAAGAAAAAGTTAGAATTTTGGAAGTCGTCATTTTACTCAACGCAAGTCAAAATTTGACAAGAAAAATTGATATTTGTCCAATATTACGATAAAAGTTGGAATTTTATTCGTTAACAGTCGCAATTTCACAAGAAAAGCTTAAACTTTTGGCAATTTTATTAAAAGAGTCGTCATTTTACTCGACAAAACTCACAATTTTATAAGAAAACTTAAAAATCTTGGCAATAAACTGAATTTTACTTGGGAAAATTATGACAATAATTTTACTTTAAAAATGTCAGTATTTTGCAAGAACAAAAAAATTGGCAATATTGTGATAAAAGTCTGAATTTTATATACCAAATGTCACCATTTTGCATGAAAAAGTAATAATTTTACATACAAAAGTAACAATTTTACGAGAAAATATTGCAATATTACAGAAACAAAAAGAATATGAGAAATTGTTCCCAATTTCATAAGGAAAAAGTCGACATTGTGAGAAAAAGACTGCTTTTAGATCATTTACAATTGTTTTTGTTTTTGTTTGTAATTGGGTTTTAATCTTCATTATTTATTTCAAGTTATTACAGTATGTCTGTATATACATATTTAGTTAATTTTTATTAATTTTGGCCAAAGGGGGCGCACTTGAATTTCTTTCACACACTTGTTGTGTCATATGTTGTGCCAGAGGAGGAGCACTTCAAATTTTGACACACACTTGCTATTTCATATGTTGACCAGAGGGGGAGCACTTTTAAAACCGACACACAGTGAATTTGAAAAATCCCTCATTTTTGGGACCACCCTTATTTTGATATATTTCACCAACAGGGGTGCAAGTGAGATCTTTATTTTTTGTTTTTTGTAATGTGCTCAACCACACTTTCTTGCTTTTAAGGAGACTTTATTCCACTCAAGACGACGAAGAGAGAGGAGTCTGCCTGACTGGCTCACTGACAGTGGATGAGAAGCCAGTAGCAGGTTCACACACACACACACACACACACATTAACACGCACACACATTCTTGTATTGGTTACCTTCTTGAGACCTGTGAATAATGCCTACCTCTTTAGGACCACCCTTTCTAGATATATAAAGATTTGTATTAACAACATTAATAATATATATATATTTTTTAAATTAATTTTGGCCAAAGGGGGCGCACTTCAATTTTTTACACACACTTGTTATTTGGGACGGAATAGCTCGGTTGGTAGAGTGGCCGTGCCAGCAACTCGAGGGTTCCAGGTTCGATTCCCGCTTCCGCCATCCTAGTCACTGCCGTTGTGTCCTTGGGCAAGACACTTCACCCACCTGCTCCCAGTGCCTGCCACACTGGTTTAAATGTAACTTAGATATTGGGCTTCACTATGTAAAGCGCTTTGAGTCACTAGAGAAAAGCGCTATATAAATGAAATTCACTTCACTTCACTATTTCATATGTTGACCAGAGGGGGAGCACTTTTAAAACCGACACACAGTGAATTTGAAAAATCCCTCATTTTTGGGACCACCCTTATTTTGATATATTTCACCACCAGGGGTGCAAATGAGATCTTTATTTTTTGTTTTTAAAATGTGCTTAAAGCCGATGACAAACGAGTCACAGACTACAGATGGCCCCTTTGCCGCACTTTGGGCAAAACCAGCCGTATAAGCTAACTGTTAATGGCTTAGTACCGTAGTGCAGTAGTCCCCAACCACCGGGCCGCGGACCGGTAGGTACCGGGCCGCACAAAAAATTTAATTTATTTTTTAAATTTTTTTATTAAGTCCACATAAAAAACACAATTTGTACATTATATATCAATATAGATCAATACAGTCTGCAGGGATACAGTCCGTAAGCACACATGATTGTATTTCTTTATGAAGAAAAAAATAAATAAATAAAGTAAAATAGAATAAATAAGGGACACTTTGCAAGGCTGGTCGACTCAATTTTAGTGTGACCTGTGTGGATTACATGACCTGATGACTCACAATCTACATTCTACACACACATATTTTGTTAACTATTAAGCATAATTCAGTTAGATGGGCAGGTTCTAGAGTAATACCAATACATGGGAAACCAATTGTTCAATAATTAGCAGTAATAACAATATCACTAATACTTGGTTAATATTCAAGTCTCGAAATGTAAATTGAGTATTGTTGGCACTTTTTGATTGGTTATTTATCTGATTTTACAGGCGGAATAATGGAGCTCGCACTGGCTCTGTTGTAAGCGGACCTTTATTTATGTTTATTTAATATATATATATATTTATATTTATATATTTATATTTAGAACGTGTTCAAAAAAATCAATAACTGATTTTACAGGCGGAATAATGGAGCTCGCACTGGCTCTGTTGTAAGCGGACCTTTATTTATGTTTATTTAATATATATATATATATATATATATATATATATATATATATATATATATATATTTATATATTTATATATATATATATATTTATATATTTATATATTTATATTTAGAACGTGTTCAAAAAAATCCAGTCTGTCGTCATGGCTTTCATAATGATTGTGAACGATAGGCAAAATTCCTTTTTAACTTAAAATAATAAAAATGAACGCATTTCTTTAACAGAGGTCTGTACTGCTTAACTTGAAACAGCATACATTGGGTGTTCAGCTTTATGATAGAACACACTTTGATCACTATGAGAACTACTTTGACAAAAAGAGAGGTGAGATATATCTGTTCTATTGTTATGACTGGCAGCATTTAATTGTACTTAATGTATAAAGCAGATCTTCACCTAAACAGTGTGTTAATTTGTCATTAAATAGAAGCATAATGTGAGAAGTGAAAGTAAAATAATAAGAGTTGAAGCAAATATAATTTGAGCCTTTGATGAGTAACTGTATTACTGTACTACCTGTTAGACTCCTGTAGTGTCACTATCATACAGCTGGACACATTATGTTTATGTTCAACAACTTGGATACACAACTAGTGTTTTGAGAACAAAACATTATCATGATAACAACAAGAGAGCAGAGTGACACTTAATACTGCTATGCTAGCATGAACCTCATTGACGTGATAGCCACACATATAGCTTCCCCGTTGGACAAAAACGATCTCCAAACTTACCCAAATGTTCCTTTTTTGTACACAAAAAGTCACATTTAGGGTTTGATTACCAGAAGCTAGGCAGGTAATTCTAAATAACTAGCTGCCGCCATCCTGAGGCAGAGTGACAGCACCCAAGGTAGAATTTTAAGATTAAGATTAAAGTACCAATGATTGTCACACACTAGATGTGGCGAAATTTGTCGTCTGCATTTGTCCCATCCCCTTGGGATGAACAGATTCCTGAAAAGTCGATCGGCAACGAATTTGGTAGGTGTGCGATCAGTCACGCTGTCATCCATTGGATTAGTATGTAGCCGATTTGTGAAGCTGTTGCCGTTCTAAATAATCTATTGATATTTTACAGACTATTTGTAATTCTCATGGTAATAAAAACACAGGACAAAGTGCGTCCCTTGACAGCTCAATATGAAACACACACTTTTGCTTCTAAATACTGGACGATTCAGTTTTTCAAGGGACCTGAACGACAGTGACTTACACATTATTATATTTGTTTTACCGAACGTGCTAGCTAAAGCAACATTTAAATGTATTATTAATACTAAAGAAGCGTGTTTTTCCACATACATGGCATGAATTGTCTTTCTTACAACCAAACGTTAAATTACATGTGACTAATAGCATTGCTGAAGTTGAGTGGTTCTTTTGACATTCATATCCAAGGTTAAAAAAATGTATCAATGTGCTGTATTGTGAAACTAATCCAAATTGTGCAGCAATGTAAATTAAACATTGGAAACGAAATGCCACATGTTTAAACGCTTCTGTGCATTAGCCTTAAAATTTTACTCATGGTGATTATCTCGTAATTTAGGATTTGCATGTTTTTTTTCTGTGTACGTTTAGAAGTTGTTCCGTCAAAGTCAATTTAACCCTGACCCTAACATGGAAAATCACCTTCACCATGTTCCGGCTGTTATATTGTCGACAAATATTACACGATTTGAATGAAGTTTGTCATGAGAACGCATGGTTAAAATCTGTCCAACCAAGTTTCATCTAGATTGAATCCAGATTTGGCACCAATGTAAATCCGAAGTGAAATAGTAGCATGTAACTTCTTCATGCGCTTGTATCTGTGGTGAAACTTATTTGATTTGAGTGAATAGTGATTTATTTGAATATTTTTTTCTGCCAATGCATTATCATAAGCTTTTTTCAAAAAATAATTTTTATCTTGACCTAATCCAGACGGCACATTTGGGACATGTAATATGACTGTTGTCTCTTGTCATCTATCAAGGTGGAATATGTTCCTCCTTATATTATATAGAATTGTATCACATTTTGTTCCCTCAATTTGTGAATAAATGGTATGTCTGGATTAAGCCATTTTGTTAGCTCTTAAAACCCTAGATTGTGGCTGTTAATGTTGTTTTATAACCTATTCTCCACAAGCACGGGGCATCAATTCAGAGGTCTAGTTGAAAAAGAATAACAATTATCACACTGTCTTTAAGATGGATAGAAAATAGGTAATTTGTTGCCCCTGCTTTGGTAATCGAATGATGTAGGAGACAGGTGGTGTTCAGTACTTAAAACATAGATATATTTTTACTTTGATTTAGACACATCTGGTCTTGTAGCGCTGGTTAATCAGCAAAATCACACATAAACATGCAAGAACTCCATTTATTTGAAATAATCTAATGGTCAAGAGCATTCCTTGTCCAGCTTTGACAAATATCCTTTGTGATAGGCACCTCAGTAAAAAGTGTCTATTTTCAAAAGAAGAGCTGCACTGCTGTCTGTAAGTGAAAAAAGTGCAATGGACAACCCTCAAGGTTGTCATAAAAATGAAAGCTTAGGGTGCTTTAGACATCGTGATGCTACCTGAAAAGGTTTCTCAACTCATAACAGCCGCATTTATGAGAATATACAGCTCTCAGGAGGGTCATAAACCCAGGCCAGAAAATAATTGGACTCCCCCACACTCCTCCCTTTTGTATTGTTTCTGCCGCCACAGAGCTGGCGGCCTTATGAAAGATGCCACCAGTTCCCGTTGTCCTGTATTGCTGCCTTCTTGTTCCCGCTACTTATATCCTAGGATGTATTTTATTCTCATTTATCTGTGTGGCTGGGTATGTAAAATGTCATGCACATGACACCGGAATTACAAGCCAATGTTCAGCAGTCATAAAGCCGCTCCATTCCCAGGGCCCATTATGGTATCAAACTTAATATTTTACGGTTTAATTGATAGGCAACACTTAATTGGCCTTAGTGTGTGAATGTAAGTGTGAATGTCTAACTGTGTTGGACCTACAATGAGGTGGCGACTTGTCCAGGGTGTACCCCAGCTACCGCGCGAATGCAGCTGGAATAGGCTCCAGAGAGGCACAAGCGGTACAAAATGGATGGATGGATGTGTTAATGCCCTCGGCTTGCTTTGTTTCTACTCTGTATCGCTGTAGCACTGTGCAGCTGTGTGAGTGTCTACAAGTGTGTGTGTGTTTGTGTCTGTCTGTCCCGCTTTGCTTGGCCGCTCATTCAAGTCCTGTGCAAAATTACGAAATAATTTCCTGATAGTTTTGGCATCCCTTGTTAGCTTCTGAGTAGACGCCACTGCCTTCTCTAAGGGATTGCAAAAGGATCGCTCTATCAAAATGAGTTCTACCTGGATCTGGATATAGAAATTGCTTATCTTATGATCCCTGCATATTTTTTAGGCACTATGTGCTTGCCAATATGTGTGTGTGGTGTGTATGAATGGACTTGTTTTTATTTCTTAGGGGTTGTTGGTTTTTATATGCGTACTTCATTTGGGTTTCACTTTGTACTTTAAACTGAATCTCGCTGCATACTATTTACAATGCCAATAAAATAAATCTATCTATCTGGATTAGTTCCACGGGTCGTTTTTGGTCACGTACTGACTTCTATTACAAAACTGAGACCTGCCACATGCTGAAGTATTCAGATGATACTGCTCTTGTGGCGTATGTACAGGGGGGACAGGATGTAGAATACAGAGGCCTCGTGAGTGAATTTTGTGACTGGAGTGAGCGGAACGGACTACTCCTGAACAATAATAAGACCAAAGAGATGGTCATTGGCTCGAACAATAATAAGACCAAAGAGATGGTCATTGGTTTGAACAATAATAAGACAAAGAGAAGGCCATTGGCTTTTAAAATGTAAGCCTCCTCTACTGCCGGTCCAGATAAAGGGCAACACAATCGAAGCAGTCCAATGTTACAAATATCTGGGTGTGCATATGGTCAGCAACCTTGAGTGGTCCATAAACAGGGATTCACGCTATAAGAAGAGCCACGGCAGGCTTTTCTTCTTACGGAGGCTCAGCTCTTTTATTGTTTAGACAGAGATGTTGCTAATGTTTTACCCGTCTGTGGTTGAAAGTGTCCTGACTTTTAGAGCTGTCTGCTGGGGTGGCAACAAACCAGCAACAGACACCATATGGTTGGACAGGCCGATGAAGAAAGCCGCTTCAGTGCTGGAAAGAGGGTGGGACACACTGGACACTGTAGTTGACAAACGGAGGAGAGATGAGCTGCAGGCCATAAGGGAGAATATTGACCACCCCCTCCATTGCATTCTGGCAGACCAAAGCAGCAGCCGAAGCGGGAGGCTCATTTCTCCGTGCTTTAGGACTGAACAATACAAGAGGTCATTTGTCCCAATAGCAATTAACAGGTTTAATAGAAATTTAAACAGAAAAGGTAAGTAATCTAGATACATATTTTTTTTAAATGTAGCCAGTGTCATTTTATCTTTATTTTAGCCTGGTTTTATTGTTTGTATTCTCATTCTTGTAATGTGTACTTTTATTGCGGAGGAGAGATAACCGGAATTTCCCTAAGGACATTATTAAAGTATCTATCCATCTATCTTGCCAAAGATGTCACCCTAAACACATAGTTTATTTCTCATCGTAGTGGATACTTGATGATCCATGTTCCTTGGTACTTTCATACTAGTCCCCTTCTGACCATAGGCAGCCAGGTTATTTTCCCCTTAAGTGCGGTACGTTTGAGCTCATCTAGTGCTGGGGAAGACAGTTGGTCTTGGAACAATTGAATTAAATGATCCAACCTCGACGGCTACCTTGGGGACGGCGTGGCGCCGTTGGCAGAGTGGCCGTGCCAGCAACCTGAGGGTTCCTGGTTCAATCCCCACCTTCTACCAACCTGTCACGTCCGTTGTGTCCTTGAGCAAGACACTTCACCCTTGCTCCTGATGGGTCGTTGTTAGGGCCTTGCATGGCAGCTCCCGCCATCAGTGTGTGAATGTGTGTGTGTGAATGGGTGAATGTGGAAATAGTGTCAAAGCGCTTTGAGTACCTTGAAGGTAGAAAAGCGCTATACAAGTATAACCCATTTACCATTGACGATGAAGCGATCAGGTCACTCCTTTAACAGTGAAAAAGTTGACTTGCCAATGACGGCATGTCAGTTCGTTAGTATTTTATACTAGTATAGTTAGTATTTTTAGGAATGTCCTGAGCCGATATGATGTAGGATATCGGTCCGATATCAGCAAAAAAACAAGTATCTAAAAGTTCCGATTTGATACAAGCAGTCCTGCAGTGCGTTTACTTGTGCAAAGCTGGACAGCCAGTTAACATCTAAATGTCTTCCAATAAGCACATAAGTTGGTCTTTTCTTGTTTGTATTTAGGCAAGTGATTTATAAAAGCTAAACATGGTAGGCTATAGGCTACTAAGAGCTAGCAGCTACATAACAACTAAGCTAAACATATGTAATACGTGTCCTTACCATGTGTCAATATAAACAAGTATCAAATATTTATAGTTGCATATTACTTACACATACAAAGTCTCCAAGGCAGAAGCAGATTAAAAAGTAACCGCATCATTCAGTTTACTGAGTCATGAGCTTAACTTAATTGTTGTGACCAAAAAACAAATTACACTCCACTTCAATTTAAAGACAGCCTAAGTCCCATTCAGTTAATAAATAAGTTATTGTTTTTCATATTTACCATTGTTCTCTGTTTGAGTAATTTCACTTGATCAAAACTTTCCTAACATTCTACACTATGCTGGCCCCACTATGGACTGGACTCTCACATTAACCGTATCCACTCGGCATCCTTTGCACTGGTCACACGGGGTGGGGGCGGGGGTGTTCCTTCCAAGGTTTGTGATTAAGGGCAATATAAATAAACGTTGATTGATTGAATGATACACTAGAAAACAAAAGTACTTACTGAGATTTAGGCTGTTATCAATCAAATTAATATCGGTATCGGTTAAGAATGTAACAATATGAAAATATGAACAGTTATTGAGACCAAAATTGTCACAGTTAAAAATTATTGTAGTAGAATTGTTTTTTATTGTAATGTATTGATTATTTTAAACAACTAAAATAACTAGACCCACCGCTAGAAAGCTTGCTATTTTGCATGTTTAGTGTTTCTTATGCTTTGCTAATGAGAGTTTTCTGGTAAGCGTTGTAATGCCCTACTCTGTTTAGCGGTCCTTGAACGCAGCGTAAAAACACCTCCGTGTCATATTCCTTTGAGTATAGATCGATCACTCTGTTGTAAAAGAGCACAGCTTGTGGGTTCAATGTGCACAATTAAATATCTTAGTTACTCAGACAGTAATGTCTTTGAAAAAGTTTAGATTGGCTTATGTTGTTTCTTAATGGGGAAATATGTTTTTCTCTTTTGTATTCATGTTAGCATTTCAGCTAGCGAGCTAGTGCCAGTCCATCTGTGAGTTTATCAAACTGCGGCTATCAATCACGGTTTATCGATGTTTTAATCCAAAACGATAATACTCATAGTTGGGAGTTTTACTGCAGGTATCATTAATACTGTTTATCGTTACATCTTCAGTATCGACCAATACTGGCATCGTGTCGGAAGTAAAAAGGTTTTATTCGGAAACGCCTGCTTATTTGTTTATTATTCGTGTTTCCATTCATGCGTCTGACCAGTAAAAAGAGAAAGCAATATCACTCAGTTTGTTGTGACGCGCTTTGGTCGGACTGAAACTCACCTCTTCCAGCACATCTTAGTCTGATTGGTCCGATTTGAACAACAGCAATGGCAATCCTGTCAACACAGCCGTCTAAGTTTAGCTTCCATCAGTGACTAACACTTCCCAATTATTAATTAATCCATGCTGGGTAAAAAAAAAGCATGCACTTGGCAGCTGGCAAGACTTAATAATCAGGTATGAATAATCCTTGTTTCCATTCCTTGAAGCTACCATGGGCTCAAATTACAGTTTGTCTGGCTAGCTTTTGAATCCACTACAGCAAGCTGCTCAAACATCTGCTGCAGCATGTGGAAACAGTTCCCTAAAAGAAAAAAAAACCTCAGAGAGAGAGTCCTCAGAGATCGGGATGTTATGCTTACTTGAAGACAGTCTACTTTGATTTAAACGAGCTTGGTAAACGTGGATGCGGTGGGGATTGTTTTGTTATTTGGCTGCGACCGCTGCAGGGATCGAGACAACAAAAAGGTTGTGGAAAGGCAGAAGCGAAACCTCCTACATGACTAAAGCTGCTATGTGTAATGAGTCACTTTTTCCTGGTGGGGTAAATGGACACAGGCTGAAGGGATGCACACGTAGGGAGGGTTAAAAGGCCATCGGCTGTTTCCTGATGAGAACTTTGGGAATTCAGGCAGCTGTGTCTCTGGAGGGAAAACGCTGACTGCTGATTTACGCTGATGAAAGAGGTGCACGCTCCACCGAGCCCAGGTTTCTACAGACGCCGCCAGGCTCAATAAGAGGCGGCGAAGTGATTGCCCAACCACAGACATTTTTGTTGCTCAATTCAGGTTGTGGTCAGATTTAGGAACTCAAAAGGGCGTTGTTTTTTTGTCTGGCGAAAAGGTAGCCAATGATGCCTCATTTTGTCTCAATAGGTATTTACTCGGAATTGACTTCTGACCAGTCTAGGGTGCAATCCAACACTCATTCTCAATGGGCCCTAGTGCAAAAAACCAAATTTTCCTACCTATTAGTACCTGTTTGGGGGTATTTGGGATATGCATTTTC